>NC_061770.1:41825223-42137098 GCF_022458985.1 Mugil cephalus
TGCTGGTATTAAGACTCCTCTTAGGCACATTTGAATCATACCTGCGATTTGGACCTTTACAGCGCGTGAAGTGAAACCAGTGTGAGGTGACACCACCTTTGACCTTTGCTGCCTGTAGATCTTTGACATCGGTTTAGTGCGCGAGGCCTTCATGGGCTCCTTTGGTCTTTGGGCTCCTGGCCTCGTGTTCAGTATGGCTGTTGGGTGGCCCACCCATGGTTGACTTACACGCACTGACGACCCTTTCATTTTTATAATTGGCCTCGCCACATGCTTCCTTATGTCTGCATATGGATAATCAATGATCCATGACGGGATCATTTAAAGACAGGCCTAACTCATAACATCCCATTAGCAGCCACAGCTGCAGGCGTCAATATGGCACGTCTCCGTCAGGAGAACTCATACATATGATTTGTGTAGCTTTTATCACCAACCCCTGAGGGAAGCGCTCAATGTTTTTTATCTCCTCTTTACGTCGAACTGAATTATCTTAGGAGGCAGTGCCCCAAGAGGTCAGTATTTGCCATGTAATGCATAATTCACACAGGCATTTCTGCCAGTCAAGTTAACCGCATGTTATTTTTATAAGGAGGAAATCAGCCTAGTTCTTGAGCTGGTTCTGGATTTAGCCTCGATAGGGTGAAAGGTCAGCCTCGATATTCCCGTGGAGATGAATGTGAAGGTGAGCCCGTCACATCGAAGACAACCTGAGGAAAAAATGTTCCAGAAGGTGTAAGATGAGGGAAAACTGTTTACAACAGCAGTTACACAGCGGAGGATCACTGTGTGATTAATTCATAGATCTGAGCCTTCAGTTATGCATGGCTCACTTTGAGTGCCTTGCTCGCATATGCTGGTTTACCTACTGTATCGTCTTTCACACCATAGCTGTGCGTGCAGTCATGTAACTAAAGCAAGCATAGGGAAAAGTAATTAGATTATTGCCTTAAGTGTGATCACTTTGTATTTGTTACATTTCTGCCTCAGTAGCTTCCTGTTATTTTCTCTACAGTAACTTTAAGATGTGGAAATATCATCTTAGGATCATCTGTTGTGCATCAGCTTGTTCCACGTTTTCAAGTTTCAGTTCATGATGATCATACTGAGTAAAGTACTCATTTTATAGTGCCACTTCCTTATCAATATGTCTTGTGAATCGGTTAATTTGTTTATTTCATCTTAGATCAGCCTTACATATCTAATATCTTTGAAAATGAAAACTTGTGGACTCTAACATGGTTTGGCTGCACAGCTTCCTCCACGCCTGTGGCTTTACAGCCGTGTGGAAATGATATCTGCGTATACATTTACGGGTTCTGTAGGCAAGATGCAAGCTTTACGTACTGTCAGCTTCCTGGCTTCAGTCTGTAGTAGGAGTAGTATTGATTGAACATGCTTGAGTCGGATTTGGTTGCATGTAGGTAAACAATCTGTGTGGAGAGCAAATACCCCTTTGGAAGTAAGCTAACATGTCACATTTATCAAACAAAGACATCATCTCTCACCTTCAACTTTCTTCTCAATTCTCAAGTTTGCAGTACATTTAAGCTCTGACATCTGCTGACCACACTAAGCCCTAAAACAGGCGTCTTCAACGTTTTGTCTAATCAATCAAAGATTTTGCGACCACCCTGCAGTACCTCTGCGAACCCCTAGGAGTCACGGACCTCCTGTTGAAGACCTATGCCCTAAAACATTGTCCATTGTCCCCACAGGCTAAGTCTCATCTCAGATTATCAAGGAGTTGATGCATAAAAAGAAGGAACGAATCATTACAGCTGAATATCTGACTGCACCCCCCCCTGCAAATGCTGCACTAACTCAAAAATGCATCTGTATATCGTGCTAGCAAGAAATGAGACACAGCCCTTTACATTATCCCCAGTGAGCGATTACGCTGTTAACACTGCTTTTGATACAGAAGCAATTGTCTTTCCTCTGTCTCAGCATGTTAAGAGACACCAACAGCATTAATCACAGCTTCATTCCCGACTGTTGGTGTGAAGTGTGTGCAGCTGAATTAGCCTGACAACATATGTGCAATGCTGTAGCATCCACTCAGAAGACAATGTGTGACCAGCAGCCTTTGTCTGTGTGCTGCAGAGTAGGCACATTACTGCAATGACAATAGATCACAAAGGCATTAGAAACTAATAACAGAGCATTTCCGTGGCGCCGTCTTTGAGCATAATAAACTGCAGTCCCGTGCTTGAAAGTGTACGCCTGTGGAAACTGAACTCTTTGTGTGAGATTGGTTATGCCTTAGACAGCCTTGCGGATTGCACGTATTGATTGGCTTTTGGTTTCAGATCAGATGCAGGGAGCCGCAGAATTCATGGTCACATTAAAGAAATTTAATGCGAGCAAATGTTGGCGATTTGGAGAGGCGTGAAACAAAGACGCACTCTTAATACCCCCTCTCAATCTGCTAGGATTAATGACAAGAAGCGGTTGGCTTGAGTTCAGCTTTTAAATTAGATGGTGAGCACATCTTTTCAAGGAATGCTCCTCTAATCTCATTTCGTACTGTTTCTGTTCACAATCAGCCAGTCTCCCTACTATCAGATGAGACTGATAATAACAAAGTAAATCGACTGTTTCCTTTGAACATCATCACTTTTTTTTTTTTTTTTTTTTTTTTGCAGCCCTTCAATGTGAACTGAATGCTGGCGTGGCATGATGAAACTCTTGCAACTTCCCAGCACTGACACGTAATACGGCCTTGCTGTTTGAAACATAAAACGATACACAAGTGTTACTGAAGCTGCTGGTGCAGAGAGCGTTTGGTTACGGGCTGAATATCTGTGTGAGAAGATGGTTTGCAACGCGTCTCGCCATTTATCCGGGGAAAAGGGTTTCCCCTCCGCTCTGTGGTTTGTGAACGGAGAGCTAGCGCGCGTCAGGCAGAGCTCCAGCGTTGCCGCAGTGTTGGCGTCATTGACACGGTTAGTGTTTCACCTGTCACTGTTGGTGATAAGCTGTCATCAGAGCCGGGCTAATAGATTTTAGATGAGACTCTGTGCCGAGGCAGATGATAAATGTGCCGTTCGTGGGTGTTTTTGACCTCCCCTTCCCCACCCCACCCCCCCGGAAAATCCAAGGTCTACTCAAGGTTGTCTGTATAATGATAGACAAACTCAGCTTCCATTATGAACTCATCTTTAAATGATGAAGCACGCGCAGAGATACAGCTCGTAAAATACTTCCTACTTTAAATATTAATTTCAAAAACAGCCTCTCTGTCCCCGTGCGGACTTGGTTAAAAAAAAAAAAAAAAAAAAACCTCAGCCAGACACGAGAAGACATTTTGGCACACCGCACTCGATGTGATAATAGCTTTAATTCACTTTACTTCCTTAAGCCTCTTAGGACAGGGCGCAATATCGCTGAAAGGAAGGAGGTGGATAACTCAAATTAAAAAAAGTAAAAGATGAATGGTACAACTCATCTTTATTCACCTCAGCACACTCAGGGGTTTGGCTTGAAGAGCTGCACTTGCTCCGAACAGTAGTTCACGATAATGTTTGCAAACGTGATGAACATTTAGCTATATTTCTGAGAATTATCTCAGAAGTACTCCCCCAAGGCACAAGTGTATCACTTCTGAGAAGTACTTTTGTAATTTGCTGTTGGGGGTGAGTTTTAAAAGTCCACAGTCCACACAGGATGCAGTCCAACTCAACTGCTCTTGCAGTTGTGACAGGTGAAACTAACTGTCCGTCACTAAAAGCAAGTTGTTACGAACCAGAAGTCGCCTCTAATGTAATAATTTCCTACCACCTCCGTCCGTGCGCCCGTGCTTTCAGTCCGTCAGACAGCTTCTTTGTCGTCCAGCTGAGCGTAGGTGCCATTAAAAGCCTCATTACAAATTCTCAATGTGTCGCCGCCACTGCTCTCCCCGTTCCTCCGCATCTGAGCAAGATATGTGACTGAGAGCGAGTGAGCTGATTAAACTGTGCATGTGTTTTAAAGCGCGGTATAATTTCTCACGCAGCGGACTAAACTGTTCCTTTGCCTTCTCGAGCGGAACACAATTTCCTTGGACGGTGCGTTGAATGATAATGTACAGTGTACAGTGTTGCTAAATTGAAGTGGAGTTTATTGCTGTTGGGGGTTTTACGATTGCACTGATGCAAAGGAGCATTAAATTACGTTTTCATCTGGGCCTGCTTGTTTGCTGCCACGCTCACACTTGTACACCACTTGTAGCACAGAAAGTTTTATTGGGTTCGTCCTCACATCTCAGCGTGAGTTTCACAGCCTTTTGTTTGGAGACGGATCTAGCGTGAGGAGTTATGATTCAGAGTGCGCACTGCTCATTACGCTGCTATAATGCAATATTCCCCAGCATTAAGAAGTGATGAAGGGCTTTGTTTAGGGAAAGAAAAAAACAGCGGCGTCTACTGCGAATCCTGGTGCGTCTCCTACCTGACTGAGCAGAGGAGCGACACTCTCGCGGCCTCGTTGTAATTTTTGGATGTTGTTTCGATGTCACGCACGGCTCGGCGAACACTGATGTGTAACACTGGGCTCGGTGTCACATAGACAGCGGCTACGTGTCAGGATGTAATAAAAGAAATGTGACACAGGCTGGGAGTGCAGGGTACACGATAGCAGCAGGTGGGCCCGCGCTAACGACCGGAGCCGGTGCCATCGAGCCTCACGCCCAACTGTAACTGCTTGGCCGGCGTCCACGTCGGACGGCCCCGTGTGACCGCCGGAGCGAGGTCTGAGAGTCTTAAAGCTGCTTTTTCCTGTGGCATAATTATTTGTTTGAGCAGTTTGCTGGCTGTGCTTCATGATGCAGCAGGACAGCTTGATTAAAATGCTCCCACTGCTCGGTTCCTCTTTATTATGGCTTGAGGAGAGCGCTGTTCTTGGATGCGTCATTGAAGGCAGTGCTGAGTCACACATGTCTCCTCTGTTTACAGCCAGCAGTTTTAGGAAAGAGGGAAGAAGTTCTCAAGTACGTAGCTTGCTGCCAAGGCTACCTGTTCAGATAAATAACTGAGCTACCTTGTTGGAGAAGATTTTTTTTTTAGCTAAGATAGTGGCAAACAAATGACTCCTTTTCTTGGGTTTAAAGGCTTTAACATTTAAGTGGCTCATCTGAGCTGCTTTGCCCTGATGTGGAAACTGAGCTTCTGTTTTTTTTTTTCTGCCTTTATAAGAGAAGTCACCTTTTTCCTGGACCGTATCCGTGCGTGATTGGTGGCAGTTGGACGCGGTTCTCCCCACGAGGCCCCGATGCCCACTGATACGGACCATCTGGGCAGGTAGCGCAGCCCAGTGTCACTGCAGCAACACATTATGCTTAGACCAATCTCTGGATGACACTAGAGTGGCTTTGCACATGGAGGCGTAGTAAACAGCCGGCGCCGTTCATCACGCCGGTAAATTAAAGTGCAGCGTGCGCATATTCTGACGTTTTTATTGTTGCGCCGTTATGATCGTTGTTGTTTTGCGTCCAAGCCGTCGCTCATGAATATCATTAACTGTGCAGTAAAGCTTACACCTTCGCACATAATCTGCTACTGCTGCACTTTGTATATAAGCCTCTTACCTCTGTATACACTGTGTTACATGTGTCTTCTAAGGATGTTACTCTTTAATTGATTACTACTAATAAACAGCAGCAAATTCTTTCTAAAAGGAGGATGTTGGATATACCTGTGCCCACATCTGCTCTAAAGTCTCATTTATTAGGTTATGCAATGATCATTTAATGCTTACATCATAATAGAAGTCATTCTAACAAACAATCCCGTCCTTGCCCTTATGTGGGGTTTTTCACATTTTGTCTTATTTGTATGACTTGCCACTGAAAACATTTTTCTGTCCTTTCAGTTTAATTTCTCTTTAGAAGAAAATGCTTCTCTGCTGCACTGACTTTAGGAGAAATGTTTCATCATATGTTTTAAACACTCTCAGCAGCCATCAAAACACTCGAGTATCACTGACATGTTTTTTCTGCCTTTGCGTTTTTACCCAAAGTTATTACTGAATTCAAATGTACATTGGGGGAAAAAAAAAAAAGGAATTTGTTTTAGGAAGAGCTCTGACACCTCGCAGTTTACTTTCAGCAGGCGGCAGCGTGCGTTGCGTCATGGAAAAGACAAAAGCACGTCTGTTCTCTGTTATTTCCAATGTTCTTTTCGTCAAGAGCCTTTAATCTTTGTTTTAAAATCTTTGTGACGTGCGATGTGGGGATGTTTAAAGTGTGCGCAGTGATTTAAATAATTTGTAGATAGGATGAATGGATTCGCAGCATGTCAGCTTTTAGCAAGATAACATGAGACTGTTGTAAAGTAAATAAAACAAGAGATATGTGTTTGGAGAATCTCAAGGCTACTTGTGTGCTGCTTTGTTTTTTGTTTTTTTTAAGACCAATTGCGCCCTCTACTGTCCAAAACGTAGGTGTGGGCTTTCTATCCAGTATGTTCATTTTTTTTTCTTTTCCTATCTTTCCTTTTGCTTCCTTTTCCATTCTATTGGAAATTTGTTATTAAGTCTCTTTATTTCTTTATTTATTTCATCTAATTTGAATAAAACAAGTCTTGGACTAGTGGGTTGTCAGCCTTGACGTGTCCTTAATACAGTCTGCAGTGTCTTCTCACCGTCTTAAAAAACAGACACCTACATTAGTTTCATTGATTAGATGTCGTCTCTCTTGTCTGCATGTGTCAGTTGCACTGTTGGAGCATTGGAGCATACAGCAACTTCCACAGATCAGCAGTCACATCATGACCTCTGACGTGTGGAGAGAAGAACACTGATTATTTCACGGCACCTGTCAGTGGGCGGGTATATCGGGCAGCACATCAAACATTTGACCCTCAAAGTAGATGTGTTAAATACAGGAAAAATGGGCAAATGGAAGGATTTGTGAAGTGATTAGGAAAACATCTTAATTGTGATGGCTAGACAACTGGGCTATCATCTCTAAAACTGCAGTTCTAGTGATGGGTTTCCAGTCTGCAGTGGTTATCAGACATGTTTCAGGGAAGGAACTCTGGTGAATCAGCGATCGGGTCATGCTTGGCCACTGCTCATTGATGCACAGGTTGGCCCAGGTGGTCCGATTCAGCAGTCTGGCTCAAATAACTGGAAAAGTGATAGAAAGGTGTCGGAACACACAGCGCCGCACAGCTTGTTTTGAATGTAGCTGCATAGCGGCGCCGTGCGAAGGAACGATACAGAAGGTCTTTCCTTCCCACTGCTGTTAGGCTGCACAACAACACTCATAAAATGTGCAATATTACTACCCTTCAAGGTTTAAATACTCTCATCATTTCACTACTTACTCTGTACTGTGTACAACCCTGTGCAGTATCAATTCATTTCAATTCAATACTTTTTGTTGCAATTCAATACTTGAGGTTTGTCGTACGATACTTTTTGTTACAATCCAAATATTTTTTGTTGCAATTCATTACTTGCTCTCTACTGTGTACAATACTGTACAATATACAACAATTGTTATCTGTTTGCAATTCAATACTTTAGGTTTGTCATGCACTACTTTTTTGTTACAATCCATTACTTTTTGTTGCAATTCAATTTGTTTTGTGTATATGCCAATACTTGTATATTGTTTGTTCTATATTTTTAATCTTCTTATTTATCTTTTACACAGTCCACTCTTTATTCTTGTCACTTTTCTACACTATGTATGCTGTTGCCAACTGCATTTTCCCTATTGTGGGATTCTGTTGTATTCTATTGTATGGACCGCGGAGAACTGGAAAAGTAAAGCGGGTTTAGGGTTACACAATAATGGATAGTGGTCATAATATTCTGGCTGATCTGCATACATTGCGTACATATTTCTATTAAACCCCTGGTCTAAAAAGTTGTTTTTCAGTCGTGAACGTACGACATATGGAGGCGGTGATTAGCTGATGTTTAATTGTGTTGCTCCAAATTGTTGACTGCCGGCACGGCTGCCAAAGTGAGTCTAATCTGATTTCATAATCGGCTGATTAGTTCTGTGTGAATGCTAGAGTCGCTGCCAAATATGGGCCACAGCCGTATTGACACTAACTCTATTTGCGTACTGGAATTTCTCAATATTTATGAGCAGGAAGTCAATTTGCGAAGCAAAAACGGCCGATATTTAATCGCTGCACACGTCTTGGGTGAGGCGTGCCTGTTGTGACTATTTGAGGCTGTTACTTGGAAACTTTTGCCTATAGTTTATCTTTCTGAACTGACTCAGTTTATATTTTGCGTACAGATTGTGTGTATATATGTAATTATGACAGTGAGTAAGTGTATATTTATCAGTTTATTGTTTCATCTGTGTTGAACCAGATTTCTTGCTCATCCAGTTATATAATTTATCCTGTTGTGAGATTTGTATTACAGTTAGAAATAAAGTTAGAAATGAGAAGACCTTTAGACTTTGTACTGTATATTTAAAATTATTTGTACTTTGAGGAAAACGTTTTCCTAGTTTATATATCAATGTAGACATCAGAATATATATTTGTTTGTGCACTGACCCAGTTTCCCCACAGGGACTATTAGTTTCCCCTGTAAAAGAACAATATTTATTTTGTCCACTAAGTGGCAGCCAAACAGTGCTAGAAGATGTATCTTTGTCAGAGAATAACGGCGTTCTCTCCACGCTCCTGGCTCTTATGTTAATGTAACAGACAGGGGAAACGGATAGGAATCAGTGGAGCATTTTTTTGAGTGTCTTACAGCCCATGTGCTCATTTCCCAGCACTGCGACATACAATGCATTTTGTTGAAGTACTTTTAGTACAATTATGGTCGGTGGCATTTTTAAACCAGAGGAAAGAAAACACAATAATGCAGTTTTGAGTATAGCAGAGAAAAGAGAAGAGCTGTAGCTTTTAAGGCGCTCAAACTCATATGCATATTGTGAATTAAAAAAATATAAAATGAATTCTGTATAAATTGTCCAGTAACAGAAGTGAAACACATTAATAATAAGCGGTTATTTAAGCCAGAATAACAGTTTCATTAGAGATACACAACATAATGATGTCCTTGTTTGAACAATATTTACTAGACAAAGCTAGCATTGGTTCCATGTCTGCATCCATTACATTTGTTTCTGTCCAAGGGGTCAGAGACAGAAGACAAAAGTGACAGAACGTCTTGTTCATCCCCTGTTGACAAGCATCTGTCAAACAAAAACCTTGGCTGAGTCTTAACTTTTCAGTCATGGATGTTGTTCCTCGGCTACATTTGCACATCTCAAGTTCCTAGTTGTACTGCGAACAAGAATTCTTCTCATTATCCGTTATCTGGACATCTGCTGGCAACACCAGGAACTCCAAAACATTGTCTCTAGCTCCCAAAATACTATGGCAATGTCTCAATGGACAATTGGTTCTCAGATTGTGTTGTCATGAATGCACTCCTGTCAGTGATGGTTTGGATCAGATGGTATGCTGAGATGAATTCTCACTCCAAACTGAACATCCCGTACCAAATGGCTTGAGACAAATACATGTAGCAGCACACTCCTTGTACTCAATTATATCCTTTGGTGGATTTGGCTCCAATCAATGTGCTATTATGTGTCATTCTACAAGTTACTGCCTGGGAGAAAGTCAAGAAAGGTCATATGAAAGCAGAGTAGCTGCTTTTTTTTTTGAGCTTCAAACCCTTTTAAACGGATTTGAAGCTGCAATTCAGTCAAGTTTTGAAAGTATAACATTCGCTGCCGTCTTATACAACCCTCCCGTTTTGTTCTTCACCTCTGTGCAGCTCAACTTGTCTGATTCATCGCTCTCATCGCGCCCCGGCTGCTGTTCGCAAGCTTCCCGCGGCAATGGCTCAAGTGCATTTCCATTTGCCTTTGCACACCGGTAGTTCAAAAGACAGTAGGGCCAACTAGTCACCTATGGCTCCCCAGTCTGTCTGAGTCACAAACACCTACGGTCGAACTGGAGTTCTTTTAATGAAGTGCTATAAAGAGCATCAGATTGTTGAGCAGGAAAATAACAGGAGGAAGGTCATGCAGGGTGGAAGAAATAAAGATATAAAGCCCTTCACTTAGGATGATGGATAGTTGGCTCAAGTCGATAGGTGATGTGTGGGTGGCAGCGCACCTGCATTTTTGAGATGTGCAAGTATTTATAAGATGTCTGCATGACGTGCCGAGCACTGGTTATTTAAATAATCAGGTCTTATTGTACTTCACGGTGACAAGTGTTCTCTGGGCCCTTAAAAATGAATTCATTTCAGTTCTAAAACACTCGTGCCGCCATTGCAATTTCCTTCTGGAACCCCTTATGATTAATCAGATTGTTTTTAGATAGTTTTCCTCAAGTGGTGTGAAGTAAGCCTCAGTATGTGTGGAGATGATTTACCCCAGAGACGTTTGATTATTCCGTTCTATTCTCCGGAGTGTCTAATTTAATGAAAAGTCATTACTGCTCCAACATAATTAGGCTACCCTTTGAAAAGCCATGCTCAGCTGATTTGGACCAATCTTCAAACTGGGGGTTCAGCTTAAGGGTTCATGATGTGGCTACGCTTTTGACACTTTCTCAGAGGACCACTTAGGTTTACTACAGTTGACGCTCTATAGATACGCTTGGATAGACATTTACCATATATTATCTGTTGATTATGCTGATTCACCTGCAGCATAATAGTCAGTATTTTTTTTGGAGTTATGGTTTGTTAAAAATGACTTTTCTCATACTTAAAAAATGCAATTTATTGTAAGTATATTGGAAATATAATTAAATGCCTCAGTGTGCAGAAACAGCCTTCTGCTTGTCCGCTGCTAATCTGCTTCAAAGTGGCCCCGTCCCTTGGATCTTGTTTGGCACCACTGAAAGAAAAACTAGTGTCAAGTGATCGACCGATATGGATTTTTTTTTACGTGCTGCTGATTTTCCTGTGCAGATATTTGGAGCCGATAGTGCTAATTCTCCCCCCGTTTACATGATAAAAATGACACTATGGTAACAAATGTTACAAGTCTCAATTTAACCAAAAACATAAACATTTATTGAACTCAAAGAATTCCCCCCCAAAGCTTAACAACAGCTTCGATCTAAACTGTGGACAGTGGCAAGCATTTTCCAGCTTCCTTGTGCGCACACTCGGCTGCTGGGGGAGGGGTATATATATATATAATATATGGGCTGCACGATCTGCAGGGTCTTGAGCAGCACAGGGCTGCCTGTGGATGTGCCTGTTGGTAAATGAGAGTACCAGTAAAAAAATAATAAATATCGGCAGGGGGATATATCGGTCAGTCTGTACTCAGTAACATTGCTTTGCCTCAGTAAGGGCTTTGTTCAAGGAGGTTGTTAGTATTATAATGTGGGTCCTGTTAAAGTTATTGCATCGATTGCTGGTCATACGTCTTTAGGAGGAACCAAATTACAGAACAAATAAGGTGCACATTGGTGGAATGGTGGTCCTTGACCTTCAGCATGGCTGCGCTCCCTCCTTGGTTAGCGTTGCTCTTTATTTATGCACGGCCCAGACAGCAGGAGTAGGTTTGCGGATGTCGGCAAACTTTGTCACTTCAGCGTTACTTCCCGATCTGTCTGTCAGCCGTAGGAGGCCTCAGAGCGACTAACTACACAAGGCCAACACGGAGCAGGTTTATGGAGTGGGTGTAAATTGGTAGTTGATTGCAGTGGTTGGCTGTTCTGTTTCTGAATCGGATGCCGTCACACAGTTCACGAAATGAATTGCGTGTGGGTGGCATGGGGAGCGGAAGTTTTTCTCTTTCTATTTTCCTCTTTTGATTTGTCACATCAGGCAATCATCACTGTGGCTTTTTTTTCACCCTTTCTAAGCAAAGAATGACAACAGCAGAGATTTGGGTCACATAATGCCTCTGACCCACGGAACTTTTGTGTAATCCAGAGTCTCTTCACCGAAGTCATCCAGAGTCTGCCAAACGAGTAACGGGAGGATCAGTTTCAAAGAGATATAGATGTAAAGGCATGGGAAATAATTTTCCTGTGGAAGCTGAATCAGTATTGCATCAGAAACATATCATATATATCATATGTCATTCATATATAAATGAAATTTGTTTTAAAAAAAAATGGTTAGCTACTTATGTGATAGTATGGCAGCATTTACAATACCTGTTGGTGAACAATAAGGATTCTAGGATTTAAGTTCAAGATTTCAGCAATCCTCTAGTGGTTGAAAGACATATTTCCTTTGCAGTAGATGGATCAAATAATGCTGATTTAACAATAGTTTCTTTTTAAAAAACGTCTCGTCAGCTGCTTGCACATCATTTTCAGATACAGGACACAGCATGGTTTTCTCCTCCCATCCCCAGCAGGAGATATAGTTACAAGGCAGCTCGTAAGGAAAAAATTATCTACAGCATGTGCTCTCTCGCCTGCCTCCAATTTCTCTCTCCCCGTGTGAAGAGAGATCTGTTGAAAAGAACGTCAGTACCACTCTCCACAGCGTGTTACTGGCTTCCTCTCCGTGCGCTCAATTAATCTAGGTGCTCAACTGGTACAAAGTAGCTTTTGCAGAGCAGAGATCAGCCAGCAAGCTCGCCTCTGAGAGCGGTGAAACAGGAGGGGGAGGAGGTGGTGGTGGTGGTGGTGGTGGGCTGCAGGGTGTGCGCGTCAAAATTCAAAACTCAACAGAGGCACGCATGTTTCACACCCACTCCTATTGCTCGACGTACAGCCCACCTAGTCAGGGAGAATATAAGGGAGAAGTTTGGACCGGAGACTTGATTTTTCATGCAAGGCTCCCAGCATCTCTCTCTGTGTGTGTGTTTTTTTTTTCCCGTCTTCCTCATTTTCACTCTCAAGCCACACAAGTGTGGGAGGGAAACTGTGTGAAATCTAGCAGGACTTCCAGATCACTAAGCGAGAAAGTCTGGAGGGCATCATGGGTGCTTTAATGGTCATCTTTTCTCTTCAGCCTAAACAGAGACGCAAGAGAACAGGTAGGAATAATGGGTTTAATCTCATACTTTTATACAAATTACCATCTGAACCAAACACTTACTAATAGAGACAATAGCCTGTTTTCACTGTATTGTATGTGGTATTCAGCTAGATAACTAATTTCTATGTGTTTGAGAATGTTATGCATCCTTTTGTGTGTTTTGGACTCGGGAACCCAGAAAGTTCCCTATTAATCTCGTGTTTTCTCAAGAATGATAATAATCTGTATAATAATCTGCGCTCACGTTGCCCCCACCATCGGTCCATGAAATTGACTTGAAATTGGCCACATTTTCGGCTGAACTCCGCAAAACTTGCCTGACTTTTTCCATTTGCTCTCCCCAGTATTGATTTTACGGTGACGGCACACGCGCACGCAGCGAGTCACATCGACTCTCTGCCAACGCAGCCTCACAAGCTTATGTTTCATCTCTGTCTCCCGACAATAACGTGCTTATCAAAGTCGCAGCTTGTCACTGCAGCAAACGACAAAGAAGTCCAGTCTTTATTAAAGAACAATGAAATATTTAGTGGGTGCAGTGGACAATAACTGTCAGAGGTTATATTTAGTGGTATAGTGGGAGAGAGACGGAACGGATGACACTTAAAGTACAGCAAGTCATATTTCACTGGGGTATTGTTAGAGAACTTGAAAGCAAAATGAATGAGGGACTCTATGCACCTCTCCACAGTGATAGATCATGGAGCAGGCAGCTCTGTGCACTATAAGCACATTTTAGACCTAGAAAGGAGAACATGGGATCCAGACACGCACCTGCAGTAGACGTCATGCATGTAATTTACTGTGTTATTGTTCTTGTATATGGTGCAGATAAATAAATGGAAGGTTTCAAACTGTTTAATCAGAGGAAAGAGGAAACATCTGTCAGGATACCGTCACTATAATGGGACATGTACAATTTAAATTTCTAATTTGTTTCTGAATTCATGGTGTCAGGGGCATAAAAATGGAGTTTAATGCACTTTCTGTTGTGGCTGCTAGTCCATAAAAAAGCAAGCTAGTGTTGGCTTCATGAGCCAGTTTATTTCCACCTGAATTCTGCTCAATGCAAAAAGGTAAATAATAATCATTTTTGATACCATTTGATTTGTGCTGTAAAACACATGCCTCTCAGACATGATACTATGCAAAAATTAAAGAGCAACATATTAAACACAAAAGTCATCTATAGTTGATCATCTTTGCATAACAAACAGAAATATAATAGCAGTGTAAAAAAGCCATTTTTGTTGTTGTGTGATGGACTTTTTCATTTTTGTTTCTGTGTTTGTGCTGAGATTTTCTCAAATCATGTAATATACCTATTCATACTGCGTATAGCTCTTTATATGAGCACGGAATAATAATAAAAAAAATGTACTGTCTGAGAGACCTTTGTGCTACTCCACTACCCACTCTAATGCTTTCCATTAATTTTGATAGCTGCACTCATCTACATGACAAGAGATGATGGTTCAATAGCACCCGTAGGAACTTTGGCCTTCAGCTCCTTTTCAAACTTCCGCGACCCGGCTCTGAGTGTCCCCGCAGAGTTTAAAATGCCCCAGCGCCATTATGGTGGTATTCACTCTTGTGTTTGGCCTTGTCTTGTCTGTTTGTGTTTCGGGAGCTGTTATGAGTGCAGTTGTGTAGGAGTGAGCTAGGTACACTCAGATGCAGAGCTGCTCAAATGCAAGCACTAAAACATTAACAATGACTCAGGCCTCTGTGCTGAAATTACCACAGTCGGAACCAGTCGCCTGGTATTTTGAATAATGAGCAAACTAAGTTTAGATGTAACCCAAGCTTTGTTTTCTTGAGCCAAGTCTGTGTGACGTTAACACAAGGGGCGACGGAGATGTCCAGTATGCTACTTTTTGCTGGCCCCCTCTCCTTCCAGGCCTTCTGGTGTTTACAGAACTGAGTGGAGACTCTGGCCGACCACAGGGAGAGCAGCTGTCATTTTTGGGGAAGCTACGCCACCAATCACCACATTCGCTTGTAGCCTGATCTGATCATGTGAAAAACAGGGCAATTCCTAGTGAAAGTTTAAAATAATCCCATAAAACAGAAGCCATCTTTGAGCTTTTTTTTTTGTCAACAATTATGGCGACAGAGAGATGTATTCAAGCTAAACGTTCGCTGTTAGCTCTTGCACCAAAATGAAACCGGGCTTAATTAAAGTTGTCTTTTCTTCTTCTTCAGTGTGGAAAAATAGCTCAGGGTAACCAGCTTTACTGCATTCACAGTGTCTGAGTGGAAGGCAAATAATTACTGTAAAAGCTGACTTTATGCCAAAAGCACTTTGAATTGATCTCATTAATTTTTTTCCAGCCCATCTGCCACATGCACCACTTTTCACAGCACTACTCATCTTGTTCAGAGGCGCCGGGTGGACATCACAATGTGACAGTGATTCGAGAGAACACTTGGTATGCACGTGGTCTTTTAGCGCTCTTCTCTCTGCAGGTGTATTGATCCATATCTCAGTATTAACTGCAGACCAGTGAGCAGCCTCGTACGGTCTCCAGTAAATGCTCGGTGGTTATTAATACAGGGTGCATGATGTTCAGAGCTTGATTCTCTCTTTATGTATTACTCTAAGACTGCACTTAGAGTAATACTGACTCAAAGACCAGTCTTCCACTTTCCAACACGTTCTTGTGTGAGGTCTAACTTGCATTGTAGACAGACACATGGATAAATATATGCATTAAAATGTCTCATTGCGAAATTGATTCCAACCAGAGAACATCATTGATTTCATTAAGCCTGGTGGCATGTACATTAAAAGACGTCAGATATCCATATCCTCTGATATGCAAATGAACAAAGGCAGCTCTTACGTGAGGAAATGAGGAGAGGTCACCTATGCAGCTTCTCTTTGGATTTCTTCTTTCTTGTATCAGCAACATGTAATCTCAGCCCTTTTCAATGTCACTGTGTCATTATACTGTATTGGTTTCTCTGTTCTCTAAATTAGCATTTAAATTGAAAAACGAAGACGCATCAGTTGGCTTTGGGCTGCAGCTTGTTTTTGTTTTGTAATTTTTTTTTTCCGCCCCATTGTGGCGTGGCACTCAGTGCAGCGGTTGGTTCCCTGAAATTAATCACTGTATTCCCACAGGGCACGGTGACCAGTATTAAGAGGGTTCACTTAGAACTGGATTAATGACGAGCATCCTGCTCGCAGAAGCTCCGCAGGTGCAGAAAAGTGAGCTTAGCCGTTTGCAGACAGTGTTTTGGATAACACTGGGGTCATGGCAGCACATACTGACATACAGAGCGACCACAGGTACTTACTGTCACCCCGGGGAGCAGCGCTGCTTTGATTATTCCTCACTGTAGTGTAGATACATTGTTCCCACATCCACAATACTTGATGGTCTTTTTTTGAAGGCCATGTGATAAATGCACAGCTAGTGAGAAAATGTGTTTTGGACCAGCGTTTGCTGGTTAGGAATTATGCAGAAGGAATGTTCATATAAATGTTATATTTTTAAAAAAATATATACTTCAGATATATACCTCAGATTTTGCCATAAATCAAGTAATGTAGGAAACAGAACGCATTTAATATTCAGTTGTATTCTGATGTGCAATCAGCTATGGATTTCATTATGTGAGATATCTTTAAATCTTTATCCAATCCCACTGACTGTAACAAGAAATCACAATGAGAACCCAAATCTCAAACACTAAAAACAATTACACATCTTTAACTGAATAATCAAATCAATTAAAACCCAGATTTGATTTTGATTCATAGTCCCAACCTCACATCCACTCCATCTTCATGACCCTTGAGAAAAAAACAAATAACACAGATATTCAGTTACATTCTAGTTAGTGTTTTTCTTGCCGTTTCCACTTGATGGCAGCAGATCCAAACACACTTCTTGCAGAGATTCAGAATAATAAATGTGAGCTTCTGCCAGTTTCACATATGTTCAAACCTATGCAGACGCTGTGTTTGCTTATTAAATCCTCCTGAACACAAACAAATCAGTTTCGGGAAGGCACTAAAGTAGTTCTGGAAAAAAAAAAACATTTAGTTAGGTCTTGAGATTTCACTGTTTATTTATCTCCTGCCTGGAATAGTTTGAGCTGGCCATAATATTGTTTTCAACATGCCAAAAATTCAGTCTGATTTCATTGCCTGGGAGCACTTTATATTAGATTGTGTTTTCTTTCCAGGAAAATGTCTTACACCACTACAAACTCATTGTACCATGATCTATTACTAAGATCAAAATTACATTAATTTGCAATTAACCATATAGTTTGAAGGTTACAGGCCACTGGGGCCTTCCAGTGTAATTTATTCAAACAAAGGGAAGACATTAATTTGTTTTAACGCCATGTTGCAGCACATGTTGCTTTGTCCACCAATGGGAATTCAATTGTAACTTAATTTCACGTAAAGAAACGGTGTCCTTCCTTCCAGAGTTTGCTTTAAGAGAACGTTTCACCTGCGGGTCCACTAATCCCAGCTGTAAGCACAGTGATTTAAATCAGCCTAAATACAGATAGAAGGAGGGCTTTTAAATGGCTAATCCATTCTAGAGAGAATGTACACGTCCAGATACTTTAAACTGTGTTTGGTCTTCAGACACATGCTGTAGGTTGATGCTTAGCATTTCAGTACTTGCTTCCACTGATAAGCACATCTGTGATTAAAATGAGAGGATCAAATTATTGAAGGATGAGAGCGCTTTTCAACTGCATACTGACATTTTATTTTCTGGACCTGGATCAAATCTGAAAGGGAAGATTATAATCTCATACACTCTAAACCAGGGGTGCCCAGTACGTCACTGCAATGGTTGATCACAAAGGTAGTAGGTGGTAGATCGCTGTAAGCTCTCTCCACCCATATATATTATATATACATGTATATACACTCCCTTGCCACTTTATTAGGTACACCTGTTCAATTGCTTGTTAACACAAATAGCTAATCAGCTAATAACATGACTGCAATTCATTGCATTTAGGCATGTAGAGATGATCAAGACAACTTGCTGAAGTTCAAACCAAGCATCAGAATGGAGAAGAAAGAGGATTTAAGTGACTTTGAATGTGGTGTGGTTGTTGGTGCCAGACGGGCTGGTCTGAGTATTTCAGAAACTGCTGATCTACTGGGATTTTCAGTCACAGAGGGGTTTACAGAGAGAGGAAATGTCCAGTAAGCAGCAGTTGTGTGGATGAAAATGCCTTGATGATGTGAGAGGTCAGAGGAGAATGGGCAGACTGGTTGGAGATGATAGAAAGACAACAGTAACTCAAATAACCACTGGTTACAACCAAGGAATGTAGAATACCATCTCTAAACGCACAACACGTCCAACCTTGAAGAAGATGGGCTACAGCAGCAGAAGACCAGACCTGGTGCCCCTCCTGTCAGCTAAGAACAGGAAACTGAGACTACAGTTCACACAGGCTCACCAACACTGGACGATAGAAGATTAGAAAAACATTTCCTGGTCTGACGAGTCTCGATTTCAGCTGCGACATTCAAATATCAGGGTCAGAATTTGGCGTAAACAACATGAAAGCATGGATCCATCCTGCCTTCTATCACTGGTTCAGGCTGGTGGTGGTGGTGTGATGGTGTGGGCGATATTTTCTTGCCACACTTTGGGCCCTTAGTACAAACTGAGCATGGTTTAAATGCCACAGCCTATCTGAGTATTGTCGCTGACCATGTCCATCCCTTTATGACCACAGTGGTCCAACTTTTTACTAGCAAGGTGTACCTAATAAAGTGGCCAGTGAGTGTATAATCATTTTGATTTTGGATACTGTGAAATCTAATCAGATCATCGTCGGGCATAATGAATTCCCAAGGGAGTCACTCCAGGATGAAATTCTCCCTCATAAATGTTGTGGGCGGGATGTAAAACTGATTGAATACTTTCTGAACTCTCATTGAAAGATGCTCAGAGAGGAAAGACAGTATGGCGGTTACTGTAGATACTACAGGTCGTAGTGTCAGACTTAAAAATAGTATTCCAAGTGGTGTCGACTCATCAAAATCTTCCTCTGATGATGAAAACAACACATTTTAGCTGCGAACTAATACATCTCTGGTCATCTAGTGAGACTCTGTATCAGTAGGATCTATCTATTGAACTATTTACACCAGTGAAGCTCTACGTGATACAAGATATCAGGCTTGGCTTATCCTTTCAAAAGACACATGATTGTAATAGTCACCTGATGGCAAAAGCAAAATGGAGTTAATTTATTTTTCAATCAAGTATCCGCGCATAATAAACTCTTAGCCAGCTTATATTGTGTGTGTAATATCGTAATCATTATCATAATTATCACAAGTCCCGGTGGGTATGACTCACTACATTATTTTAATTTGGACTGGTACTCTGCTCATGTGATACTCTCATAACTCAGCGTTCGGTCGGTGCTGCAGACATTTTCTGCCAGTACAGTGCATGCTCCCAGCTCCAATGAACACACTACAATGCTCCGCACTCGCAATTACCTTCATCACCAATCATACGCTGATTGATACAGCACACTGTGTGCTGATGACATGCACAACCTTGATTATTTTCATTACCATTAAACCAAGGGCTTTGATTACACCCTGTGCAAAGTTCTGAGGTGATTGGAGAGCAGATGTTGGAGAGTGGTGTGTGAAAGCGGAAACTTGTACTCGAGTTGAAGAAAATGCCTCAGAAACAAGGAAATTGTGAAATTTCGAATCAAAACAACCCTGAAAGTTCTCTTCCTCTCTGTCTGGGTACATCTTTTTCCGCTGAGACTTGTATCTCACCTTCTTTTCACCTTTACCACCTCTGTTCTCGGGGAGCTTCCTACACAGCTGCCGGTCCTGTCATGTCCACAGGCGGCACACACACACTCACACACACTTAAACACACACTCTCGGGGCTCAGGAGCTATATTTGGCTCTTACTCAGCTGCCACAAATAAAGGAAAGTAAGTGATAGTGGGATAAATGAGCTGCCCAATAACATGCACAGCAGAGAGGTTGTTTCCATGGCAAAACGGCATCTTAACGGTTCCCTTTGAGCTGGAGGGCTGTGAAGATGAATGTGGGATCAGTTCCATCCCGGAGAGGACGTGCAAGGGTCCTTATCTACGGAGCGGCTTTTAATTATGAACTGCATTGTCACTTTTTCTAATTACGTAGGCAAAAAAAAGTAGTCTTAGAAAGATCATCCTCTCATGTTGTTACGACCAGTCAGTGGTGGATGTTGCTCAGAATCATCAGATATCGGCAGCTCATAGGTCATAATGTCATGCTTTAGACAAATCACACGAAAAATTGTGCAAACGTCTGCTTTAGTGCCTGTAGGTCTCAACATGTATTCCTATGTGACTACCAGGAGACACCCGATGAATTCTCTCCATTGTCTCCAGCGGCCACCTGGTGCTGACCGCAGCCACGTTTCCTTTCAGAACCTCAGAGTCCTTTGTTCTCTGACGTGTTGTCTTTCTCCCTGACCTCTCCCTTGTCATCTCTCCGTTAAGGTTTTGTGCTTTATTTAAAGTCCAGGGGACGGTAAGGTCAGACACACAGGTTATTTCCTGAGCTGACATTTTACTCTGATCCGTCCTCCCACGTCCTCTTTTTGGAGCCTTGCCTCAATCACGCCGCGTTATCAGTTCCTTAACTGAGTAAATATTGAAAAGGTTGCACATCTCTTCACTTCATTGACTTTGGAAGATTTAAAAGACGTTCTTTCTTTCTGTGAAATTACTGGAGCAATTTTGAGTCGATTTTGAGCTTTTATCCAGACAGGTCTGATTATGTGTGGTAAGCCGTGTTTCCAGCTGGATCCAACCTGCCTTTTGTTCCGTGGGGGCCACAGATTTCATTATTATCTTTTCAAAGGGTGCCTGTTCTGATTGTTATAGTTCTCATGACTTGGAAGAAATTTGCAGCTAAAGTATTATGATTGACACACGGTATGTAGATATTTTGTTTGTATATTTTAATTGGGGACGTATACATCATGTGAAATGATATAAAACGTGGGTTTCATCATGGCCAAGAACATCTATAATTTGTCAGTGCTGCAACATACAATTCACATATGATGTGACCTGTAATTAATGCATAACCTACTTTGTACAGCCTTTTCATCCAAGGTCAATTGGCTTCTGTGACCTTATCAAGAGCAGCACTTTACATATTTACATAATGCTTTTTTTATTATTATTATTATTATTGCCAGAAAAGGCTAAAGAAAATAATGGTGTATGGGATGTTACTAAAGTAAAAGATGTTGTTTTTTAAATTAGAGATAATATTGGAAACTTTTAACGAGAGTCTACATCCCTGCTCACAGCATTTTAATACATAGCCTAATGAGGACAAGGAAAGGCTCACCTTGTCAGTCGCGTAACATTTGGTCAGTGACACTGAAGTAAAGACCCAGTTAAATCAAAACTGGTCAAAAAGATGGAGCATGAGAGGGACCGAGACGGGTAGAGACGTCCAGTCTGCAGGTTGCTTCCCGAGAATGTACCCGGCTGTCACTCAAAGTGGTTGCACCCTAAATCATGCAGAGCGCTAACATATAAAGTTAAAATGGTGAGCTGCATAAAATCTCACTTCCCTTTCAGCTGCGCTAAATACGAATTAGCTGTATTGTATGAGGATGTAAACATTTTATGCATGAAAAATGGTGGATGAAACTACAGAACAATTAGCATGTGTCTTAGCTAGCATAAGAAAGTTACTGTGTAAGTTGAAGACGAGTGCTAATATTAGCCCAAAACAGAATTACTAGCATAGTTATACATTAGCATGTAGCCTTATAGTAAAATTATTGCAAAACCAGAATGATTACATACACTAGGACATTTATGGAAGTATCTCTTGTAAATGATCACAGTTCATCTTGATAGCATATTGATAACGTGCATCACTGGTGAACCTCATGGTGGGGCTGGAGAGAAACTCCAGGAGTCCAAGTCTATTGGAAAGTCATTTGGAATTATCCCTGTAGTGATTGTCTGTCTTGCGCCTGCCACCGTCACAAACATATGACAAGTAGCATCCTCAGTGCCTTTGACCTGTGCACAGTCAAACCCAAACATTGCTTCACATTCTGCTTCAACTGGTGGATCGCTGCCATCGTCCGCTCTCCTTTTTTAGCCTTCCGTCCATCGCTTAGCTTCGTAGCCACGATCATGTTCGCCCTTCTCCTTTCCCTCTTCCCTCCTTGCCTCTTTTTCCATTCTCTCCTCACGCCCCCTAGTCTTTGTTCTTGCCACTCTATCTCCCCCTCTCCCTCGTTTCTCTTCCACTCACTTCTTCCCCCCTCCCTCTCTCCCTCTGACTTGTGCCGGTCTCCTCATCAGAGCTTGAGATGCAGGGCTCTTAAGTGGAGTTAAATGGCCTGCAGACAGCGCTGTACATCTGCATCGTGGACTATGGCCAGGCTGTGACCCGTCCGTCATGTTAACTATGAACTTGGAGGGGCTGGAGATGATAGCCGTGCTGGTAGTTGTGGTCCTGTTTGTTAAGGTGCTGGAGCAGTTTGGTTTGTTAGAAGCGGGCTATGACGGTAAGGAAACTCTTTTGAATGCATGTTTTGTTTTTTCTTCTGTTGGCAGTCATCAACCACTTGTTGTTTGCCAGGTTTTTAAAAGTCTTGTTTGTTACTGACTAAGAGTTTGACTGAAGCATCATCTGTGAGTGTTTGTGTTAGAATTGTGCCTCTTGAGATCTTTCATTGTATTCCAGGGCTCCCATCTGTTGCTCTCACCTTCGTCTTGTCCCGGTTAAAATATATGATATATCGACTTTTAATGAAAAATCAATCTACGTATATGAGACGTATATGAGCACAGAAAGGGACTTAATGGAATATTTTTCACTTATGGAAATGCACTTATTTTAAGAGTTTGATGACTTGCGGTGTGATTCCTCAGCTGTGTGTCATAGACGCTATCAGGTCAACTCTCCATCTGTCACTCATTAAACCAGAGTGTTATGCAGCCTCATGCATCTGTCCTTCAAGCTACTTTTACTTAATATGTTGCATTTGCATCTCTGAGTCACCTGATTTTGCTAATTGGCTCAACAGTTACGGTGACTCATGCATAGCACTTGCAGACAAATATTAGAATCTGACATTCTTCTTTTAATCCCTTTCATTGCATCTAAATATCATATTAAGCTTTCATTTTACACCCAATAGTCTTTGTGGCATCGTGACACCTCCACTTGATTGTCACTTTATTCAATTTGCATCATCTGTGGGTTGGCTAACTTGTTTATCCAAATAAGAGCGAGACAGCTGAGGGCTGAATGTCATCCTGCAGCATCGCCCTGAGGACCTTGAATTTGGTGAGGGCCGAAATGAAAAGGCTGAAATGCGAACGAAATCTGCCTGTTCAACGCAAGTTTAAAAGCGAAAACGTTGGCAGAAAGTCATGTCACTCAAGGTAGTAATCTGTGTCCTCTTAAATGTGCAGTTTACGGTTTTCTGCTTCTTAATTCCACGTTGCTTTGCAAGAAACAATGATTGAACATGTGCCCACTGGGGATTGTTCAAGGTGTCATACTGATTCTTTCCCACCAAAGTGTGAATCTAATATCCAGGAATTGGGTCTCTCTGGCACCCGAGACCACCTGTTATTTATAAGCTCCACTTCCTGTACAGTCTGCCAAGCTGTTTGCCTTATGGCTGGGCTTTTACAAGCGAGAGGCAAGCAAGCGTGTAAAAAAAATTCTAATGTTTGCTTATTTCTCAATATTATTAATGTTTGTTCTGTATTTTCTATGATAAACACAAGCACTTTAACACATGGTATTAGTAGAAGTCTCATTAAAGTTTGTTTACCCATTTTCTGATGAACTGACTTTTGTTAAACTGCCTTGTTGTAGATTATCCCAAAAATGTCACTTTTTTCTTTTTTCTTGGACTCTTTTGCTTCATGCTTAGGCCTCAGTTTGGTAGATAACTCAATGAGGAGCTAATTGCGTTAGCCATTTTCAGTGAGCACAGTAAGCTACATAGACAGCATTGCCAAAAGCAGTCTGGAAAAGATGCTGCAAGCCACCATCAAACTTCTGTCTCATACTCGCCAAGAGCTGTCTCCAGTGATGGAAAGCAGTTCTTATGTTTGCTCGAGTTTTGCTTCTGTTGTGATAATTTGTGGTTTCTTGCCTGGAACAAGCTATGGTGTGGACTGGAGTGGTAATGGTCACCTTATTTTAGTGTTTAATGTCACATATCCTCACTCGGGGCATTTATCAATATGCATTTTTGTTTTTGTTTTTTTTTTGAACGTGTGACACGTCATCAGTCGCTGCCCTAGTGCAGTTGTTTTTTTTATTGGGAATGCATCACAATTTAGGACAGTCAGGTGTCCCAGAATGCATTGCACCAGTTTAATCGAGTACAGTGCCGTTCCATTTTCAGAATTACCACGTCCAAACTACCAAATAAGCAAGTCCATAGTTTGCATTCTTTGTACTGAAAAATGCAGGGGCCATTCTAGGGTCAGAGCTTTAAGGTCTAAACTACTGTGTCACAGTCATCGTTTGGTTTAAATAAAGAAAAGAAATTCCATATAAATGAGAAGATGAGGTAGGAACAGTAAGCGCCAAACAAGATATGAAACTCAATAGAGATGGACAACCCTGCCTGAGAGACTACATCATTCCATCCCCCGTCTGTCCTTGTTAAAATGTTATGTTCAAACCACATATTTTCTGCAATTGTGCTGATTCATTTGTGTCATCTTATCAGAGACGAGCCAAAAGAAAATGACGTTTTTACACTCTTCTTTTTAAGTGTGCTGGAGTACCTCTATGCCCTTACTGTCAGTGTGATGATGATCATGTTGAACTGACAGATGATATGTTTGCTCATTTTCCCATCCTATGGTCTAAAGTAGTATCACTGGTTAGCATTCAAACTTCTTTATATTGCTGATGTTGTTGCTAAATATCTTTACCAACATTTTAGCGGTTCTTTACGTATGTTTCTACGTTTTATTTCTTATAAATTGCCCTCACAAATGGTTTTAATAGTGTTTTTGAGGATTTTTGATTTATTGGAAGTCCAAATACATAAATCCTCAGACATTTTTTCGCAGCATGATCCATAAAACCTTTGTGACATTTTGCAAGATTACAGATTTTTAAAAAGAATAGTTCAGCAGATAGTAAATGGTTTAAAATGCCAAAAATAAATAAATAAATAAATAAAATTCTATCAAATCGCTCATAATGAAAAAGACTGGATCCATAATTAACGAGCCTTTAAAAACTTGTTGATTGATGTCTGGCATTTAGGAATTTCACCTACTTATTTTTATATCAACTCCATGTCAGTCCATTATGGGTCCCGTTTTGATTAAACATGCACAGTGTTTGATAAATGTCATGAGCATGGGTTTAATAACAGTCTGTTTGAATGGGTTTTCTCAAATATAAAAGGAAAGTGATGAGTTAGGGATTAATAATGTAGTCTGTCTCGCCTCAGTGTGCATCTGGCACATTTCAATTCCTTTCCATTTCACCATTTCAGTTTACCAGATAAGTCCAAGTAAATGCAAAAATAATAATAATAATAAATACTTCCCTTCGCTTAAAAACTATATAAACTGGTCTGATTGATAAGGAATATGCAGAATATGTACCTTTTCAAAGGTGCTACAAAAAGAAAATATCGGTGGAGATATTTTAATAGTGATGTTTTATTGAATTAACCAGACAAGCCCATAAATGCAGCAGAAATCTGTAGGGTTGATTATAACTCTGTGGTACTCTCCCACTTGATGGCTTTTGGATAAAAATAGATTTGCAACACAGCCGGATGCAAAGGGCTTTTTTTCGAGTCTCTGTGCCTCTCTTTAGTGGCTTGACAGTGAGTGACAGTGGTGGGCCACCGATGCACAGGGATGTGACAGCTGACAAGAGCAGCTTTTGATAAGGCAGGTTTTGCAAATTATTACCCTGCCGAATGTGTAGCTTTCATCAGCCGCGACTTTGTAACAAGTGATTCTCATTATAAATGGTCAAAACCCCAAAACCAAGTGCTTATCACTTGTGCTTTCCTCTCTTTGATTTTTCATATATTGCGTGAAACATCCAGCCTGCGTCTAATTTTGTCAAATGAACTATTCTCACCTGTCACAAGCCATCTGGCTCCTCTGCTGTAGGTTATTGTGTCTGCAGAGCTGCTTAAGACATGACTGTCAGACATTGTCCTCACATTGTTACTCTCTATGAGACTGTAGATTCTGTGTGCACCTAAGTCATTATGTGTTTTTCAGAAGCAGTGAGCGGCACATTTGTGTGATTTAAAGTTCAACACAACAAATGATTTTCTATTAAGTGCAATGCTGCAAATGATGAAAAAAGAAAATAAATGATCTCGTTCAAACTGCATATTATTTTGAACATGTCTTAATATAATCGCAGGAAAAACATGTTTTCAGGACAAAGACAAACTCATCTATCGTCGGTAAACAATGGTGCGTCATATGCAAGATCATATGCATTCGCTGGAAGGAAGTGTTAATGCATGTGGGTGCGATTATACTTAATCTTTAGCATCCAACCTGCCATGATATGCATGGGTTTTATACATAATGCGCTTTGTTGAAAATAACTGTACATTATTCACATAAACTTCACAGCAAGGAAGTATAGCGAAGGAAAGGAGCATAAGATGCTCTTAAAACTTATATCTATAAGTTCAAACCTGAGATCATGGGCTCCATTTTATCTTGAATCAATGAAAAATTCTTTGGGTGTTTCAGTAACAGGATGACTCCTTTACTTGTGTGTGCACAGTTTGAACTCTTACACTGTGTCCACAACCATTAGGCAGGTGCATAGTTGGACCACATCATCATATCTATGCATATTTTACAACTTCAAGCTGTTAAAATTTGAGTGCTTATTAGATTAAAGCAGGTGATGTGCATTGTGTAAAGAGGGAGGGTGTGGCCTAAGGAGATCAACACCTTATCCATCGCATGCATCGAAGTACTCCACGGTACTGCAGGGCGGCCGCAAAATCTCTGGTTGATTAGATATTATCTATATTTTTTAAGATTTTACTCACAATTTCCCCCCACAAATTAAAATTTCTGTAAATACACACTAACATGAATCTAACATATTTCTTTCAGTCAGCACTTCACACATTCAGCGATACAGGAGCTGTCTCAACAGCGCACCATTTCAGTAGCCGAGACCTGTCAATCTAAAGCGTCCTGTACACAGTAGGCCCCGCCCCTATCGCTGCTGAGCCAATCACGAGGCTGCATATTACACGCTGACTCCGTCAGGTTCCCTGCAGCTGGCTGAGAGCCTATCCAGTCCCCAGGTGAAATCACAGAGGCACACTGCATTATTAGCAGAAGAGAAGCTAACGTTGCAGCCGCTTACTTTAGGTATGTTTATGTTTACGGCAGTTGGCCACCCTGTTGCACATGTTTGACATAAAAAAAATATATATTATATATATATTTTAACCTGTGTGTTATTTAAATAGCTTAATATTGAATGCATGATAATAATGCATATTTATAAATGGCACTAGGCTGAGTTTAAAATAGAACATATATCGTAGGTAGGGGGTCCCTACTTAATCTCTCCGTTGTAGACCCCTGGTCTAACAGATGATAGAATAATGACGTGGCCTCCTTCTTCTCCTGACCTAAACCAAATTCTTAACTGGGAGACTTACAATGAAGGGAAACGGTACAACTCTCTGAACAGGCTGTTGATGCTGCTGCCCCGAAAGCTGTTGTGGAACAGAAGGGAGTCTGTATTGGTCACTGATTTTATTTATTTATTTTTGTCAGGAATGTTTATTTGTAATTTTTCAGTTGAGTGATGGGTGAATTTCCATTCTTTCATTTGGTTGCGTATAATTCTGCACACTAATATTTGCTCGATATTTGTGGGCGGAGATTTTCTCCTAACAAAGCCGAAACCTATTTATTTACCGATTTATTAAGCTTTTGGATTGACCGAAACCCTACAGTTCAGTAATAACATGAATCCTCATAAATACAATTTGCCAAATAATTGTGCACAGTGTCCACTTTTTCACTGAAGTGTGCGGCTTTAGCAGATTTGCCAGCAGAGGGAACCAAAGCTTGCGCTAACCAGCAAAACTATCTGCCGGTATTAAATCGTTGCACCAGAGCCAAGTTCATCTACTAAAAGCGTATGAATATTAAGCAGTTCAGTGCAGATACATCCAATAAAATATGCAAACAGCTTTGGCCCCATTTGTTTACAGTTTAACCAAATAACGACTCTAGCTGTGTAATTTATTGGACATCTATTCATTTCTCTATGTTGCCCTTTTAAATACAATCTTGCAAAGTGCTGCACAGCCATATGAATTGAAATCATAATATAAGTTTATATATAAAGGAAAGCACAAAGCATAAAATGCAGCTGCATTAAACCGTGCAGAGCAAAAACGTGGCTGAAGGACACAATGCGCCCTTTATTTTGTTACTGTTTGAGCAGGCATATTAAAGAGGCTGAGATGTAGATCAGTGCAGTTAAAAATTACATGCGCTCTCCTTATTCCTTGCTTTTTAATAAATCTTTGTAAGCTGAGTCTGGTGCATCACAGACAAGGATCGTTTCACAAGGGTGGGGTACTCTCTCATAGTTCAAAAGGTTGAAGCTAATTTCAGCGGTACAGGGACGATGTGACATTTACGATAGACACTTCACGATGATAAGAAGGAAGCTAGCGTTTGTCAATTTGTTATTTTACCAAGCATAATGTTATCCTTCCTTTTTTTATGTTTGTACCAAATTCCCTGTTCATGTGTCTAAGCAACGTGCTCCTCGTTGGCTTTGTTTTACGTTCTAAACACTTTTTTTTTTTTTACAATCCAGTTAGATGTGATTCAGTGAAGGAATATTAAAAAGTCAGCAGTTTATTATAATTTTTGATTATAGCCTGAAGCCAGTTGACAGTTGTTGAAGGCATGCTAGGTGCCTTATAGCTTTACACTGAATTAAACACTGTTAGTGGTGTTTCACAGGCATTAGCTTGGCTCTGTCATCAATCACAGCCATGATAAGGGAGCTGCTTACTGAGTGATTTTCAGAATGTATGAGGCTGTAATTGGTTTTAGGCTCTTTCTCCAGACACACTTGGAAAACAAAAAAACAAGAATGTTTTTACCCTGATTGAAGCACAATTTGTGAGCTGCAGATGGGAAAAAAACAAACAAACACCTTGTTCATTATGGAAGCTGTTCACTCAGTACCGTTTGAGCTAGCTCTGCGTTTAGCGCATTTAAATTTGGAGGACACTGGATACAGCTAATGAATATGTTAATAGACATCAACTATAAAAGAACGAAATACAAAATTCATGTCTATCCCTGAGGTCAGCTTTTCAAACCAAAAGCAAGCAGCTTCAACCTCGAGCTGTTTTAACAACCTTAACCCGTTTACATGTTGAATAATACAAGGACGAACTTTTTCTGCAGACCATTTGGAATGAGATTGTTGGAAAATACTCATTGTGATAGACTAGTATGTTTCAAATTTGCTTTACATTCCTGCCTGCTTTAGTAATTACATTCCTGTAATTTGATTGTTTTATGCAGAAACCCATACTGTCTGTGTCCCCAAATGTCAAACACTGGTGTGTGCTTGTGTGACCGAATGGGGAGATGTGTCTGTGACTGTAAAGCGCTTTGAGTTGCAGTAGGTAGAAAGGTGCTACGTCAAAACAAGACCATTTACCTCCATTATATTCCATTTTATGCACTTTATTTTTAAAAATTAACTTACTGTGCAGGGTAAAAAGTACATATTTGTAGGCAAAACTTTGTAATTTGCATTGTTGGTTCACATTTTAGGAATCCAAATTTTACAAGAAGAATAATGTGCAAGATGCCTGCACATAAATGTGATTTTAATATAACCAAATTACACTGCTCCCTACCAGAATGATGCTGGACCGAACTACAGTGGATTGGAATTTGAATTTGTTAATTTATTTAAATATTTCGTATCTGGATGTCGATGAATATTCAAGCGTTCCATTCCCAAAATTTACAAGTCAGAAAGTTACCAAACCCTGACCAGAAAATCCACAATGGATGCCCCACTCTTCAAAGTTAGTAAAAGCTGTTGCAATATACTGTTAGCTATGTAGTGAAAGCTATATAATCCATTTGTGTCTCAAACAACTGTTAAACTTCCATCTATGGTCATGTTGCCACTATATGTACTGTGAACGCACTAATCTGAGATTCATTGTTATCAACTGGTAATGCTAACCTGGCTAATTAGCATAACCCGCTGTATTCCCAAGGTAAATGGAACGCAGTGTTGGAAGGAACTCATGGAAAATGCAGACTAACTCACTTTTCATTTAGTCGTTGTTCAGTGTTCTCTCAGTTTCAACATTTGTGTAAAATTCTCACATGCCTTTGCCACCTCCCAATATAACACAATGCCTGCTTATGTGCCACACAAATAAATATGGTGCTATTTATTGTTTGTGAGCCTTGGCGTTGCAGTCGGCTCTGTTCTTGAACTTCAAACCATTGTCTACAGAACAAAGCACAATTAGTTTACATTTCATTTGAATTAAGGAAGTGAAAGTAGACACCAAAGTCTTCTAAACATTTTAAGTGGGCTCACTGGAAGGATAGTAAGTCACTCCTTTCACTTTTTTCCATTCTCTGTTTGTGTTTGGGCTCATTAAACCTTGTACTTTATTCTACCTGCTGCTCTGCTTCTGATCCGCTTCAAACATCTACGGACCAAACATCTCAAAGAGATTATTTCCTCTCATTTAATACTGTTATGGCAAGGGACGTCTCCACACAATTAACTACAAATTAAGCAGTATTGCACACCAGAATGTTTAGCGGTGAGAGATTATTAACACCTCGACCAAAGGTCGCCCCAGGAGTGCCCTTAGCGTTGAATATTAAGTACATGGGCTTAGTTAATGGTGGTTTCCTTCTTACTTTCTTTATGAGTTGCTTTGACAGTGAGGTAAATACATTTTTCCCAATTCAAGAATCATCAAAAACACAATAAAGTAGAAGAGCATATTTGCAACTGAGCATGTGGGGGTGTACAAATGTTTGATTCAATCTCTTCACATTTGAATAGCAACGCATATTTGTCCTGTTATCCTGTTGCTGTGGGATGTCTTTGTGAATCTCTCTTCTAATTAATGGAAATCCATACAGCGTCCTGAGATTTCGTGGAAATTTTATGTCCAGTTAAGACCCTCTGTGCCAACACAAGAAGTTTTATGTCCTTAATGTAACACGTCGTGTGGAGTAAAGAGACTCAGTGGACCGCTATAACCTTCTTGTGGGCGTCACATGGTATAACAGTGCAGTTGATGACACTGCAGCAAGAAAACGCCCTTTAAAAATCTGTTTAAATTCAAGACGAGAATTCATATCAGCATTCTAATCGTCCCCCATCCATACCCATCCCAGTCCATCCCATCCACCTTTCAACCAACTAAGTAGCGTTCCATACTCTCAAAGGATGCACTTATCACTGCACAAGATCAGTTAAATCAGACTCTTCTATATTAGGATTGTTTTTGACCTGTTTAGTCTTTCTGAAAACAGTTCCAAATATGAAATGTCCAGAAAGCTTCAAAACCAGTGAGTCCTGGAATCGTCATGGGGAGGCCTACATCCTTGGGCTATAATCTTCTTGGCTGCAGTTAAGCCAGTCAATCAGATTTTACATGTTTTTAAGTAAGAGACAGCTGAGAGTCGTCATTTAAAAAAATGTACTGCAGGATCCATTGAACACTGTACCCCTGTCAGCACTGATGTAGTTTCAGTCAGCAACCAACAGACTTCCCAAATAGGATGTGCAAAGCAGCCAGTGGTTACAGGAGGGAAGAACAAACAATATGGGTCAGGAGCCAGTCCCACTAGGTGTCTAATTTTTGGATGTATATATTGATGTTTTTTTTTTTTTTTAGAAGCTCTAAAAGCATTATGCCAAATTATTGTGGCATAATTCCAGTCCATATCCCATCATAATTCAGTCAGATCTGTACCCCGGGCCTTCGTTCCAGATGTGGGTGCATATTTCTGTGTGTTCATTTTCTCCTAGATATATGGCCCACTTCATGGCACCATTTGTTTAGGTGAACTCTAGCCAAAATCTTGTATCTAGTCAGAAATGGGATGGCCATCCAAATCTGACCTCCATGGAACCCCATAGACTTTACAAGCTGACCTTAATCTGAAGTAAAAAGGTTTTTATTGATGCTGTATTGAGAAACAAGATCTTGAAAACAAACGCTATAATTCTCTCCACTGGTGTCCTGCAGGGATAAGCATTCTAATTAAATAGAAAAAGAGGTTTTCTTGCTAAGGGCTACAGGATTCAACAGGTTCTAATGTTACTCAACATTACACCCACTTTCATGATTCCTGTAAGTAATAACCACCTGCATCGATTGCGTCACTGGTCTTTTGTTGCTGCTGAACTATACTCTACATATCTCTTCCTCTGGACAGTGGCTCCAGCCATTCTGTATTCTGTCTGCCCTTGTCTTTCCTCTTTTTATTGTCCTTGCTAATGCATATTCCCCATTGACCTTTGCACTTGAAGTTCAACTTGACTGGCCGCTGAAGGATAGCGTACCATAAATCGGACGGCTGGCTGGCTGTGTGAAGGCCACTCCGTGTCCCGCTCTTTTCAACATGTTGTCCACAGTGAGCTGCCGGGTGACCGTGCCAGAGCTAATATGGCAAAGACGTAGCAACAAGCTGGTCAATGTTATCTGCTGTAGCACACCGCCCTGAGCTTTGTGTTGCTGCCAATGCGTCAGACAATGCCATTGACTTTTCCCTTTTGCCTGAGAAGTAATCGTCTGAAATTAATTGCCGTGTTTATAAAATCTCAGAGACCATCTGCTGTGGAGAGTAAGCAGCCATTTCTTGTGAAAATCTTGTGAGATGGTGCTGAATTGTAGCGGGAGCTTACAGGACTATTAGTTCATATTGATTACATAGCCGCTCATTGTCTGTCCTCAAACGTGGAAGTCTAACCTTATACTGTGTATAATAATGGACATGACCCATTGGTGTGTGTTGATTGGTGTTTCTTGGTGGATCTGATGGGAAAGCGAGGGTCACACTACCTGCAGAAGAAGTCAATTTAGCTAATGATATCGTAATGACATGTAAAATATATTAACTTAGTTTTTCATGTGAGCAGAGGACAGTTTTTTTTTCTTCAGACATGACAGTTGTTGTCATGTCATGTTGTTTAATGTCTATTGGATTTTTTATTTTATTTCATTTTTTATTTTTTGAACAGACCATTCCAGATTTCAGACTCTGTTCACACGTAATGTCCTCTATCTAGGGGTCTACTTTTTTGGAGCTGCCACATAATCCATCTTCAACTAAAATGGAACTAACAATGTTATCATACTGCATTGATCTTGCATTTCTCTTTTTAATGTTTTCGTTCCATCAGTCTAATAGACAAAAGCAGAACCTTTACTTTATTTCAGCTCTTGCTGCTCTTTGAGATAAAAGTGGAATTAGGGTAAAAACAAAAAAGTAATAATTTTAAGTGGGCTTAGATTGGCCCTTGTTAATAAATGGGTTCTAACACAACATTTATTTGGAACTCTTAATAGGGAGGGCGAGTTGTGTTTCACGCTCTGCATAAACTCAGTAAACAGGCTCCTGGAAAACATTCAATAGTCACAATTAGACGGAATCACCTGTTCTCATACTTATCAATACTTTGTCTTTCCTTTAATCGTTTGTCTTTGTTGAGGCTGAATGGCTGAAGTTTTCAAATTCCCGTAAATGCATGCATGCGCACGCACCTGGCTGAGGGAGCCGGAGTCCGCGAAGTGAGTGCTCGATATCAGAGTCGCCCCATGGCATTCCATGGTTGATTGCAAACGCCGCTTCACTCAGGGTTGCCCTGGTTCACAGCTCATAATTGCCTTCCCCTTCACAGGCGCTGCCTCAGTAAATATGACAGCCTCAATTTAATGCGCCTTCGAAAAACACAACCCAAAACACTAATGCTGATTTGCATGCCTGAGCAAATCGCTGCAGGTGTCGTCTAATTATATCACCCATTTGTAGCCTAAGGTGATCTGTAAACAACGGCCCGACCTCATCTCAAGCTCTTTGCCCGTCCGTTAGTGACGTCACTTTGATTGATTACTGCAACATCGAAGCCAGTTCCTCTGCTGATGGTGTTGTGTACTTTCACTTTCACCGTGTGCTTAAAGAAAGATAACATTTGTCCAATACTTAATGGAAATTTCGTTCTTGCGGGGCCACTTAGTATGCACATGCTAGCTTCGTTCAAAGAAAAACTAATAAAAATCCAAAGGTTGCAACGGCGTCGCAAAGACCCACTTTAGTCACTCCTGCATGCATGTGATGTGGTTTATAATTTGGTTTTATCACAAATTACCATTCCCCTGCTTACCTAATAGTCTAAAGGGTCCTCTCACCATTAACTACACTGTACTGAACAAACCTGTTAAACTTGTTTGCATATAAAGAAGTTTTTATTATTTTATCTGTATTTATTCTATTTATTGACATGCACAGCTGTGTCCACTCTGCTCAGACCATAAAATGCTCACTATGTGAATACAGAACATGCAGTGAGTGACAAATATTTATAATTCCAACCTCCTCCAAAGATCTATCAGTCCACAGAGGCAAATGAACAAAAAAGGCATCAAGTTTGACTTTTATTCATTACACAGATAAGGAACTTTGGCCTCAAGGTTGATTTATTGGACATTGTTTAGCCTTGAAGACGCCAGTTTATCAGTTTAAACAGTATGGACATTTGTTTGTTTAAACAAAACTAACTCAAAAAAGTGCACAGGTCTTTTTGTTCCGTCTCATTTGGTAATTTTTCAGATTTTAATTTCAATCCCAGCGTTATTAAAGTGATTTGTCTGGTGTACACGAGGTTATAGACCAGTAGACACATATTTCTCTGCACTGTTCACAAATTAAGAAAACCTTTTTATTGAAATGTGCACATGTCGGTAATATGATTTTTCTCTGCTCATGACAACAGCAACAGGGGTAAGCTTTGAATTGGATATAATAGATATAATGATGAGGTTATTTCAGACATGTTTGACCCATATGACCAAGACAGTTGGCATCTTCATGGCACTTTTAATCCTGATACTGAGTCTCTCATGAAGTCTAATGTTGCAGCGCTCTCAGTGGCAATCATCACTGAATCATAAGAGTTTTTCATCAACTTTCACAGCTTTTATTTTCAAATATAAAATCACTTTGGAATTACAATATTGCAAAGTGAAATATCCCTGTCTCAGTTTTTAAGGTTTCCATCTGCCAGGCCTGCCATGCTGGAACAGTGTTAACCTGGTAAATGTCCACAATTTGTGTGTCATTAACAGAGCGAGATGAGGGTCGTGATATTAATCTGTCTGCGGCGTTGATGGAATCACGGCTCTTATAATACCTGGGCAGATACACCCTGTCTCAAAACACCCAGCACCCATTTTTCCTCATATATTTCTACCTCCTCCTGTCCAACTTCAACCATTCATTGTTTGGATGTAGTGTTTCCAGGCTGCAGAGAAGTCATGATCGCCCAAATATTTCTCCATGTTTTATTAACCGTTGGTCTATTGGAGACTATTTTGAGATCCAAGCTGTGACAGGGTAAAGCCTCGGGCAATGCCTCTCTCTCCCTGACTTTGGGGAAATGTGAGGGATGTGTTCAGGAAAACGAATCCTCTGCTGACAAGTGCGCCGCACGAGGCTGGAATGGCTTGTGATGTGTTGACTTCTCTGATGATGTGCCAATGGCCATGTTGGCAGCAGTGCCGTGAGCTGGATGTTGTCGCTTGGAGACAACGAAGCATCTCACTTCTAGGTCAGCTGATAATTAATACATTGTATGTGACAGCTGGGTAATGCTTTGAACCAAACTTGGTTCCCATGGGAAGTGGTTATTGGCTTTGATTGAGTCGCTACAGAGCCACTGGAAAATATTTATTTGTTCACCAACAAACACTACGAGCTATTAAACCTGTATTAATTTGGACACAAACTGTAAGCGCTGAGGTGACTTGTTATCTCTTTAAAGTTGATCTAGTGCTACCAAACATCCAGCAGGCCTTTGAAACATTACCATTCACACATAGTCTTAAGGGGCATTGAAAAGGTTTCAATTTTAAAAAATACATGTCCAAAAGTTCATATTACATCACATAAACCTGCTGTGTTCTTTCTATATTCGTGCTAACCAGTGAGCTAAGAGACTATATAAAAAAAAAGTGGGGCTGAGCAGAACTGCAGAGTTGGATGATCATTCTCTGTATGACAAATGTCGATTATTTATTTTGTTTCCTTTTCGCTTTTCTTTATTCTTATGTTCGTTTGGACAATGTGAAAATTTTATAGTAAACCTTAAAATACAAAAATGGACAAGCTGTACTAGAACAATCTAATAAACAAGTGAAGATGGTGTGCTTTTAAATGAATGCATCCATTACAAAATTATCCTTGATAGTAGTAACAGTCCTCATCACATCTCCACTGGTCACTTAGTGGATAATTTTCTTTTTTTTGTGCATGTCTGTCCAGTGCCTCCTGAAATGGCCACAAGCTATTCAGAACCATTCAGGATGTGTCTGCTGAATATTATATTCAAACTGCATCATGCTAAATTATTCACAAAGATTTGAAAAATAACCAAATTATTCTCCTTATTTTCCGTCCTGTGTTGCTGAGAAAAGCGCAGCGGCAGATGGACTGAATGTAAATGGGCTTTTTCCATCACAGGAAAAAGCCGCTGCTACGTATCAAACATTTATCATTGAGCAATCGAGTAAGCAGAGACTCACGGATCCTTCCGCTGCCCTGATGATTGTAATTAAGTTGGCTTTTTGCATTTACACCGTGATGTATGGCCGACTTTACCGCGGATGGAATTATAGCTCAAGAAACAAAGCATAATAATCTAATAGTTTTCAGGGAAACCGTGTTTACAACCTTGTTTGTGTTTCTATGTCCGGATCTGTTTTTATTGGGGTTGATCATATGAAATGGTGACTAAAACGCTCTAAAGAGGACCAGTAGATGGTGGTGTCTTCACTCGTTTGCTGCTGACTACATGAATCACACGAACACCTTTCTCACTCCGCTTTTCTTCATCGCTCATCTCCATCTCAATCAGATTTCTTGCGGAAGGAAATGGATGCATTAAATTAATAATAACGCCGTGATCAAACACTTTGTCTTTCTTTTCTGTCCTTTTACATTGGTTAGCATGAAGACACACTGACATCCTCTGTTCCTCTTACAAATTAAACCCTGACCAGCCTCAAGTGCTTTGAGAAAGTTGAAGCACGAAAAGTTTATTCATTTATTAAACCTTTTGAAGTTGCAGACATTGAGGCGTTCTCCATTTAATGATATGACTACACAGTAGGCAACATGCGCTAAATTCTGTCAACACCCTCTTACACTTTTTGTGCTGTCTTTCAGCGCATTTCGGGATTTGTGCTCCCGTGTTTGAAGTTAATGTGAACATGGTGTTCATCGTCTAGCAGCACACCTCCCCTCTGCCTCTGCCTCTGCCTCTGCCTCTGCCTCATCTCCCCTCCCTCCTCGCTTCCTCACTCATATCCACTCCCTCTCATCTTTCCTCTCTTTACTTTGCAGCAAGGCAGTCAGTGCGAGAAACTGTCAGAGAGGAGCAGAGTTTGCCCTCCCTGCTTTTCCACAGCTTTTAATGTGTCCCCACATTCGCTGAGGGGACGAAAGAAAAGGGGAGTGGGAAGCTCTGAGATCAGCATGTGTGGACTTTTTTTTTTGTTTCCCTTTGAGGCTTCTTTTGTAGATTCTTAGTGACTCCCTGAGATCTTAAATGAGTTTAGGCTTCTCACGAACCTGGGGACGCTTCTTGTTGGTCTGATTCTGGACCTGGACCCATCTCAACCTTGCACAGACTGGATTTTGGTAACGAACGAGCAGTAGGTGGGTGCCGGGAGGCGCCCGGCCCTTGTGTTTGGGCCGGCGTAGCGCTGGAGTGGGTGCAGGGGAACTGGAGCGTGGGGCCAGGTGGGAGCGAGGGTCCTGGTCCTGGCGGCGGTCCGGAGGGCGAGGAGGCCGGCTCTGGCTCCGGGTTCGGGTCAGGGTACGGTGGCACGGAGTGGGCAGAGGGTGGAACGATGCTGAACGCGATCTGGGAGACGGAGGGGCTGCAGACGGTGGGCATCGTGGTTCTGGTGTTCGCGTCCATCAAGCTGCTGCACCTTCTGGGTCTCATCAGCTTCTCGGAGGGTAAGACACTGCGGAGAAAATGGGGAAGAAAAAAAACTAATGCGAGGGGAAAGAGGATGTAAACACAAAGAAAAAAGCTTGCTGATAGATGTGTAATGTGTTGTGAATATCCCTAATACATTTTCAGTCATTTCCGTCCCATTTGTATCGTAGTTTGACTCGTAAAGAGTATTCGATAGCTAGAACTTCTTTAAACAAGATAGGAACTTAAAAAGTTGCACAGTTAATTGCATCCTGCCAAATGAAATAATTAATCTTATTCCATGGATAAACCAGATAATGTGTGAAGTAACAGGAAGGAAATATTCTGTTGGTCCTGAATGATCGAAAGCCTTGAGGGACAAGTTCTGAAGTTCTGGACGTGAGACTGTAGAAAAGAGGCGGCTTCTGTCATTTCAGTGCTTTTGAGTGTAACTGGTTGATGTTTTCTCTTTTTTTTTGTGTATATAGTTTGCTCAGAAAGCAAAAATATTCCAGCCTCCTGTATCTGCATTTGATTTTACACTCCAGGGAGACCCATCGTAGTGTAATAAAGCACAGACGCTGTAAGGTTCACTTAGCACAGAAGGTGTCAGGCCTAGATACACAGTTTAATATAACAATAAATAAAACCGAGCAGTTTGAACACAAAACCAGCCCTTCCGTCAAACAACAGCTTATTAACTTCTAATTAGAATAATCAATCAAACCGTCTCAAGCCGGACGATAACTACATAGAGAAGTGATCGTGTGTGATACGGGGTGGCTGGAAAAAGCTGACCTGACCTGAGAGGTGTGTTTAGATGGTAAGCGGAGGTGTAAGCATCTGTATTGGCTGTGGCTGTGTTATTTCAAAGGCACATGGGAGCAGTGTTTTCATTTGGGGGAACAGTGGCCCTCATGCTCAGCGTTAACAGTTTACATGCTTCACTAAACAGTGGCAAGGTCTCCTCACTCTGCGTTTCCAAACGTGGCTGACATCAAATTGATTATTTGCCACTGTGAGACGATACAGACGTCAGTGCCAGCACGTCGGGTGCTTTATGCCTGTTGGTGTAATCTGTATTCCACGCAGGTGTTTTAGAGTTCGATGAGATGGAGAATATCTGCTGTCTGAGCTCGTTGGTCCTGACAAGCAGTCAATAAAGGCATTGATGTGCTGCATGCGATTGCAGACATGCTCAGCAGAAGAAAAGGGGAATTGAGTAGTTGAAAAGATTGGAAGAGGGGTTGAGAATAAGGCTGAAATTCTTCTCTTTTTAAAAAAACGGTAATAACACTGAGACTGATTGTTGTGGATCAATCGGAGTATTAAAATCACACAGGTTTCTGTGATGGAAGGAAACTGAAAGTAAAACCACAGAAGCAAATACATGATCTCAGAAATGACGGGTGCAACAATTTGTCTTCACAACATGTTCTACTGTCTCCTGCATCCCATGGTGACATCTTCTCATTTCTGCTGTTTCCAGTAAATTGCTTAAAATGGTTTATTTTATAATAATTTTCAAGAAATTGCCGTTTCGCCTGTAACTATCGTTTATACTAAATGTATTTTTTCACTCCACTCCACAGTACACTGTAAAACATTCAACTCATCTATTCATGTAGGTTTAATACAAATAGATTCTTCTTAAAAAAAACATTATGTATGGTAACTAAATGTCTTATTTAAAGATAAAACATAATTTGCAAGTTCCCATTTCCCACTTTTTTGTTGTTTGATAAAATGCTCGGAAGCATGATGGTGTTTGGTAAAGAATTAGTGCATGTTCGTCATGTCTTAGCACTAAAAATGGCGTGAGTAGCTCAGGCAGTAAGTTCCTCCCCTTTTAAGAAAAAAAAATCAAAGTCTGTTCTGCACCTTCAGTATCAGTATTGATTCAAGTTAATGTCTTTGGTTTATTATACTCATTTTCTTTAGCTAACTCAAATCAATTGACATTTTTTGATGTTGTACTCATACATCTTTATCATTATTCAACAATAATATAAAGAATGGCCAGTGCTAAGATCAGGATGCAGCAACTGTACTACTACACAGCTTATCATATCATATCATATGGAATTATTGTTGTAGCAGCTGCAACAACTTAAAATGTTTTTTTGTTTTCTCCTAAACATCTAGGGACAGCATTTCACTTAAAGTGCACGCTCTGCTTAACATTCATACAGTCAGACATGTTCACAGCTGGGGACTGCCCAGTATGATCACATCCCTCCACTACCGGCCACCTGAGCAGCTCCACTGGGGCATCTGGGGATAAAGGTCTTAGCTTAAAAGACTTTGTGTGGTAAATGTTGTAAACTGGCAACATTTGAGTCTCACTACTTTACTGTTTTACACTTTACAGTGTACAGTCAGCTGCCAGCCAAAAAAAAAAAAAAAAAAGACTGTACCCTTTGTGAAGGAACATGCCACAGCAGACCACACATTACAAGAGGGAACTGACCTACAGTGATTTAATACTCTGATCATTTATACTGCACAGAAATGACTTCAGACCTGGAAAAATAATTTAATGGCCTCCTCCCTGTCACTGGCTTTCTTCCATATTGGAGAAAAATTACAAGATTGTTGCACCAGACCGTGCACATTCAGAGTCTTTTACTGTGGCATGGTCTGGCAGGCAGCATAAGAATCACCACTTTGAGTTTAATTATGAATGTAGCTGAACTGATGTGCACATGTAGTCTTGCTATCTGTCCCAAGGCTAGTGTTAGAGTGTCAGTGCAGCTGGCCAAGTGTTCGTTCAACTTGGCAAGTAAAACAACATAACGAGAGTGCTTGTCAGAGAATGAATTACCCGTTTAGAAATGTGGCTTTTGTTTTTTTCCCCAGAAATCTATCTTCACATTTCCAAGCCTCATTCTGTTGGATGCATTGTGTCATGACACGTTTTACTTCCTTTATTTACGCCCTAAACCAGATCCTTTGCACACATATTTACATTTCTGCTTGCACTCTTCTACAAAGCAATAGTGCAAACTGCCGAGCAAAGCCTCATGTAGTGCAGACTAATCAGGATGTCACGCAATGATTAATTATTACATGTTCAGCTGCAGACAGCAACACCCTCAGCCGTAACCTAACCCCCACGATCGCACACATTCACAAAAATGCCTCTATGTGAACAAGGATGGAACGCTGTGTCGATGTGAACCTGCCGTTTTCTATTATTGTTTGAGACAGCTGAGATTACTTAGCACTGATATTTATCTAGCAAGTCTCTTACGTTCTCTGTGTCCTTGATGTGAATCTATAACCGGGCAGCACAGTGACAAATATAAAATACTAAATACATCTAATTCATATAACTGTTTATACAAGACATTAGACGCCACAATACATCATACTTTCCACATACATTCCTAAACATCAGGTATAATAAGTGGTAATGAGTCATGTAGCTCCTATAGCACAAACACAAACAAAACAAAGGTTTTAAAAAGCGCAGTAAAGTTGTATCCAGCTAAGTTTACTACCATAGCTGTCTTGTTAATCTAAACTTCACCAATAATTTAATGAGGAAGACAGAAAGCTCCCAAATAATACATCTAAATGTCCCTATAGGATATTTTAAACTCTTTCTACTCATTATAACAGCACTGATTGTGCTAACCTAGCATGGTTTAGCTCGGGTCAAACATGTTAACACCAACACATTCATACAGGTGTCTTTGTTTATTTTTGTTTGCTGTTTCTAGCTGTTAGATTCACTACTGATTCTGCCATCGGCATTAACAGCTGTAATAACCTACCTATGTTATTTTAACCGTGCAATTGTCCATGAATTAGCATTTACCGACTTTAACATGGCTGTAGAAATCAAATGTTAGCATTAGCTTAGTGTTCCCATACAACACTGTACGGGTCATGAGAGAACAGTCAATACTAACATCAAACATAACACTATATGTAAAACGAATCACTTTTACTCACCAAACAAAGCTTTATCATCATTTCTCAGGATGACTGTCCAGGTATGGGTATAATAAACGGGCGGGGCTAATAAATGAACACCTGAGGAGGTGTCATATCCAGGTTCAGAGAACCTACCATTGTAGAACTGAAGAGAGTTAAATGTGTTTAGCTAACACTTACAGAGTTAATTCACCAACACTCAGAAAGAGTTAGTGTCAGCACTAACTTGGACTTCTGCCCTTGATTTTAATTTTTCACTACTTGGAAAGTATTTTGGATGTTGGAAGTGTGTTACTTTGTTGAGTCAGCTGACTTGTACAGTAGTCAGCTTCATTAAAACCAAACGTTGATCTACATGGTAATAATTTGCCATAATTACCTAAATAACCTTTTTGTAGGCGTTCATCTGGCATAGTTCAAAACACATCTCTGAAATATTGCAGTATCTCAGTGTAAATGTCTCATAAAAGACTAAATGTTATACAGATAGTCAGTATCCCAAGTGCCACCAGTCATGCATGGATTTCCAAATTTAGCTCAAACTTTGATAATCTGCTCAGGCTTTACATATGGTTTTACATCTGTCACCATTAGCTAATCAAAAACATATGTCCATTACGGATCCTGCGGTACCCTAACTTTTCCAAGGGTCCACTTATATTCACACACAAATGCTGTCTCATGCTAGGTCCTACAGTACATGTGGTTTCAGTAGTTTAGCATGTCATCTGCAAAAGCTAACAACATGATAATACCACATTGGCAAAAGTGGCAGTTTTATCTGTGCTACGTCACCCTAGTACAAAAGGGTTTGCTGCCACCTTTGTTTAATGTTAATTATCAAAGGTTGGCACGAATATGCTAATGTGAAATAATGAAAATGGGAAACACTGTACCTGCTTAATATGACCATTTTTCTCAAAACAGCCTCGCTGCTGCTATCAAACTTGTTGTTTCACGCTTTTGAACATCAAGCATGCATGTCAAATTTTTATGATACATTATTATGAATGACCTTTCTGCTGCTGTTGGGTGGCCTTTATTTGTGATTTAGCTATTCTGGCGTGCCTGTCATTGACAATCATATCATCTGGCCTTACAGAGGAAGTTTACAGTTCAGAGTCTGGGTCTGTATTTATGTCTTTAATCTCTCTGCATTTATTACAAAGTAATTATTGAAAGCATGGTGCTCATTTTGTTAAGTGCATTGCATACTTTTTTCAGTTTGTACACACACACTTTTATGGATGTGGTATAAGCTGTGTTGCATCTTTATGGGATTGTTTTCCTTGCAGAGCGACACATCCATCATGGAAGTTGAGTCAGCACAAGTAGTTAGCATCTTTTTCATTATTTCAAACGATGGCATTTACAATCAGTTCAGTAAATTTAATTGTTTCATTGTGGAAATACATCTTATTATTCAAATTGGCAACTCCTTAAAAGATTAAAATATAGAAACAGTGACACAGTTACAGGTACTGAAGTTTGAGATATTTTGCGAGCAGCTCTCCTCCAACCTGTAATTGTCCATCCACTTACAAGTCATTTTAAAGGACAACAATCGACTGACCCAATTACCCTTTGGCTATTTTCCATGATGCCTATTTAGAGCACAGCTTGATTGACTTAACCTTTGCCTGGGCGTCCTAAGTTACGGGTCCCTCTGGTGTCTTCAGTGGCTCAAGAAAAGAAGCTATAGAAAGCAAGCGGACTTAGACTGTCAATTTGAGTCAGGAAGGCAAGGACAAGTATCAATCAAGCAATCAATTTGGATGAACACATCACAGGTAATACATTCTGATGGAAGAAGCTTGACAGATGCTTCTGACCCAAGGGCCTGATATGGATGATTGCAGCTCTTGAAGACTCCCTGAGGGAGAGGGAGCGGGAGCAGGAGACAGATTATGTTCGTAAAGGCGCTCTTAATTAAATGACCTGTACCATATACTACTAGAGCAGGGGTACACAATCATGTACAATATCTCAACAGTGCATCCTCTTTAGACGCTGTTTCGTGATTTCCATTCATTCAGATCTCAGTCAGCAGACTGTGATAGTGTTAATAAAGGAAAACAATGCCCCATGTTTAAGAATAAAATGTTATGTAAGCCTTCAATGATCTTTAGAGCTTTGAAGCTGCACATGATTTTCTATTTTTTTCTATTGGGGCTACACAAACCAGTACGCTAATTTGGCTTTAATTAGCTATGTATAATCATGTAGCCACATGAATTCAGAACAATATTTTCCATAATTAAACCAAGGACATAGGTTCTCATGCATAATGCAGCAATTCCTTCCAAACCTTAGAGCGTAGCTAATGAATTCTGTGGGAGTTCAACTAAATGTATGGGGCCCATTCCATGGGCCTTTTGTTTTGTTTAATTTCTTCATCTGGATTCGTTTGGATTCATATGGATGTTACTTAGACTTGTACCACCCACTTAGACCAGACCAGGCACCCCCACCCCATAGCAATGACACTCCTTGATGGCAGCAGACGCCCCCAGCAGGATGCAGCCCGACACAGACACACACACAAAAACACTTTAGGAACAACTCAAATAAAAATATGACCTGGCCTCCAAATTCACTAGACCCCAAACTGATCAAATATCTGTGGGATGATGCATAGAGGCCCCTCCTCTCAACTGTTGAGCTTAAGTGGGGTTGAGTTGTACTTAGAGCAAAACATATCTCATTAAAAAATATTTGTATAGTGTATAGAAGTTGCCAAATATCATATATTAACAGTAGTAAGACCCAGGCTCTATGGTGTAAACAAATAATAAGTAAAGAGAAGAAAAATATATTTAAACACAAATCACTTTATTTAATTTAATATTACTGGCTGGTGTTGGAAACCATAAATCTTCACATAATGCATAACTGGCGAGCAGCTTTTCCACACGCTGGTGTCGAGTAAAAGCCTCCCTGTCAGAGAAGTAAGAGCGTCTGCGAGTAAAATGGTAATCCACCATCCACTCCTGGTCATTTTCATGAGCCGTTTTTCCACACAGACGTCGAAACTCTGGATACCATGTTGAAAAGTTTTGGCTGAGGTATGTGGAGAAAATGTGATGCGAGTTCAAAAGGGAGTTTGTTGGACTGTTTATGTGAAACGTAAACACTGCCTGTCTCGTCAAATTAAAATTCATTCATCCATTAATGCATTTTTCTGAGTGACTAGTCGCGAGTTTCCTGTCAGGGGCTGGAATGGGGACAACTCACTTGGAAGTGAGTCATATAGAACCTCTCCTCTTCGAACATCCTTTTTTTTTTTTTCCTGCTACGAAAGCTCTAAACTTTGGAGCTGAAGTGTGATAAAACCGCTTCTTCTTCCTCTGTCTTGTCTTATAATTTTTAAAATGATTGGAGTAGAAAGGGCAACGGACTTTTTCCCATTACAGCAGCAAGGTTTTCTTAGAGACAGACTATTATTAAAGCACTTCCAAGTGACAAATGATAGCAATTAAAACCATAGACTGCTCTTTCCCCAAGATTCCAATAAATGCCTCAATCCGCTGATGGTGTGTCATTATGGCCAGCGTGAGAGTCGGCTCTCAATCATAAAGAATCTTGGCACCCAGTTCCCAGATCACCGGTCAGTGCAGTCAGTCACACTCAACAGATGAGGACATTTTATTTCCATCCTAACGCTGAAAAATTAGCTTCTAGAGCGTATTGCTGTCCTCATTATCTTACTTAAACTGATTACGATTCGTCCATGAGGCACCATACAAACTGTAGCTAATTGCACTAATGGCAGACATAAATGCCTAATGCATTTGTTTTTGCCAGTAAGGAGCCACTGTGTTGAGCTACTGCTTTCTTGCAGTAGCTAACCAGAAGGTCTCAGTCCATTTGGCTGTTTACACAGCTCTGTTCACAGTATCCTTGGACCCTGATTTATTTGGATCTGCCTTTCATCAGTGGCAAGAAGACACAAATCTTGATCTAGTATCTCAGGGTGTGTAGATTCACAATACAACTTCACACATATTCTGGACTGTGGCGCCGACATTTGGCCTCCAAGGTGCTCAGCTGAGTTTTGATACCGACCCCACCTTCCCATAATTCCAAATCCCGAGTCGGTTGCAATGACATTTCGCTTGCCTGCTGTAAGAAAGTAGAGGGTTAGTTATTAAATAACAGCAATCACATATTTTCCCCCTTGACTCTACTTTAAGGGCTTATTTGTATTTGCGCCCACCAAATGGTAACAAATGGCCTGATCCGTATCCACCTCCCTCTTCGTCCATCTGATTTATCTGATATAAAATGCTTTCTCATTACACAATGGGGACTGAGCTGGAATTGCTTTTCACTTATTGACTCAGATCTGCAGATCTAACACTCGCAAAAAGTAGAAATGCATTTAGCAGATATCCACCGTTGGCTGCTCTGGTGTTCTGGATGTCTGCTAGAATTAGTTTCGGTGCATTAGAAAATGTTTGATGCTGTTAGAGGAAATTCATTACACTTAAGTCCACTGTAGTGAAGCTAAATTCAAATTCTTGTCCATTCGCCTTTGCGCACATCAGATGACACATTTCTATGGGACTGCCTGTATATATTTATCTACACAGATAGCCATGCGCCCTCTCCCATACACATGGTACCAGTTCTTTCAGTATGCACCTGTATAGATTAACAAATTCCCATCTGGTCCGAACGCCTCCCAATTCTGTTCCACGTAACTATCTGTACGAATATAAGTGCTCCAGTAGAGTTGAAAACCTGAGATAAAACATGCCTTCCAATTTAGACAGAGCTGCAGCTTGTGTATATTCAAGTGAAGCACAATGAAAGCATTCCTCTGAGGCTTGTGGAAGGCACCGCATTTATAAAGGCTTTGGATATATTCTACTCTATATTTCCATTTAGTCTGGCTGTGCTCCAAGTGTATGTATACAGTATATCTCTATTACATCAATGGACTCTCAATACATCTGAAGCAGAGGATCATCTATAAGCAGATGTTTACCATTGGCAGAGGCATTACTTGAGCAATAAATCAAAATGGCCACACAACACTTCTCCCTCTTAGTATTCTGCTGGGAGACGGCTTGTGCCTGTAGTCTTAACTTGAGACGAGTAGGCCAGTTTGAAATCACATTGGCCTTTTGTTGGGAATTGTGCCAGTCGTGCCAGCACAGGCTGCCAGGCATTGCTCATCTGCCGCCCTTGCCCTTGGCCTCTGGTTGTAATTTCAGCTAATTGCTGGCTGTCCAATTCGTCCCCTTTTCACAAAAAAAAAAAGAGTAAAAAGTAGCCTCCTATCTCCCGGTTCTTGGGTTAGATTTAAATGGGCCGAAAGGCTTTGCCTATACAATTACGCCACTGGCACAATGACATCGGGAAAATGTTGTGCAGACTGTTACTAATATTGAGCTGACCTTAAGGGATATGAGGGGAAACACATTCAAATTCAAAATCGAAAGAGATTTAGACGAGCCAGCGTAGCCGGCGGCCAATCATTACCTCCATCATCATCATCCAGTCAAGTAATCCACTTTTCCAGGTGAATCGATGAATTTTACTTCTGTCTGTAAATTCTCCATACTTGTTTCTATGGAGTATGTTATGTTTATGATGCTATGTATGTTGAAAGCAAATATCTGTGTTGCAGTGCAAGATGATTTGATTGAACTATGGTTGAAATCCATGTTTTTGCTGATGAAAGATTTTGTCTTTGATACCACCTGCCTTGAGCTCTGCATGAGACAGATTAAGGATTAAGAGATTAACACCTGGCAACCACTGACTTTAATCCCTGATGTGTGAGAAGAGATCAGAAAATAAGTATGTTCACTAGTGTTAATATTAAGATCCATCTTATTAGTCATTGCCATTTAGAAAAACTATCCTAACAAATTTAGGGATTTTTTTTTTTTAGGATCTAAAACAAAAGTTGGTGCCCCCTGATTGAAAAGAAAGTTCCCGATAAAAGTCACTGTCCACCATCCTATCCTTCTACATTAGTTTCATCAGCAAGACGCTCTCTCTTCACTCTCTCTCAGAAGCTCAGAAAAGCAGCTCTCTTCGGAGTGATTAATGACCTCGGATCTAGAAACCATTTGGAACCACCACCAAAGAGTCACTTTAAATGCAGAAAGACGGGATGGGAGCTCTGCTGTCCACTGCCAGATAAAATCGCTCACAGAAGGGATTTAAAGTATCCTGAAAATGATGACTACTGATTATGATGATGTATGCTAATGCCTAAAGTGATGAATGATAAAATCATACTGGAACCCAAGAATTTAAATTCAATTTCTCGCCCGAAAATAACTTGCAGGCCGCGTATAAGTAATGTTGCTTTTGTCTGCCATTTGGACTCACCAGTACCTGTTTTTGTGACTACGTTAACATATTTTGTCCTTAAATGGACATCAGTAGAAACTGACTGCACGGCCTTGTGATGAACCTGATAGCCTCAGATTGCTGGTGAGGTTTTCTGTGTTTTATTGCCAAGACTTAGAACGGCCTATATTAGGAGTGAGCTCAGGCTGAGATAAGATCTTTTTTTGTTTTTTTGAGTTTGGATCAGGTGTTAAGTAAGTCAGTGACAGGAAGGTGGGGTGTCATTGGCAGGTCTCACTGTATAGCAGTTGAGTTGTTAAATGTGAGGAATTACTGATTGCTTTAACAATAAGGGATGTTGCAACCAATCACAAATGACAATAATAGAAAGTCTGATCAGTACATCAGTGATTAATACTCCATTAATGATCAGAATTATAGCCCTATCGGGACAAACATGTCTCGTGCTGATGTGTCTCAGACTGGCCAGATCGGAAAGGAACTTTTAAGTGGATTGACAGGGGAGGTGTAACGTCTTAATAGTCTCTTGAATAAGTAAATGTTAGAACGTAACAGCCATGTAAATGCTTGATTCAATCATTTCTCTCTGGGTAAGGCTTGGAAATATATATTATGCCATTAGGCTGTACAACACCAGCCTGAGTTAACAATAACTCACACCTGAGACTTATGTTCTTTTTACTTAGATTCTTGTTTTTGCACAATAATCTGCTTTTTTGCACTAACTACCACAACGTCCACATTTAATATCTTAGCAATTATGTTATATTCCATTTTTTTTTTAGCAATTCTTTAATTCCCAGCCACCACTGAATGTCTGAGTGCTGTAAATTTTTGTATATTTTGTATATTCTTTCAAATTTGATATTGTCTTTTTGTTGTTTTTTGTATATATTTCATACTCAAGGTAATTGCTCATACGTGGGACAAATAAACATTGTCTTAAATAATTGAATTAGCCATCCATGTTAACACTTATGTTGGAATCCCAAGAGGTTTGTATCATTAATTTAACCCCATGCAGCAGATGCAGTTCAAGTAAAATCAAAAAATGTTCTTTCGGGAGGGTTGTGCAAAGCAACCATGACAAGTTAAAGTGTGCAAAGTGTGCAGACGGTGTAGAACACAGAGAACACTGTAAGAGGGCACAGTACAATAATACTGACAGTGCTCTGATGAGAATAATTTCAGGTAGCTTGCAGATAATATGTGATTATTTGTTTTCACCTCACTCCCCACAAAACTGCCTAGTATGACCTTTTTCATTATTTAAACAGGATTTCACATTACACGCATGGAAACAATTCTTCCTGTTCTAAGCAGGTGAAACCTAGATAGGTCACTGAGACTAATTGAATTAGACACAGCTGGCCATTAACTGTAACCCAGAGCCACTGCTGAATCCTGGTCAAAGATCAGACCACTACTGAAGCTGTAAAGACTCACATCCTTGGTGTTGTTGCCTGTAACACTATCTCACTCTTACTGTTGGAAGATAAGTTGTTCTCCCTTCAAGTCGTGGCCTACTTTTGTCAGCGCTGCCTTCTTGCCTCCGCCGCGCCAAAGGAAGGAGGCTCAACTCTATAAGTCAAGACCTCACACACTAACAGAAGCTGCTACAGAAGAAGAGAAAAAAACACATTGAGTTGTTTTATACACAATTTTAGCACTTGTGTAAAAAAACAAAAACAGAAAGGCGCATGATGAGAAGTAAAATGTAGGGTCCGTTAAATGCCATTAACAGTCAATTTCACACAGATTAAACCTACACTTCCTCCAGTAAAGCTGCATCGATCATTTTCATTTGAGCCTCACCACTGAGTAAGGACTTTTGCATTTACTATATTATATAAGTATATTAGCTCTGTGTGTCCCATGTGGCCCCCCAGGCCGTGATTTGCCCGTGTGCTGCCCTGATTGTACATATACCGCAACAAAGAAGCAGCAAACTCAGCAACACAGATCATCAAAGTGTGCACACTTCAGCACGAGAATGAACCCAGGATTTATTGATTTTAAGCGGCCACGTGTGTCCTGCTGCAAATACTCTTCAATCAATTATATCAATTATTTACACTCTTTTTGTTTAGGGACCCAGTTGATTTAAGGCTAGTGAGGTTTCACCCTCCAGCGTGACCTTACCTTTGAGATAAATGAATTGTAAGTGTTGGGGGAGCGCAGCAGTTGAACCATGACAGATCAATCAGGACTCTTTTTGAAGGGTGTTATCATCCATCAGGGTGTGCGTATTTTTTGTCAGCTCGTTGAAGAAGAATCTGTGTAGCAGACCGATTTATGGCCTATATTCTGCAAAGGTAGTTAAACAATGTCCCATGGTGGTTTAGCTTTTCTGATATTTTTCTTTATTTATGATCCTCATAGGGAATTCAGTCTCATTCTTGTGTGATGCTCCAGGGCAAAAATGACTAGCTTGTAGCACTAGCGTGCTATTATAGGAGCTGTCAATCAAGAAAATCTTTTTTATTTTCTTTTGAGGAAGGCAAAAGTTTGGCATGACAGTGTGCGTGTGCACGTAATGACTGAACCAGTTAAACTGCTGAGATTTCACAGACTTCATTTCATGTGCTTCTGGACTTCTTCAGGACAACAGCGCCCATTTATGGTGTTCAAGAAATCGGATGCAAGCGTCGCATGGCCAGCGAAGCGGTGAACTTTGACCTTTTGCGAGTTGGGGGCACGGAGGCGCCGCATGAGCCACCTTCTGCGTTATCACACTCAAAGTCAAACGTCAGATCAATTTGACCAATAAAATAAAATGGCAGAGTTAATCAGACAGCCACGGCCGCATGCTCTTTTCCTGGCTGATTAAGCACCGTGTCACTCAAGCCCTGCTTTATTCCACTTTGGAGATCAGTTTGCATTGCCTCCGTATCGGTCCGGCCTTTCATCGGGAGTCATGCTTTTAATTGCATTACGCATAGTAGGGATTTACTTCTTTCAGTCGTAATGTTTGCGCTGCATCCCAAACACAGACCCGTTCTGAAGGCCACCGCTTCGTCCTTGGGTCCTTGAAGAGATGACTCTCCGTAGTACAGTAATGTTTCCAAATAAAGCCACGTGCTGTCAAGACCAATATATCCAAGTAACGAAGGTAACATCAGTCCAGTTCAACCTCAGTGAGGGCACTCAGACGTCTCGTCTGCTCTCAGGTAGGAAGGTGTGTGTCAGGGAGGTAACGAGAACGGATGAGAGCTTCATCCTTTTATAAGTCAAAGTTATTGGGTTATTATAGAGGGCAATATCAACCCTGCCTTCAGCTACACAGATCCGCAGAGAAGTTTGCTTTGCACAGTAATGCTGGTCAGTATGTGTGCCAGGGCTTTTAACCATCTGCTCTGTTGTTTGTGTGTAGGCCATTAACGCAGTCTGTTGTTTACCCCTTGTACATTTTTAAGGCTCGCTTATCTTTAACAGGTGATCACTGCTATTTCTAGTTTTTTTTAGACTGAGCTGTTGTTCAGCAGATAGCTCGTTTCCCACCAGGCCTCAGTGACGCTTCCAGACCAGGTTGCAGATTTATGACACAATTTTCGCTGCCTCTCTTCTGTGATGTAATTGTTACAACTCCATCCCTTTATAGCCCAGGTTTATAGCGGCCTCTTACAACTCCCATCGGCCAGCTTTGGTTTGGTCGGCTAGTTATAAACATGCAATGTGCTCCACCACTATTATTATTTTATTTTTTTTTACCTGCAAGCGCAGTCTTGTAATAAAGTGCTGGATGATTGACAAAAGATTTGCAGCACTCGAGGACTCGTCCTAACACCCACTGCTGCCATCGAGCCTCACACGAAATTTTTCAGAACAGCAGAGTGAGAGGGGAAATGGGTTTGTTCGCTTTAAACCAGCGTGGACATATTGCATATAACAGAAGAGAAGGTTGTGTCCTTCAGTCGTCAGTTCTTATCTTTGATAGCCCACTGTGGCTGAATAGTCATGTACTAAACTGCCTTTGTTAAACTGACAGCAGGAAAATGCTTTTGTCAAGCAGCATGCTTGATTATGTGTGAAAAAGGATGACACCTGATGAGATATTAGCTTACACCCTGACATGAGATCACAGGCTGCATATCGTGTTCGCGCCTGTCTTTCACACTGATGATGTACAACTCATTACTAAGTAATGTAACCCAGTGAACTAGAGACTCATGACCTGTATTTATGCCGTGCTTGGAGCTGCAGACCTGGAGGTTTATATGCAGCAAAAATGTCCCTGTTGACCCAGTTCTCTTCCAAAAAGCTGACTCACTCTAAGAAGCATGTCCACAAATACGTCAGCGGCCATACATGTCGTTTCAGTCATTGCAGGGAGCCTTTGGCATTTGACCTTTTCTGCGGTTTACATGTCCTCTCATGCTTTCACTAAATCATTTCCAAGATTTTTACATCTGCCGAACGTAAAAAGAAGTCATCTCTCGTGTCCTTTTGACCCTGCCTGGTGCGCCTTCTTCTATCTTAGCACATTATACCGTTGTTGTCCTGAAGAACCAGAGAGGTAGCCCGAAGTCTATATGCACTTGGAATAGCTCCCTAGCCTCTTGCATGTCCAGTTTCCTAGAATGTCTCGAGGCTGTCAGTTGCCGTGGTAACCGCAAGACCTAACGCTGTATTTCCCAGGTTACCCTCAGATTGTCCACAAGCGCGGGGTGAGAGCTCGACTCTTGAGGCTCTTTCCATGCTCCGCGGGCAAAAAGCCATCCTCCAGTAATCAAAGCAAGTGGTTCCTCCAAGGCTCTGTCTGTCTCTGTCTCTGATGGTTGTTTGTCGCTGTCGTCTCATGTGCTTTTTAAAAAAAAATAAGAATAAAAAAAATATTTCTGTGGCTTATCCCGGTGTTTGGGCACATACTTTCAATATAGGCTTTTGTCACACATGGACTTCCACACACGTGGAGCTGCATTTCATGTAGAACATTTTCGCTTTCACAATGTGCGAAATGATGTGGTGTGAACCAAATAGGCCATTTTATGTTAAAGGTAACGCACAAATGTAAGTCTACACCTTCTGGACAGCAATGATGAGAATCAGATCAAGCAGCTGTTTTATTTCCATTCTAAAAATATTACCTAGCATCCCTCATGAAGGCACATCATTTGCTCTATAGCAGCAGGTTAATTGTGGTCTGTGAGAAGACTGGGCCTTTTGGCTGTGGGCTGCAGTAAGACCCCTCGGAGCTAATGAGGCACTTAGACAGTGTGTCACACTTCAGGTATATGAGAGGCCCTGCGCCAGCAAGACGAGTCAAACGCCGTGCTGTGAGGACAGTGCAGTCAGTGACAGTGCCCAGACAGCATCTGCCATCATTATAGGCCCATTAAAACATTTCACAGGGTTCAGCTGCCCACTTTCATGAGGAGGTTCTCTGCCACAAGGACTTGTAGTTCCTCATAGTGTGTTCCGGGGTCTCAATAACACTTCAATAATTACTGCCCTGTCATATTTGTTTTTTGAGAAGAATAGAGCGTTCGCATTTGTGTTTGGTTTTTGTAAAGATTGATTCACTTAATTTATCTTGCATTTGATAATTAGACGCTTTGAATATGGATTTATGTTAGCTTCTGTTGACATTTAGATTCGTAATGGGATATCATTAATTCTAGCTTTTAATAATGCAAATTTGCAAGGACTCTTACCAGCATTGGTTCACATCTGACCTTCTCCCTCCTCCTTCACAGACAGCGTTGAAGATGAGCTTGAACTCTCTGCAGTCCGCCATCGCCCCGAGGGCCTGGAGCAGCTTGAAGCCCAGACACGTTTCTCTCGTAAGGAGCTACAGATCCTCTACCGCGGCTTCAAGAACGTAAGTGACAAGACCACCGTGCAGCCTCAGCAGATGACTCAGCAGGCTCTGTTCTCTCTTGGATACGAACGATGTATTGTCTCATGACCTTTTCTAGTGGAGAGTGCTTCTACTTGCAAGATATGTTGACCTTTGCCTGTATAGGAGCAGTACATGATCAAGCATCTGAGGAATGCGGCTTCACTGCATCATTGGCAGGACTACATGTTAAAATATATAGTTTTATTTACCCTGGAAGTTATTGTCCGTTGTTCACTGTGTCAGGAATAATTGGGTCAAAGCTTGACTCCGCTCTGGAATATTACTGACGAACAATCCAGGTCAAAGTCCTTTAGAGCATCCCATATAAATCCACCTCGCTCCTCTCTCACCTCTGGTGTGAGGTGTAATGAGATGGCCCAGAATTAACTCAGCCCAAATTGTCTGGCAATGAAGGAGGATAGTAAGAGTCCTGTGATAGTGGAATCCCCGTGGTGCTTCACTTTCCTGTTGAACCTGCACTTTGGCCCAGCCAAGTCCCTGCAAAGCCTGCCCATTAGTCCCCTTCCACTAGAGACAAGGTAAGAAATGTACTAATGAGGCCTTTAATTTGTGCTATGCACTTAGCTTGACGTCTCCAAGGCCAAGTGAGGTAGTATTGCATTTGATTATAGACACCCACCAATATGTTTTCTATTTTGATTGTGTTTTGCATGCTTAAGCAATGCTAGCAGCACAGCTCTGAGGACAGAAATGCCAGTTGATTGGTTAGTTGTCTAAAAATATCTGGCTGAATTGCAGTTACATCCATTCAGCTGACATGCACAGCTTATTCATAATAAATCTTAATATTTGTCTGGTCCTTCAGCTGTCCGCGACGTAGCAATACATAAATCTCTCCTCCTTGCAATCATCTCTCGTACCATGACATAAAAAAGAAGCTGCGCTACACGACTAGCATAGCTGTAAATCCTTCGTCTGTAATTTGTTTGTGTCTAGCTCTACACAATATCTGTGTAATGGAGATGTTGCGTTTGGAGGTAGATGTCTGAACTGGACAAACAGAAAGAGTAATTGCACTTAAATCACAGCGTGGTGAGCCTGCTGTGGTTCATTTTTTAACCGCTGGGGTCAAACCGCTCGTCTTTGTCTTGCCCCATCCCGGTGACTTTGGCAGAATGAGGGGGAGCTTTTAAGGCCGGCCAGACTAATAGAAGCTGGCGTGGTTCCCACCACGAGAAGTTTGGTTCTTTGTCCTTGGCGTTGAGATTCAAAGCAGATCAAATACTTCTAGCACAGGTGGGAGAATTAAGCCGTTCGTCATGACAACAGACTTTAAAAGTGCCTCGCTTGTCCTTCACTTGTAGCGCAGAAGAGTTTGTTTTGGATCCAAAAAAAACAAAAACAGATATCCAGCAGGGACCACAGTAATACCTGTGGGTCTGCGTCATATTAAAGGTATGAGAGAATCTATCGTTGCATAAATCCCTTGACACCATTCTACAAGGAATAACACAATACTGCCCTCACGTATTACTAAACCGGCTTGGCTTCACAGTTCACAGTCTGGTGCTTTGACTTGGCATTAGATTATGATCTCATACTTTCTATTCCATCAGTCCACAGTGCCTCAGATCACAGGTCTGTTTAATTCCCCACAGATCTTACAGCTGCACCGCTTCACAAGTCTCCAAAAGAAATTTCATGCCTGGCGAGGTTTTGCATTTCACAGATTGTATTTGTGATTTTATTATCACGGATGAGCTAATTTTTCCAAGCACGTCAAACGAACTACGCTCTCTGACCTCTCATTCCATTTAATGAGAACGGCACTAAATAATGAAACAACATCCAAGGGTACGTGGAAAATTACACCCATCATACACAACATATCACTTATATTATCCCACTTCTTCTTTCTTTCAGTTTTGATTTAAAGGTTCATAAGCAGGTACTGCAATGCAATGAATTACATTCTAGTTTAAAATATCCAAACATTAAGAATTTTAGTCCGTAACTGGGTAATTTCCACTGGATTGATTTTATAATTTATAGGATATAATTTAAATTTATAATTTACAGAATGTATGAATAACTGATTTTTACTTTGGTAAGATCAAAGCCTACCCTGGTAGGACCTTTATTCACTCTGTGACTATTCCTCTCAACTTTAAATTGAATCCAAGGGGCTCTGCATTGTACGTGGTAACGAGATGAGACGCAGGAAAATTGCCTCCGCTCCCAGTGTCGTCGTCACGTGACTGAAAAAGACGTGATAAAATACAATCAGGTGGATTCAGCCAACAATCAGTTTTACTCACCTTTAATTTTCTTTCAAGAGGTGAGAAGAAGAAGCTGCAATCGATGTTTGAACCACAGCCACTGGAATATTAATGTTAACCAGTGTTAGTGATGTTCACGGCCGTAATTGTCCCTCCACACACACACACACACACACACACTAATATGTGTTTTTAGTATAATTAAAAATGTCCTGCCTCAGATGACATTTCCTTCCACTACTTCAACAGATGGTTGACAGTTGGGAGCCCACTCTCTGCGCTGTTGTTGTTCTAATTAACAGTAGATCTAGTAAACAACAAATACTGTACAGCAGTTTGGCTTTTAGGGTGGAAATGTTTGATGCCGAGGTTTCCACCGAAAACTCCTCTGTAGTCTTTGCAGGAATAGTATTTAGAAGTTATTATTATTTCATTTTAAATTGTTTCATTTGGCTCTATCTAAGTCCATCAAACGACATTAATGAATCCATAATGATCCATAATCAATCTCTATTGAATACTGAATATATTTAATATAGCTTTCATTTTTCTCGGTTAACTTAAAGAATAAAAAATCAATGGTTGCCAACTTCTTCCATCTGACAGTTACTGAGGTGTCAAAGAACTACTGCCATGGAAGGAATGTGCCAAAAAGGGAAACTGCATTTGTCATTGTAAAGGGGAAAACCTCTGACTGACTCGTTCTGCTGTCGATTCAACACGTTGAACCGGCTGAAAAGACGCAGACTGACTGGGGGTCTGACTGGTGCCAAGGGTGAGGGGGGGAACCTGCCAAAGCTGGAGCCACAGACGCTCACCACCAGCCTGAGACTGTCCAACAGCTGACTGTCAGTCTAATGTGTCACAGCTTCTGGAGAGGTTTTTAGACTCTTGTCCTGACCTGCTGTGCTCACAGCTACGGTTTTAATATCTGAGATCTACAGTTGCTTGGACCTCCTGGCTCAGGCTTCGAGCCTTTTAGATACACAGGTGTCTCACCTTCTAATCTGGGACCAGTCAAATCTGCCACATGGAGACGCCGAGCAAGTAGTATAGACAAGAATAAGCAAACCAAGAATAATTTCAATGATTGAAATAAAATCACAATTTGCTGAATAGTGTGAAGGTCATTAACTCTTTATATAGCAAAGTGTGCAGAAAGTGAAGGGATCCACCAGCAAATATACTGTATATGTGGTATAACAATCTGGTTATATTTTTGACAAGCCGAAGCTCCTACTTAAACTTTTATTGTTATGGCGTTTTAGGCCAGCAGGCACTTCTTCAGATGAATGGCATGTTCATTAAATTTGGCAGCACTGAAAAATAACTCGGTGGACAGGTACACAGTCCAACTCTTGACAAGCAAGCAAATCATTTTTTTTTTCTTCTTTGTGTACTTTTCTCAACCGAGAATCAAGTTCTCCTTTACACACCGTTATAACCAATAAAGTTTATGTGCCATTTATTCTCTTCGTGAGGGAGAATAAGTTTCTCAGTGGTGCATTATTATGGTCCATTCTCCATAAATCAGGCCTCTGACTGCCAAACGACAAAGGAGGAGACAAACTTGCTTTTCCTGTGTGTCTGACTCCCCCCCCCAAAATTCATTCCCCCCTCAACCTACAAGAGACAAAGGAGGAGAGTCTCCAGAGACTTGTGTAGACAACCTTGCAGCATCCTCTTAGCCTTGAAACAAAAGAAGCCTGTTTGAAGCAAGACAACAAGGTTACATCTTCATCTTTTCATTCTCTCTCTCCCTCGCCGCTCTGTTTCCCAAAGTGGCTGATCACACGTGGTCACAGGAAGCAGGAGCATGCCCTTTAAATCTTACAAAGTTTCTCATACTGAGAAAACAGTTTCTCCCTCACACATCCTACGATCCCGCAGAAATAGAGCAGCCAGAAAACACGTGAACTATACATTTTGTGGATGTAGAAGTGCTTAGCTGATCTTTACAATCTACCGGAGAGGTGCTGGTGTTATTGCACCCCGTATCTACGCATTGTGCAGTCCGCTCGTTATCTCAGATTTCATATGACATCCTCCACCTTGGCCGTTTCCAATTTATAACGTCCAGAGAAATATGTCCTGCCTTGGAGATTGCCCATATAGTTGGAGCATTTCCTCTGTTTCTGAATTCAATATCCTGCCACAGGCTTCAGCGTTCGGCTCCACACCAGAAGCACGAAATTAACCCGCGTGACTTCCTGCCGTTTTCACCAGGCTGTTCTGCGCAAGGTCGTCCACTATGTCTTTAGTTCTTTGAAAAGAGACAAAAACATCCTCCTTGGAGGACTTATGTAAGAGTATTCAGTCTTTTCTATTGAATGCTACCGTACAGCTGTAGGTGGGTGACTTTGAATGGCTGCGAACACGTTATCTATTGAGGCTCGCATGGTTTGCGGTTTAGAAACCAGCAAACTGAGCATGGACGTCACAAAGACGACGGAATAAAATGTTCCCATGTTGGAAATGGTTTTAAACCTCAGTCATGCTCAACATCGACATCAAAGGAGGGGAGATTCATTCACGTAGATGGTATCTGACCTGTCCAATTCCCTCTTGTCTTGCAGGAATGCCCCAGTGGAGTCGTCAACGAGGAAACTTTTAAAGACATCTACTCACAATTCTTCCCACAAGGAGGTCCGTGTCCACCGCTTCCTCTTTTCCAGCTTCCCTCTCACAAGCATTTCTTAGCTCTTCTGTGTTACGGGGCTGGCAGAGATTGTCTTTGATTCGTGTTTACAAAAATTGCAAGTCCAGAGTACTTTAACCTTCCATCTAAGAAAATGATAGAGAGAGGAGAAGGGAGAAAAGTAGTTTGCATTCATTCAGCCGTGAGGGTCTCTCTGTTGGCTCTCATCATTATGCAAAGATTCTACCAGAGGAAGAAGGGAGAAAACATTAGGAGCCTTTGATATATGTTCACAGAGAAGAAAGGCGGACCAGTGAACACAATGGCACAGCTCACAGGAAACAATGATAAAAAACTCTTGGCTGTAAGCATGTTTCCCTTCACCCTCATCGCGGGGCTGGTTTCTTTGAAGTCGTGCAGAAAAGCAGTTTTCTTGTTTGTAGTGGATTCTGCTGCTGCTGTTAACTGGGCTGTAATCAGACGCTCTCATGTTCTCTTCATAGATGCTTCAACGTACGCACATTTCCTGTTCAATGCGTTTGACACAGATCACAACGGCTCTGTGAGTTTCGAGGTAAGGAGAGGGGTCAAGCTGTAAGTGGGTTCACTCATCACTAGAGAATGATCTGAACCATCTTTACACGGCATTTAATAATGTGTTTATTCTATACAGTCGTTTAAGTCATGTTCTGATATGAAACACAGTCCACTTTTGCCTTCATCAAATTATTATAAAAACGTTGAAGCTCACCAGTACCAATAAATCAATGTGGACTCTATCGCTGAGATCCCACCAGGGGATGAAGGGAGACTGCAGTACCCTGAAGCATGTTCCTTATTTCCAATATATTCTCCACATTTTTTTTTTTTTTGTTGTTCTTTAGCAGAAAATCCCACTTTGCACTGATTATCACGTTGGAAATGGAATCAATGTTTTCAGGCTTTTCCTGGCTACCGTGGGATATTCAGCTTTTACTTTGATCAAGAATTCCAACAGAGATGGTGTGTAAAACATACTTTTTAAGCCCACTTTCATTTGCCAGCTTGAGTTAGTGTTCCTCCCACAGTGATGGGGATGACTCACAGGGATATTCACAAATGGCTCACACATTCACTCTTTTCCATTTCTTGGGTCATCTGCAGTTTAAAATAATGGTCAGCTTATTTCTGTGGAAGCATATAGTTTTCTAGCGCTTCATGGTGGATTGCTAGGCAATGACATGGTGGTTGGGCAGAGACACTGTGCAACGCTGAATGTGTTTGTTTTAAAAGAAGTGTCCAGCACTCCTAAAAAAAAAAAAACATGACGTACAAAGTACTGACGCTGCAAACTCCTATTACACATTACTCCAGAGAGCATTATATAACCTGCAACCTCAGTCATGTTAATTCGGCCTAACCAAGTTTACGAGACGCTATCAACATTTGATTAATATTTATGAAGGACAGATATTTGCTCATTAGGACAGAAACGCTGTCATCATGCCAAACCACAGTTTCCCTGGCTAACGTGTAGTCCACTCCGTTAGAAAGTACAGTGATTCCCCCAGGGCCAACATAGAATATGAGTGGGCCAGTCATTTGAATAATGAGGTAGTTTTGATTTATAGTGCCTCCACGCTGGCTGTTCCATCACTTGCCTGTAATTAAAACATGACATAAAACCTTATGCCTGCAGGAATGTTGACATATGGGATCGGCTGAAGAATCTCACACACTAAGCGAGACTGTTGCTGTTGTCCTTGTTGTTTTGTCTCATTGTAGGACTTTGTTATGGGTCTTTCTATCCTCCTGCGAGGGACAGTCCAGGAAAAACTCAACTGGGCTTTCAACCTGTACGACATCAATAAAGATGGATATATCACTAAAGAGGTTTGTCCGCCGTCAATAATTTAGCATTAGCCTGTCTCCATAGCTTCTGAAAGAACGCATACCTCCAGCCTCACAGTTTGGTTTCATTTGTTTTACCACAGGGCTGACTTTTGTCCAGACAGAAATCTACGCAGGTTTAATAGATTTTATATCCCATGACAAATGAATTAACTGTAATGGAATATTATGCAATTACTAGCACATCTAAGCCTGCAGGGGAAACTATTCATTTTGAAAATATTTGGTCTTAAAACCAAAGCATTGGGCAAATTTTGACCTTTTGACTGTAGAAAAAGACATTTATATAAGTAGAGCAGCGTAGTTTTTTGAAAACGTTTCCAAGTTGTTGAGTGAACGGAGCTTTTTTCTGCGCATCACAGGAAATGCTGGACATCATGAAAGCCATCTACGACATGATGGGAAAATGTACATACCCTGTCCTCAAAGAGGAGACGCCTCGTCAGCATGTAGAAGTATTCTTTCAGGCAAGTGTGCGGTTGACAGTGTTCCCTGTTCTGTTTATGGGGCCACAGATAGAAAACCTTCTTTATTTGCTTCTCTTCTGTCTCCAATAGAAGATGGATAAGAATAAAGATGGAGTGGTAACCATAGACGAGTTCATCGACTGTTGCCAAAACGTAAGCTGGATCTCCGACACGCCAGCTCCTTAATGCTGCTCGAATAAATTCAGCGTTAATTATTACATTGCTTCTTCTTTTTCTTTTTTCTTTTTGTTTCCCTGCAGGATGAAAATATCATGCGGTCAATGCACCTCTTTGAAAATGTCCTTTAACTTTTGGCCTGACAGTGGAGGCCTTGGAGGAGAACATCATCTTTAGCTTGGCCCAATAACTAACTTGGACTCATACTGTGTACAGTGTGCTATGCAGACTTTTGACCATAGATATAAATATTGTTCATTACTGTTGGCCACAGTTAGGAGTAGACAGTGTGGTGTGAACTCTCTGGAATTAGCAGCCTCCTCTACAGTTTACCGAGAAAAATAAATAGGACAATTTAAAACGGCGAAAAGGTTGAATTATCAAAGTGAAAACATTAACTTCAAGGTTGATTTCCTCCTGTCTCTGGAGTGTCTAATGCAAACCGTGTTGGCCTCCGACGTAATCAACACATAGAGAGAGAGAGAGAATAAAAAAGAGACTGCTAATGAAAGGGTTTGGATCGGCTCCACGTCTTGACTTGTTTTATTTACTGCCAAGTGAAATCACTGTGACTTTTTACTGCGTCTAAAATCCCAGAACAAAATATCTGAGCTCGCATCCGTCTGCTTTTACATTCCAGACTGGCTCTCGGTTCCAGAGTGTTCGTACCCGACTTAGTTCAGCATTGCGGTCTGTCTCTTTGCTCTTTGAAGGAATCATTTACAGAGGGGGCGAAATAAATAATAAGGATAATAATAATACATTGTACCATTTTAAATTGTATATACTATAGATACAGCATTAGATAAGAACTCTATGAGAAACTTTTCAACGTTGTTCATGTTTACTTGCCAACTAGAAAGAGACAACAACGCAAGGATTGTATTGATGTCAAAATCGGACCATAACGTCGATGGTTTGTCTACAGAAGCACACAGGTAGCTATATTTACCATGAGTATAACGTTAGACAACGGTATCTTTGTCATGACATAACTGCTGCTTTCAGTGCATTTCATTTAACCTGTGTATATTTCCTGTAAAGTTAAACCATCTATCAATATGTTTTTATTTGTTTCTGTTTTGTTTTTGGGGCACTGTCTAGGAATTTACACTAAAGAGCGAGTTTCAGGTTATTTATATGGCACCACGGTCATTGTACAAAAGATTGTCAGATGTACAGTATTAAATGAAAATTCACCATCTTGCTGGTGAATTTTAGCTCTTTAGATTTGCTCCTATAATTCACTGTTTCTAATGAGACAGGGTTTGGGTTGTTGATGCAAACTTTGTACTATTATTATGTTTTGGGTTGTTGGCTAATAAGCTTCCCGCTCTTCATCTTGAGGGACTTGAAGTCCAGCTGCACACACCTGTTCAGCCCGATTGGATCCTGCTGTCTGCGATTAAAGCATTGATTGATGTTAGCAAACACAAGGCATGCTGGGTAGAAGCCTCACTTACTGACTTCGTCTTGCTCGTTGGAATCTACTGGACTGTGGGAGAGAAGTGTCTGGATGTTACATAAGTAAGTTTTAATCTGACATTTCCTATTTGCAGTGTCTTGGATATTAACTACTGGAAGTATCCATCAAACTTCAACAAATTTGATTATGTTTATTGTCATTGTATCGCTGGGAGCTGCAGTCACAAATATAAATCTCCTCAGTGAGGCATGTCTATTCATTTAGTAAAGAAGATGACACATTTTTCTCAGTTGTGTTCTTGTGCCTATTTCCACGAAGAAAAGCATCATATCTGCCTCCTTTTCCTCAATCTGTTGTCTGTGTCGCTTCGTTGAAATGTATATGTTTCTCACAGGGTAAAACATTGTTATCCATTTCCACACAAATATACAGTGTGTGTCGGATGTGGGACGGATTTCTTCCGTAAATAGCATGCAACGCTAAAGATTCCTGATGGGATTTGTCTGAACAGCTGCTCAGATAAACGAGATCCTCTGTGACCCCCGTAGGAGACGCAAGTATATAGACTGACATTCATTAAAAGCTTATTACGGCCAGTGATCAATAAGTATATTGTTATTATTGCTTGGTTCAGACTGAGAGAACAGACTTCTCACGCCCCCTTGTGGTGACATGATATTACACTTTGAGACAAAACTTGAATTTGCTTCCTGGGCTGGATAAACTGACATAAAATAGGAAGAAGATTAACTTTATTGCCACTATATGTAATAGTTTTAATCACCATTTTGGACTTTAAATCTTGCTTTATGTAACTGTTGCAGGTCTATAATTTAATATAGGCCAGGAGGTGAGGTAATAGTACCTGTAAGATAAATGCAGTTAATAAAGAATGCACAACAGTGGTTAAAGTATAGACTTTAATTAGACAAAATGCTGTTTAGGGATGAAATGGCAACAGGCAACATCTTTCCAGTTGGATTCAAATCACTGTTTTCATCTTAAGGTTCGGAAATTACCTGAGATAAGTTTGCATACAGACCAAACAGAAGTAATATATCTCCAGGACATGTGTATATTTCAAACAACTATTACATCAACTTAAGGCAGGTGGTAATATCTTTGAAAACAAGTCGCACCATTCATGTAAAAACTTGTCGTAGGCTGCACATACACAAGATAAGACGACGTTTCTCCAAATGACTATGAATTACACTGAAACAATTACAATAAAAACAAATGAGACGGTACGGTACTGAAATGTTAAATATTATCACTGTAGACAAGATTTCATGAACTTTAAACGTTTTTAATGCCTCCTTCATGCCCCTCCTTATTAAATATTCTTTTTATTCAGGGACCAGGGGGAACTAAAAGTGTGATTTTTCATCAGGACGCATGCGTTGGCATTTACGTAGAGCGACAGCTGTGTTCGTTTCATTGTGTACTCGGAACACCATAACAAAAGCTTTTCCGCATCACTGCCCATTGCGAAGATCAAATCTCGGCCATAAATGGTCAAAGAATGAGATTTTTGGTGGGGGCATGTGTGAACTGAATACTTTGGATCACTTATGTTGTAATAACAGCCGATGGCTTTTGTTTCTGTTGAAATATGATTTGACAAGTAGTGTGGATTTATCGTTTAAACATTTCCTGATATGTATTTTCCAGTCAGACGGCAAAACCCTGATAAAATTGCGCATTTATTGTTAACAAAAAAAAAAACTTCAAATCATTTAAGACTCTTGAGTGGGTAACAAGACTTGGTTATTTACAGTATGGCCAACAAATAACCCCTTGTCGGATCCAGACAATCTACAGAGTGAAATGAAAAATACTTCAACCAGTCGAATACACGGTGGATATTGTATTGCTTATGCCAATGGGCCTCGTGCCAAGATGCATTTCAGCCCCTGGCGCTGATGTTATTCCGGTCAGTCCATCTCACAAAGTATATAAGCGGGAAATTCTCCATGTTTTGTACATTTCTCTCCTCTGGAATGAAGAGGTCCCTAAAGTGACAAGTTGCTATTTGAAGATCATACTGTGTTGGATACTAAACGATGACAAAGGCAGCTTTGGAGTCTGGAGGTTGAATCTCAAGAGGCTCTCCTTGGTTCCTTCTTCCTCCCTCTGTCTTAGTAAAAACACTTGCTGCGGATCGCCCTAAAGGATTCAAACGGAACCCACTGAGACTGACCCGGCGAGATTCGTGTGTGGTCCCTTTAGATTTCTCCCAGGTCAGTTGGAAAAGGGGAGGGCAAGTACGGTGGGGGCGGGGTTAAGTGAGCAGCTGCCTGATCTCTCGGTGAACATAGCAAAGGAAGTCCATGTAGGAGGCTCCGCCGTGCAGGCCTTTATCCTCCACCAGGAACTGACGGAACAACATCTCTGGTTTGTCTTTCTGCCTCACAATTTGGAGCTGAGGAGACAGGAGGAGGTGAGCGAACTCAACACATCAGCTTTTTTTTCCTTCTTCCTTTGCATCCATTAGCGCCTCAGTTTTTACATTAATATTTACTTTTTGCTTCAACCTCCTCAGACCCTGGGTCCTCATATGGGGACGTTTAAGTTTTAGGTTCTATTGCAACTTATTCTGCTTCATCTAAACCCAATTTTCCTCATTAATGGACGCTTCAGTCTGCCATCTAGTGGCAGCAAAATTTAAAACGTATTTATTTCTGCTTATTAACCCTTCTAGTTGGATGACGCACAAATTTAACAAATTAGCATTTTTTTGCTAATTAGCAAATACTCGTTTGAGGACATTAGGACTCAATTGTTTGGCTTTTGCATGGCCATGTTCCGGTGTTAAAATAAACTTTTATATTTTGTCACACATTGGTGACTACTTAGTTTTTATACGTCTTAGGTCCTACTGATCCCAAATACCTTGAAGATAATAAAAATGCATAGCAAATAAAGGTCAGTAGGTTAATCAAAGGTTAATCAAAGTCTTAGGACTGTACAGGCCTTTTTGGATTAAGAGTCATGTATGGATTCACAATGATCCATTGTGTGTATATATATATGACTATGAATTAACTGCTCAATAGCAGTGAACCTCCAGTGCATGAGACCGTGTGCGCAGTTGAATTATTTTTTTGTAGTTGCTTTTGGGGATGCATTTACTTCCCACCTCCACTAGAGGGAAGCAGAGGTCATTAAAAGCTGCAATGCGCTTCACCTCATGTTCTACTGGGACTTACAGACAAAACTGCATGATTTTTCGGGCAAAGTGCCGTTGCTTTAAATACGTTACCTTCATAGAGTTTGGCCTCTTTTCCACAAGGCCGTCGATGATGGATCTGACCTTCCTTGACAACGGGTTGTCCAGCTCTGGGAGCGCACACTGAGAAAAACAGATATGGGTTGAATTCCAAAATAAAGGTCACTGGCACTCATTCATCACAAGTGCTGCGTAAAAGAGCACTGACATCACCATTAAACACTGATTTGAGGACAGACTCTTGAATTATAAACCTGAGATCACTCAAGTACGCCCAGGAAAAAAAACAATACTCAATTATGTCTGCCTTCTAACCTTTAGACCAGTAACGTATAATCAAGTTTTGCCTTGAAGATACTTTAATGCCATGTTTGACTTTTACAATATCCTACAGTTTATTAAATGTCACGGGTTAAGCTTTTGGAGTTCAAATGATTCACGCTGAATAAAAAGATCATTTTCTGAAGCATGATATGTTGACTTCAATAATCAAAAAGCTGGACGTGTAATTTCAAGGCATATTGGATCCATCCAGACATTTTTTGTCCGCAGACGAGTGGCTCCAGGAGCCAAAAAAGTAAAACGTCTCATCTGATATCTCTTAAAGCGTGTGGAGAGTTAGTACGCTGAGGTTAAAGTGCTTTGAAAAGAATTCTGACCATGTGTCCTTGCAGGTGGGCGAGGGAGGGCAGGTTGAAGATGCTCTGGACGAGGTCGGGCGGGCTCGCCTGGCCCAGCCACAGAAACAGGGAGTGGCCGTTCTCCAGCAGGAACATGCCGGAGTCTACAAGACGCTCCTCGGAGCAGCGCACGGGTGTGGGCACCGCCTCGCTGCTAACGTCCATGTTGTGCTGAAAAAAAAAAAACAAAAAAAAAAACAAAAAAAATACAATGGATATTGTTTCTGCTGTGACGCAATCTCGTATTTGAAATGTTTATGCGCACAAACTTGATTTACAAGGGAAATAAATAGAAGATGAAGCTCTTGTAATGAGAAGAGTGTTTGTCGCCTACCAGTGGGATGAGGCGTGGGTAGAGCAGCAGCTGCGTGTCCTCCACCCCCATGGCCATGACCGACAGCCTCTGGTGGGCCCTGTCGTCTGTGGAGAGCTCCGTGCTGCCCACCAGGGGTGCGGTTTTCATCAGGCTGTTCATGTAGACCGGGAACACTTTCATGGCGTCGGGCAGGATCAGCTGCAACACAGATAACAGGCGTTAAACGCCGCAGGCAGACGCGATCGTTTTTCGTTCCCAAAGCGCTGTCGCACGTGTGGACGAAGGAGTTCTCGCCGCGCTGACCTGGCTGGCGGCGGAGGGGCTGGCGCAGTTCTTCCTGTAGCAGGCCAGCATGTGAGCCGTCTGGTTGACCAAGATCTCCCTCACATTCTTCAGAGGCTGGTTCAGTATGGCACGGTAAGCTGAGTGGGCGGGAGATAAGGTTAGTAAAGAGACAGGAGAACGGGAGGAAAGGAACGCGCCGAGATAAGCAGACAAAAAAAAATATATGAATCCTGATGCAGGTGAAGAGGAGGAGCACGGATGAAAGGAGGCAATTGAAGGTCAGTAATACATCTGTTTTTAGAGTCTGTGCAGATCACATGTGGTTCTTATTTCCATAAATCACTCTTCTTTTACTCAAAGATCACTGAGCATTAGCAGATTATCGACTAATACACGGAGTCAAGTTAACCAAGGTCAGTTGAAGCGTGAGTGTATGTCTGTGCTCTGCATTACACTCTGATAAATGTGACTGTCTGGAGTCACTTAATCATCAAATGGTAGATTGTTTAAACATCATGGGAGGACAAAACATGTGTCCTGCCTGCAGGCCTTTGAAATTAAGATGCTAAAATGGCGCAAACCTGATTTGGCAAAGAAGTTGATGAGCGAGTCCGTCTCGCAGCTCTTGTATAACTCGGACAGCTGGGAGCTGCAGTTCAGGCTGAGGTTGTGAATGCGGAGGCGTCGCTGCCCGCCGATGGTGGTGTACAGCAAGGCGCACTGGGAAACGGAAAAGAGCGGGAAACTCTGAGGTTTAGCTCGTAAAAAAAAAAAAACATCGGCCGAAGCGGTTTTGAAAGCGCGTACCTGCATGAAAGCCCCCGTCTCCTCGCTGAGGGTGTCGTCGTGCTTGAACTCCACCGTCACAGCCTTGTTGCAGTCCACGGCCGCCATCTCTATGTCCGTGGTGTTGTTCATGTGGATGCTGCCGAAGAAGTCTGTGGCCCTGAAACCTGAAAACGAGGCACGCGGCGCAGAGTGAGCTTCCGAAGGCTTAACTCTCCAGGACGCATCGGAACAAGAAGAGAGTCCTCGTCTGGCTTCTTACCTGTACTGGTACGAACGCGCATGATGGCGTCAAATCCGATGCTCTTCTGCACGTCTTTCCTCAGATCTCTCAGGAAATGCTCCCCGTCCGTCTCCATCTACAAAAAAATAAATAAAATACTGCATGAGCAGTGGCTTTAACCAGCAGATGGCAGCGTTGTCACCATTCCCTTCAATGTCAATCACAATTGGAGTTCATGGGATACCTTCACACGAATAGTCCTAAGTATCACGAGTAAAGTTGGCAAGTAAAATGGCAGTTTACGCACACAAAAAACCACAACTGAGAAGACGTAGTTGTTTTTTAAGAGAGCAGAAAGGTCTTAGTGGCTGATACTGTGTTTTGTTTTGGAACAACTTCCCCCTGTGGTTGCGCCATTCCTCTGGGACAGTTCTATATTAGACCGTGCGCTCTGTGCCAAACTCATTACGCGGATACAACTTCCTTCCATAAGGCAGCAAAACGTCTCCGATTGTGTGTCGAGAAATAAAAAATTTAAAAACAGTTTCCCCCACCGTCCCTCATGTGCGTGCTTCCCGTTTTACCTGGAAGTTGTTGTACTTGTAGACGGAGCCTCCAGTGTGCGAGGGCACGTCGGCCATGGTGGCCAGGTCCACGTACTGGCTGGGGAAAAGGAAGAGATCCACGCAGCAGCCCTGCGCCACACACTCTTTGGACAGCTGCTCATACACACCTTTCTGAGGCTGGAACAGCATCTGGGGAGAAAGGTAGAAGTCAGACTTGCGCACGCCTCCGTTCCACGGCCCGCTGCTGCGTTAGGAGTTCAGAACGAGCTGCACAATCTAACTTCGCTCCTCACTTTCTCTTTCTCCGTGTTGACCAGCTTTTTGTCATCTCTGTTCTTCAGCTTCCCGGGGGCCTCGGCCGTGGGCATGGACGAGTGGAAGATGAAGAGCTTTCCGCTGCATTCTGCTGCCTGGATGGGGAGAGAAGTGACAAAAGGTGTTTAAAAGTTTCTTTGTGATGTATTGTTTCTAGTTACGGCACAACGCTACGCTCAAGACTCGACGCCTGCAAGTATTCTGCAAAAGAGTGACTTCTTTTTGTCGCAGGCCCCAAAACAAACGTCTGCCCACGGACAAACACGAAGAAACCAAATAAGTCTCTGACTCTTTGCCGTTGTGCAACAATGCGACTGCTTCCAATTAAAAGCAGTGTGTGAACTTTTCCTTCGCTGTTCGCCAAAACACTGACCTCATATCACTGGGAGAGTTTGCTGGACTTTAAGTAAACACAAACATACCGGATTGAGAGAAAAAAATAAGCTCGCTTCAGTCATTTTGGTGGAATGAGCTGAATGATCGGTTGAGGGAGTTCAGATTTCAAGCTGGCGAGGGCTCCGCGTCTGAAGCATTCTGCCAAACTCGAACACTTTGGTGGGGTTCAGTGTAAAGCCTTGGTTTAGATTTAAAGTGGCTCCGCTACCTCTGCAAAAAAACATTACGTTTTGGCCGCGCTGCGTGCGAGCGGTGTTGTCGTGTTGTTGTATGTGTATGTGTACATTTACTAGAGTCAGAAACTCCGCGGCCAATAAAACGTTGGCAAATTAGAAAGCCGCCAGCTGAGCAAACAATATTTATGTCCGCTCCACGTTGACAGATGTCATGTCGCGGGCTGACCTTGAATGCCTCCATGCCGGCTTGGATGACGGGGGCAAAGACCGTTTCACTCTCGTTGGTGTCTGCAAACATGTCGGGGATCTGGTCGAGGAGGCTGAGGAGGGGAAGTGAGAGGATTACGGTTCGGTCTGAGTGCCTTTCAGCAGCTTCTGTGTGTTAATGAGGCATTTCAGCGGCAGATAAAACAGCCCCTTACTTGTAGATAACGGCCCTTGAGTCCTGGTAGTTGACGAGGAAGCCATCGAGCAGCGGGACGAACATCTCGGCCGTGTCTGACACCACCATCATCTGCGGCTGGGCCAAGGCGCTCTTCACGTTGTAGAAGTGCAGGACCTTGTTGTAGGTGACGAAGCCGACCTTTACCGCCGAGCTCTCCACGCCTTCCTCTCTGGCGTGGGAGAAAGAGGACAAGCAATTCATGACTTTTCGAGTACGTCCGCTGAAACGCTCATCTCTCATCCGCCGCCTGGCAGACGGCCAGCCACAAAAAGCGACCGCAGTTGATATTTAAAATCACTTAAAAGGCTAAAACTGGAAACAGTGAAGGATCTGGTTTATCCTCGGGTTCATTTAGTGCACTCAGTTAAAGGGCCGTTTCCCATCCAAGTCAAAAAGCCACGCATAAACTTCCTCATGGGACTGGAATAACATCCCATGTGCGCTTGTTTATTAATGTTTTAATGTTAAGTAGAGAGTTAAATCATGAGTCTGTTTCTGAGTACGTTTCTCAGTATCGCAGTCAAATCAATAAAAGCTCCTTTGGCTTTAGCTGTTTAAGCACGGCTCAAGGAATAGAGCTAACCCTGACATTTACTAGAACACTGGATGCAAGTTTGAAGCGGCTAGCTCCACTGAAGCCGACTATGAATCAAAACCATAAAAGTAATTTGAACGCATTCCTCGCTGACACTGCCAGCTGACCCCGGTGGGTCAATCTTCTTAAATCATGCAAACAAACCAAGGAGACTAAATACCAGTGATGATAAAGACTTGGTCTGTGGATTACATTCAACTGAGGTCTAACTTTATCTCCAGTGAATTAACCTTGGATTTTGCCAAAATACTGCAGAAGCACACGAAAAAGAATGGAGGTGTCCGGTGTGTTTAATTTAGTGAAAAACAAAAGTAAAGATTGAAGAAGTGCTTATCTTAAGTACACTTCGGCTAAGTGTCTAAAGGATGATGTCATGGCAGCTTAAAGAAGTTATTTTAGGAGTAGCCAGGTGAAGCAGTTCATCCCGTCTTCATGATAAAGTCTAAATCTCACATCCAGAGTAACGCGGCCCACGAAACCAGAGCTGTCCGAAACAACAAAGCTCTTTTGTTTTGGATGCCTTTCAGACCCTCCCTCGCCGATACCAACCGTCTGCAAAACTTCATACAGAAATATTCAGCAGACCTGAACAAATACTTGGCTTGAGCTGTGGGACTTCAGGGAAGCACCTTTTTTGGCGGGACACATGTCGTATGTGGACTAGTTTGCGATTTTAGAAATGTTGTCGTTCTCTCTGAATTTACTGAGAATCTGCAGAATGAGCTGTTTTCTATATACGTTAGGACAGAAGACGCATGTTCCTGCCTGTACTGGTTGAGCATGTGTGCGTTCTTACCTGGGTAGCTTCTCCAGCAGAGTCTTCAGCTCGTCACATATCAGTTTGACCAGGCCACTTTTGATGTTGTTGTAGGACACGTCAATCATGAAGATGTAGGCAGGGGGGTTCGGGACCTTGTTGTTCTGTGGGGAAAGCAACAGTTTGTCAGGCATTTGACATAAAGATTACCATTTAGAATCAAACGAGAGAATAAACATTTATGGTGTGAAGTTCCAGTCTTGTGTCCTCTAAATTCCTCAATTTTGATCATTGCGTATAAAAGCCTTCCACTTCTTATCGGTTTCTCCTTGTGCTGGTTTCCAACTGTCGCCGCGAGGAGACCGTGCCAGATGTGTGAAGGTCTTGTCCGTAAGATACTGTTATGTTTCCACAGTTACAATCCATGACAAGACACTCACCTTGCAGGCTTTTGTTTATTAGCTGGCCCTCACAGGTTGTTTATAAGGCTAAATAAACAGAGCTAAAGTAGGCCAGCCGAGTGACTCAGCTTTAACGGCTTACTTTGACCGTTGAATGTTAGTCTCAACTGCCGCAGCCTCAACAGACTTACAGTTTATTGTCTTTTTTTTTTGCGTGTTTTCAAAAGCACTTTTCCCTCTTGCTTTGATATAATCAGCTCATGCTGAGTAACGTAGGAAAGGGCCCTCAGAAAAAGTAATTCAATCTCTTGTAGTGTATTTCTGAATATATTTTAAGTGGCGAATCTCTTATGACTCATTAAATGACTCTGATTCAGTGCACGCGTATTGAATGAGAGATTTTGAGTAGTTAACCTTGCAGTAGTCCAGAGTGGCCACAAACTCGTAGGATCCCAGAGACAGTTCGGGCCTCTCGTAGAAGTCCACTCTCCGGCCCATGTGGTCAAGATGTTGGAAGTAGAAGACCGGCACTAAGGTAAGAGAAATATTCTAGATTTCTAATATGTTTTCTTTATATTATATTAAAAAATCTTTCCTCCACAGTGCACCACGGCGCTCACTTGCATACCTTCGTTGACACAGTTGCAGAATCCACACTGGTAGCGGCGGCCTCCATCAATAAACTGCATGTAGGGGCACATGTAGGCCTTGCAGCGATTGCAGCGGATTGGACCCGTCTCGCCGTGGTTCACCACGTACAGAGGAGTCTACGCAGGGACATGCACAAAAGACATATTGGTCAGGTTGTTTGCGGCTGTTCCAAAAGTAAATCGGGTCACCAGAACCGTTCCTTACAAGGAAACCCACGACTGTACAGCTGTGAGATCCTGAATATTCCCTCGCGCGGACCGTATATCTGCTCTGTGTGAAGCATCGCTGGTTCCATGGCAGCCAAACAATACACTGCACTTCCATACACAGAGCGTTTTAGAATGTAAATGGTTAGCATGAAGCTACACCAAATCCTTGCTACTGAGCACGAAATACAGGCCTGGATTCACGCTGTTTACTTAAGGCTTTCTTAACATAAATTGGGAATAGTTGCTTCAAATGAACTCAACTACTGTAAAACACATGCAGACAGGGCAGCACGCAGGTTTATTATTAGAACAGAAACTGGATGCGAGGGAGTAGAAGTGTTTACAGTATCTTGGGGCTCTTCACCCCATGCACTGAACAAAGCTCGTTGGACGACGAAACAACATTCAGAAACAATCTTTTAAGCTACGCGCTGATTAAGTCTGGCTAACTCTGCAAGCATTTCTCCCCGTTGCACTGGAAGACGTCAAATCTGATAATGTTGCACTCTTAGGTTTGATTCCCTTTTTGCATGAGCCTCTTTTCTTCTTTAGTGGTCCCTGCAGATCTGACATTAGTTAATTAGCCTAAAGCCAGATGAGATAAAGCTAACATTGCCTAAAAAGGTCTGTTGGTGCCTGGGACAAGGCAAGTGGAGGGGGGAAAATATCTAAGGCAGGATTCTTGGACCACACATGATCCAAAAGGAGGTCATTCTTAGGACACATTAACTTTTGTAGTGGATAAGACAACTGTCAAAGCAGAAGTAACTGTGTACACTAAAACAGAACCAAACACTAACTTTTATATTCTTTAATAACTTCAAGGCAAAACAAAACCAGCTAGATTTAATGTTCACTTGATAAAATATGATTTTTTTTATTAATGGGAGAATGTAATCCACCCCAATAGAAACACATAATTGAACGCATGAAAGCCAGAGCTTCAGTGTGGTATGGAAGAACAACCAGTTCTAATAAATGGTGTTTACTGGCATTTTTCAATTCTTGCAAAAGTAGCAGTTTTTCTCTTCCAGGGGGGTCATTTTTGGACAGCCTTTTGATGGGGCAACATCTTTGTTGCGAGTACAACCACTGACTTACCTCATTCTTTGGCAAACTGGCAAAGGGTTTAATGATGGAAGCCAGGGGCACTTGACACTGTTTGGCCAGATCAGTGGAGCAGGGTAATGAGTAGGTGGTGCAGCGTATGAACCTGGGACTGGCGTTTCCTGGAGTGGGCGAAAAGAAGTCTTTAATATCGTGACATGAAGCATTTCTAACACCGCTATCCTAAAGAGTAGTGTAGTACTGCAGATTCAACTTTTGTACAAAAGCTTGTAAATTCATAAAACCACACAGATGTTACAGAATTTAAAGTGCTAAAGTGTTAAAGAAGATAAATGGGAGCAAGTTGAGGTGTTATTTTAGCTCACCTTGGTCCTGTACTGTGAAGTCAGTGGTGACCAGAGGTGGAACCTGTCCCCTGACGTTTGTGCTGAAGACCTGCGCCCCTTGTTTCACTCGGTCATCTTCTATGACCTGAGTCTAAAGGACACAACGTTTCTGTTACGACGCCATCTCACAAACCGCGTCAAACCAGCTGCATCGTTGCATCGCTGAAAGCTACAAGAGCGTTTAATTTGCGATGTTTTCAGATGTAGTGTATGCCCAAATTTGAAGACAAAAGTCCTTTTTCCATTACCTAATGTTTAATTATAAAATCTTTAAAAATACCCATGAGCAAACGGAGCACACGTACTTGCTTTGCCAAGCAGCCTTTGAGGAATTAATAAGCTCCCAGTTCAAAACAGAAAATGAGGAATTACAAACGTGATGTGTTGGTGTGTGAATGTACAGCAGCAAGTCCCGGGAGGATTAATAGTCTACCCACTACTTACTATGCTGGGGATAGAGTCCGGGTCCAGTTTCTTCTGTGGTGGGCCAGCCAGTCCGCCTGGCGCTCCAGGGAAGCCCCCTGGCATACCTGGCTGGGGCCCAGACATGAGTCCCCCGAACTGACCTGTCCATCGAAACAAGACGTGCTGGCTATTAGTGGGCACTCACTGGTTGTTATGTGTAGAACTGATTATAGAGCTCTGTCATAACAAAAGCAGTTCGAGAATGGAACCAAAGACACACCGAAAAGTAGAGAGTGTCAGTGTTTAAAGCTTTTAGCTTGACATTTTGGCTGCTTTTCAGGACTGGATGTATCTGGGTTTTAGGAATACTTTTTGAATGATGTGAGTTTTGGTTCAGTCACCTGCTTGCTGCGGGTATCCCGGTGCACCTGCAGGTCCAGGACCAGGCTGCTGCTGAAAGCCTCCAGGGCCTGGAGGAGGCGGACCCTGGAAGGGTCTTCCCATGCCTGCCATCGGTGGGCCCGCCATTGCCTGGCCTCCCATTGGCATGGACGCTGGGGGTGACATTGTCGGAGACATCTGGGGGGACATGTGGGGCGACAGCGGGCCCGGAGGCATCTGTGGCTGACCCATCGCTGGTGGAGGTGATGTCTGAAAAGGCTGCTGAGCCACGGAGTTTGTTGGAGGAGGAGGGCTCTGCATGGGACCTGGGGCTACGCCATTAAGACATGAAGCATGTGAGCAGTCATTTTTTCCCCTAATCTCTGACACTGAATGACTGTAATCAAAAGATTTTAGTGCAAATACCATAGCTGCCCAGGTTCATTTGGCTCATCTGATTGGTGAGCTGCTGTGCTGGAGGCGGGCCAGGTGACGCCATGCTGTTGTACGGCATGTTTGGAGGCTGCCCGTAAGTAGCCGTCGCAGCGGGCGGCGCAGGGTACCTGAGGGATACAAGAACGGCGAGTGAAATGCAGTAAGTTTCAGCACAATATTATGAAATAATATTTGATAGCTACAAATATTTCTACTGTTTTATTCAGCCAAAGTGAACTTTTGTGTTGATTTTTTTTTTAAATGATGTTTGATGAATACTGTTACCTTTGTGGGTGAGCACCATTCTGCTGGACATTTGGATTGTACTGACTGGACGCTGGAGGCGGCGGCATGCCAGCAGCCGAAGAAACCGGCGATTTCATCATACCTGTAGTGTGTAACACATTGTTATGTGTTTATCTGCGTGGTCCTCAATGTGTGAGTGTATTTAGACAATCATCAAGGATTTTTACTATATTGGTGAAATTGTTATCAACTGCGGTCGCAGTGCATCTCCACGTTGGGTGTTAAAAGAAGTCTTAATTTCTCTTTGGAGTTATCTCTTTACACATTTTACTTTAGTAGTTTTTTTTTATCAGATTTTACAAACTTCAGAAAGGTTTCAATCATTTTGTGTCAGTGTGCACAAATAACGCCAATAACTTATTTAAAGGCCAGACAAACACATGGCAAAATGAATAAACCTAATTAATCAAACATACAAATTATATAATATAATCATATTAAATGTAAGAATAATGTTAAAAAAATAAAAAAAGGTTGAATTCTACTGCCGTTAAAGAGAGACGATGCCACAACCGAAAGCCTTTTGGCCGAATGAGCTGAAATGCACAGATTTCGGCAGCAAGACTGGACTTGTAAACGAAAGCATAACAACCATGCTCCCGTGGTTCCTTCACTCAAGCCAGATGGTAACTGCAGGTTAGGTGGAGATCTTAAATTACCTGTAAATAGAGTCTCCAACTTTGAGCAGCACCCTATACACAAAGTGGACGGCTTGATGGCCGTGTTAGCTGCCATGCACATCAGTGAATCAGTGAAAATGGACGATCCGTCTAAGAAATACGTAACAGTCGTAGAAAAAACAACTGAAACATGAAAGTAGAGGTGCTTTACCAGCTGGTGGAGCATTGAATGCCTGGGGCGGCCCCCCGTAGTGCCCGTAGAGGGGCTGCGCCGGACCGGGTCCAAATCCACCTTGGTAGCCCCCCATCCCCGGCTGGGCCTGGGAGTACGGAGGCGCGGCAACATAACCCTGTTGACTCATTGTTGATGACTGTCACTGTCTTCTCATGCCAAGGTGAAAGGGTTTTGACGACCTGCGGGTTGAAAATTAGGAATTTTTAAATTAACTTTAAATACATTCCTGGATGGTTTGCATAGAACGCATCCATTTGTAATAACAAAGCTAGCATGATTACAGGCCACACCAGCAACAACTGATGTTTGACCTCGTGCAGTCATCGCCGCTGTGTAACATGGACCTTTGGCATTGCTCATGGAGAGATAAAGCAGCCTATCTTAGCAAATATTATCTTTAAGAAACTAAATGCATGAGTTTCTGTTTTCGCTATCAGGACTACTGTACAATTCAGTGGTAATTAAAAAATAGTTCCTCTTCCTGCAGCTGAAAAGGCTTGTCATAAGGGCCATTTAATACACATGCAACTTTATAGTTTGTGGCCTACATATTGTCAATGAGTTAGTGCTGAATTATTAAAGGGAAAGGCCGGTAAAGTTTTGCAAAACTGACCTCAGCAACAAGCAACAGCTGCTTTGTTGACATTTGTCATTTATTACAACGCTATAAACCATTTTAACACCTAAATGAAATCCTCAAACAAGGTGGGAAAAAAATAGGATAATCGTGATTAACTGTGTTGTCCAATAGTGAAATGTATGTTCCACTTCCGAGAATTGCCACGTCAAAGACCGTTATGATGGCAAAAAAAAAAAAAAAAGAGCATCGTTCATTTCCTTTAATTCACATCCAGTTTGACGCACATGTTAAAAGCTAAAGCATAGTTTTAATAGTACGATGCAGATCAACGTTTTACTTAGAGGGTGCAGTAGCATGACAGCACCTTGATCAGATATGATCACATATTGACAGAAAACATCTGGCTAGCTACGCGGAAATCACTACAAAGTTTTCCTCGGCACCAGACACGCATTCATTTCAAGCAGGAATATATTCATATAAAGTGTTGTCAGAGACATAGTTACGCGTTTGTAGTGGCTCCATAATAATACCGTGCTGGCATTTACCTGAATATTAGGGTAGAGTCCTCTTCTCCGTCTGTAGCTCTCAGTGAAAGCGGAGTGCCACGTCAAACTCCTCCAGAGCGCCGGTCGCTGTGTTGGCTACGCTACCAAAATCCCCAGCGTCAATTCACGCGTAGAAGAAGACGCGCCGCGTCCGGTTGTACCTTTCAAAATAAAATCCTTAAGCGCTAACATACACTATTAAACGCTATAAATGACGACGACGCGAAACTAGTTTCTAAAAATGATACTTTTCAGAACTTAGTAAAATAATATTAACCTTTAAATGAGTGGTGTTGATTTTAAAACTCCTACGCCATGATTTATTTTGAACAGTAGTTCCTTTACCGTCTGTTGCGAGAAACGTGCCTTTAGTCTAACTTGACGGGGTTACGCTGTGCGCATGCGCAAAGCAGAACGGGAACCCATACACGTCAGCACCAGGTCAGCACAGATGTTGTGGACCTGAGTTGTCGTGTGTCACCTGAAGGATAAACATGGGCTACCGTTTCCTTTTTCTTAACTGTCTTTTTTCCTTTCTTATTATAATATTAATTCTAATTTGGAAATTGTAGCGTATGAAGCAACACCATGGGGTAAACGGATTACAGTCCAGAATTTACTGTAAAGTGACGTTATTAGGGCACGATCAATGAATGGATTAGTGGATGTTTACACAAAACACTTCACAGCCCATGAAAGAATAAGTGTCACAATTTAACACATCTGCCATTTAAAGTTACACACAGATCACACAATGATTTTAAGTTTAATGCATCGTCTGCTATAATGTATAAATGGGATGAGAAAAAAAAACAGTCTACCATTAGGCGTATTGAGTACTTCAATGTCTTATATGGTGATTGCGTGCGAGCAACTTTGACCTCATATTTGCGCAGGGAATCTGAAATTAAACTCAGTATCATGATTTTTGATATTTTTGTCCAGTGTATGCTGCCTTGTCAACTGCTTTGTGGTTTTACAAAGTGCGAGTGACATTTATGAAAGTAGTCTTCCTGCGAAGTTCACTGATGCTGTAGAACAGAGGACACGGGCTGTTGAGAGTTCACCAACAAACCACCAGTTGCACGCAAACGCTGCAGGCGTGTCCGTGCGTCGTGACGTTTCCGAAACGGGCTGGACTCGGGGAGAAACTCGGATGATGGGGATTATACAGCGGTGCAAGGGAGGCAGTCTGTGTAAAGTGCAGCAGGACTGGTTGACAGCTCGATGAGCGCCGTGTGGAAGTTTGGCTGAGAACCTGCGCGCAGCATGGGCATCGGGGATTACATCTGCGTGACGCTGCGTGGTGGCGCACCCTGGGGTTTCACCCTAAAAGAGGGAGAAGGGGTCACCTACATACCCTTCATTGTTTCCCAGGTATCTATCTATCTTTTTCTTTTCTCTCTAATGATAAGTTTTATTGTTTGGTCGTCCGGTATAAGGTTTTGCCACACTTTTTTTTCTTTTTGCGAAGTTCTGTGAGGGGGAAAAAAATAAAAATAAATAAATTGAATACCCTTGTGGGAGAGGGATTATTCCGAGCAATGAGCGTTGCTACATTTTTGTGTGCGTTGGCCGTGTTTTGGTGAGAGATTCCTCGGCACCCTTATATGGTCAGGGCCAAGGGAGAGTGTGAAGCTGAAGGCAGTGTGATCTGGTGTCAGTCACAACAAATTCAGCAAGAAAGAAAACTGAGTTAACTAATCTGAAGACTCTGAGAAAAGAGGGACATGGGTTCAGCTAAGCAATGAAAATGCGGATGTGACATTAAAAGAACATTCAAATAGGTCATAAGAGGCAAATTTCAAGTTTTGCCATGTGAAGTCTTTGGATACCTAACATTTGTTTAGCCTGATAATGCCATAATAAATCTTGTAGGTGGAGAATTTTATCTGTCTGCTGTCAAAGCTGCCTTTCTTTAAGATATTATAATGACATTTTATTGCAGTAAATTGTGGGCTACTGCTTGTCAGCTTTGCCTTTTATTTAAATCTCATTTCGCATATTTGTATTTTCATGTTTCAGGAAATAATGCGCGGCTTCAGATACAAATTCGGCCTCTTTTACACTATCTAGTTGTGTGTTTATTCCTTGTACAACATCTTATTGTCTTTACAGTGTTGCACACAGCTTTTTCAGTGTAAGCGAGCACAGTGATGGACATAACACAGCCACAAAAAATGAGGGTCTGCCATCATTTGCAGCTTAGATCACACGGAACCAGTCTTCTTTAAATGTATGCGTTTGGTTCTCGGCATAAATTTACTTTACCATGAAAATGTCAGTTGTGGAGAAATGCATGCAGAGCGGCTTCAATAAATCATGTGGATATTGAGACGTGTCTGTGCACTGGAACAGGTAAAGCCAGGTGCCTTTACTATGAAGAGCTGTCTCTGTATATGGCATCATAATGGATGTTCGCGAGCACTCACGTTGTACAGATCCCCCTCCCATCAACTGTCGCCTGAGCAGCGAACATGTAAATGTTTCTGTTAAGCTGCATTCCTGCCCCATCAAAGCTCCACGGATAGAAAGCTTCAGAGACCCTGAAAGCGTCACTACATCATTTTAATGGCGGACGCTTAACCTGGATCTGAAGTGAAGTTCATTTGTGACCTTTGTTGGGATTTCTGTGTGATTACAGAAGTGATTTTCACGTTTAATGGTGTAATTCTGTCTTTTATACTTATATATACTTATACTAATGACATTTCATAAACCTATATAGTGAAAAATAGCCCTGGCTCATGTCAGGTATTTGGCCTATTCACAGCAGCTTTAACACCCCATTCATTTTCATTATTCTAAACAAATACCCCATTAAGGATTTATGAGGAAAAAACATTGCACATGGGTGAGCAATAAGGCCGAGCAAACAAAACATATACAAAACCCCTTTTTTTTTTTTTTTTTTATGCCCCCCGACTTCCAGTGACTGTTAAGTTTTAATTGTCTTGTGAAACTTTACATTCTAATTTTAGGCATAAATGCGGTGTTTAGAGTACTCCAGCCTCCACCGTGTCCTCATGTGTTACGTAACAGTCTGTAAGTGTGGGCCTATTAAAGTGAAGTAGCTAGAAATGATGCATATGCCTGAGCCCGGGACATCTGGGAGTTTTAGTCCACCTCATCTGGAAGGCATAACTCCAAACATACCTTCAAACTCCTCTCGTTGAGTGGACATAGAGCCAAGTCAGTGACTTAAAAGCCAAGAGAGCCGACACACCAAAATCACCTCAAATACACTCGGGCTGGAGCCTCTCCTGCCTCTGACAGAGTGTGTTTTCCAAAGCGCCTGTTGAATGCCGTGGTTCTGTGTTTTGTTCCCCGAGAGAAAGTGATTGTTCGCTGTGCGCTGACAAGCTGTGTAGTGTATGGGCTCGGGGTATCCAATCTTAAACGGTTCTTTCCATATAAGGGAGGTTGTATTTTCCCTCTTATTTGGAGTTCTGGCCCGAGTACAAAGTTGATGATGTCACCTCAGTTTTAAAGCAACAGAAGCTGCGCTGTAACTTTTACATGTCTCGTCATGCAACACTCATTTGTTGGAGATTTACCAATTTAACATGTTTTACTGTGAGAGGGGTATTCTATATATATATATATATACATATATAAAATACGTCCAACTAGAAGAAGACATTTTGGCCTAATTACTAAGGTATTTCATCCTGGTATGTGAGATGTCAACATGCATCAGATCAGTTCCGGGACGCTGAATGACCAAGTAACAGTGTTTTTAAGACAAGGTTTCCAGGTTTCTATACGCCATGAACTCATCTCTGTTCCATTAAATCAAATTTATAGCTTGAATGAATGCCCCTTTTTGGCAGGATTGCCTTTTACAGAGCAGAGAGGGCTCCTGTTGCTGCTGCTTTCGCCCTAATAGTGCACCATAGGAACCTGATTAAGCTGCAACGCAATCAGCAGAATGCCGTCGCCTCAGTTATTCAGCGCCGGACAGGATAAAGTGCTGAACAACTCCGACCATTACCAGAGCTCTGGCATTGTGTTCCATTCCTCACTGTGGTCCTGAGAGAAGGCAGTGACCTCAGATGATGACTGGGCTTGTTTGCTCCTTCTGTTTCACATCATGTAAACAAGTTTGGGCCAGGGCTCCAACGGCTTTGTGTTTGGGCCGTGAATCACAGTCTTCCTGGTTGTGCATGCTCTTCGTCAGTCCCAGCTAAAGCAGAGTCTAATTTCTGATGAAACCAACCCGATGATGGCAGATTTCTTTTTTTTTTTTTTTTTATTAAATTGTTAAATGTTTTGTAAAATTACAGCAAGAAGCTCTTTTGTTCTGCTGAGTATTTTAGCATTTTACCACATTTTGTGTTAAAAAGATGCAGTTCAACACTAAAATACATATTTTGTAGTACTGTCCTCCTAAATTCATCACTATGTGATGGTCATGTGATGCTTGGAATACCATAACCATTTTAACCATATTCAGTTTCTTCAATGTAGAATATCTTTGTCCTTGTCCTGGTTGTTATATCAATATATTGCAAATCAATTCATGGTTTCTGAGGTTAATCTACTAAGCTGCTCCTCTTGAGTGTTTGACTTTCACTGTGCAGAGTCCTTCAGAGTATTAAACTACAACTGTGTGGTCGAAAGTTTTCTTTAAAAATTGAAGCGTGTCTTTGTGCATGCTTCACCTGCTGACAGGATTTGTAACATAAAGGCAGCCAGTGGTGCAGGAGACATCTTGTGTTCAATCATCAACCCACCCCAGAACCTCTCTTTTTCAGTGCGTCATAGGTCACACCTGGGGATCCAAAGGTAGCCAAGATTTGTAATTGCTCCACCAAAGCTTGGGCTTACCCAGGGAATCCTCCCAGCATGCCATGCCTGGTAGACTTGTAAAGGGGGGTGCCCTGGAGCCATCCTCGCCAGATGCCCGAACTACATCAGCTGCGTCAGACGCAACGGAGACGTAGCGGCACTCCGACCTCCTTCTTGAAGTCTGAACTCCTCACGCCACCTCTGAGGTTAACCCTTGCCACATTATGGAGGAATTTCAACCACTTATATTTGCAGTGCCATTATTTCGCTGCCTACCCAGAGTTTGAAGTATTTTAAAGGACATTCAATGTAAATCTTTTCACAGCATGTTGCCTGCAAGGCACCTGGAAAATATTTACCTGAAATGTTAAAAGCATAATTGCTCAAAGCTGCAAACGGCAGGAACTGCCCTATTTTTGCATTTTCTCCACTTTTTTGTTGTGTTTAAGTCTATCACGTAGATCATTTGAAAACAGGCTCCTTAGGCACATAATGTTGTGTAATTAGTCTAGCAGTAAATGTGATAATTAAGACAGCATTCCTGGAAAGGACTTTCCAGGACACACAGTAAACTGTGTGTCTCTTCTGACACTGTACAACAACAGTAACATTTATTTATATATATTTTCCTTTTACAAGCAGCACTGTCAAAGAAGACTCACTCACTATCTGCCTCCTTTGAACGCTGCTGTGTATCTTTGTGTTGCGAGGAGATACAACAACTAATGTTTCCCCTCCTTTTTTGGACCACGGGTGGTTGCTGTGGCATTCCAGACAAAAACCATCCTCCCCGTAGTGAGGTGTGAGTCCCAGCGGACATGCACAGCGACTGCCTTATAGGGCCTGTTTTATCCGCTGTTAACTCCTAAAAAGTGGAGTAAGGAGGGCGCCACGAGTGTTTTACACGACCAGCTCTATAATGTAACTTGTAAAATGATTTTGTATATAGAGGGGAGTGGACTCTTTCTCGTTCTCTGGTTATATCTGTGTTTGAACACAGCAGATTATAATCAGTGTTAGTATGGAGTTAACAGTAGAGCAAATTTCTAATGATTAAAAGTAAGTGGGGAACAAAATAACATTGGGTTATTTGAGTTATGCTCCGTCAGGGACTTTCTTCTGGTTCCTTTTAGTAAAACATGTGTGAACATTGCCATCTAGTGATTAGGTTAGATAACTACAAGCTTTTACAGATGAGCTGCATCTTACCGACTGTGGAAAACACATTTATTAAAATACATCTTATTTTAAAGTTATAGTACTATACAGTTTTGATTACAATGGTAATTGATTACAACACTAATGTATGGATGTAGCTATTATTTTATATATACTGTATTTCCACCAGTGCACTGGAAAACAAAGAATAGTGAAAAACAGTTATTTACTTTTATTTTTCAGTCGTAACCCACAGTGCAATATTAGCTATCGGAAAGAACGATTTACATGATCTGTTTTCTGCTGTTGTGTTTATCATGATTTTCAGTTTTGAAATCTTTGAATCTGGAGCTGTTGCTCAGGAAATCATTGATGAAATAAACCAAGAGGATTGTGTAGTGAAACTGGGACATGAATCAGAGGCAGATTAACGTGGCCGCTTATATCATGCTCACTGCCGTAGATGAACCAGAATCGATTCTGATGTCGAAAACTCTGCAAACTTGTAACTGGCTCCCTTGGGGGGATTATCCAAAAGATTACGATTCCTCACTTAGTTGGATGAGTTGTGCAGCTTTTTCAATATTTCTAATGTTTCCAAATAATTTGTGTGGTTCTGAGGCGGGCAGAAAGTGGGGGGATTAAATGCAATTTTCACTATGCTCTTAGGAAATCAAAGAAGCATTACAGACCTTATACTATAAATACACAATACTGTGTACTTGTAATATTTACATAATGCCTTTGAACCTGATTGCAGATCCTCTAAGTGCATTGTAGTAAAGTAATAATTCACCCCCCTAGCGCTATGAGTGGCCTTTTGTTCACAATTTATGGGGCATTTCTCCATATTAAATCCACAATTAATGAACCATTTTATAGGCTTCAGGAACCAATTACAAGAAAATGAAACCATCCGTCATTAGGTTAACTCTGTAAAGAGGTGCCCTTATAATGGAGCTGCATGGGGATGGCCTGCAGTCATAATCTGCAGCGGCGCTGCTGGAATTCCAGGTAGCTTTCATTATTAAACACCTGAGATGCGTCTTCTACGCGGGCAACTCTGTTTGTACACTAAACTGTGTGTTGTAGAAACTGTTGATTTGCTCGAGGGTGACTTTGTGTATTTTTTTAGTTCATTTATGCTCATTTAATGTCCTTAAATTATTAATGATCCAGAATCCCTCTGCACACTCTGGCGTTCTGGTCTGGCTTGAGCTTAATACACATCAAAGGAGACGGCTAATTAAAGAAAGCAAAGGAAGGAGTCCCTCGACGTAGCTCTGTGCTCAGCATCAGCCACTCTTTATTTTCACTGGAGCATCATTTTGCAGTTCATTTTCTTGGATTGTCTTTTTTCACACCCATGAGAGGGCATATTTTTAAAACCTAAAGTGATGCTAAAAGACTACTATTCTCTAGCTTCTAAAAATGAATTTGTGACACTGACCTGAGGGTTAAGTTTCTGTTTTCTGACCTTAGCAGCAATTGTCAGCGTTTCAAGCATGATTTATTCCGGCTTCCTGTAAATAGCTGCACAGTCATTGCTGAGCTGTGTGTGAGGGTGAGAGGACATTTCTCACGCTTGGAGCGTGTCCACCGAATACTCGTTCATCCGAGTTCACACAGTTTCTTTGTTGGGTGTCACTTGAGACTATTAACTAGCTCTGTTTTGTGTTTTTGTCCCGTTTTGCAGGTAGAGGAGGGTGGTCCAGCTTTCCAGGCGGGAGTGCGGGACGGTGACGAGGTGGTGTCAGTCAACGGGGAGCCATGCGCCGACCTCACCCTCCTGCGAGTGTTCGCTCTTATCGACACGTCGATCGACACTCTGCAGCTGCTAATCAAGAGGTAGCGCTGTGTGCCTGTTGTTGTGGTGCTTTTTGAGGCCGCAAGCAGTGCAGCTTCTGAAGTTGAGACAAACGCACATTGTGGGGTCTTCATCAAAATGTGACGCATGCAATCCACCACGGCAGATTCACGGGGCGTCCCTGAAAACACAATGAACAACGCTGCAAAGTCCGGGCATCGTGACAACTGAGCCGTGGTTTTCAGACTGATCCTTGCACCGCCGTATTAGCATTTTAATAGCGCATTGTTTTATGACCTGTGCCCTTTCGCATAGTTCAACTAACTCCCGAGCGTCTCTGTGCGTATGTGCAAGCATGTCTGTGTGTACTGTAATGAGGTAATGTTTGTTAGGCGTGCTGACCTTCCAGCTGGCAGAGGGGAGGTGTTGAAGATTAGTGCGTCTGATTGGCATGCAGCTGCTCGGCCATTAATCAGCTGGTGTTGCTTGTCTGTTTATCAGGTGTCCTCTTATAAAGCTGCGTGTTCCTTAATGTGCCTGCTTTTTGAGCTGCAGTTGTTTGAAGCTATTTGTAGTGTCATTTAGGACTGTGGGGCATTAGCAGATCCACACAGTTACACGCAGTTGCCGTCACAGTCATTGAAATACATAAAGATACGCAACTCTTTCTGAGGCAAACTTCGATCCTTTTAGGAGGAACTGACTTGAAATCAGTCATTGCAGTCACATCAGCGCCATTCTGCTGCTCCAAGCTGACCTTGACAGTGTAAATTAGGCAAGGTGATGTTGAAACGTGATTACTTTCCACCTCAGTGCCCTGACCTTTTTAGATTAGCTTTACAGCATGATGACTAAATCTGCTTGATTGCTTGACAGATTTGTGGACATTACCCCCGTCGTCTATGTAGAAGTAACCTTTACTTATATTATAAATACAGATTGTATTAGCCTAAATACTCAGTCTGTTCACAGCGAGTAAAATAAGAAGCAACATTATATTATTATTAATGATGAACTCGGTTTGCCTCATTCTTCATTTCTGTTTCCCCCTCTTCTCCGAAAGATGCAACTCCACCTCCCCTGAAGATACTGAATCAGAAGGGACATGCTGTGCTGAGAGGTCCTCTTCTGGTGAGGCTGTAGAGAGCACCGTCCTGCACATCATCTCCCCAAAGCACAGGTCCCAGATACCGAGGGAGCTCTACATATCTGAGTCCCAGGACGAGGCCTACCATGAGGAGTCGGAGAGCCGCACAGAGTTTACCGAGAGCCGTCAGCTAGTTTTCACCCAGTCATATGCTTCCACATGTGACGATCAGACAGGTAGGGAGGCTGTTTTTAAGAAGAATGACGAGGAGGTACAGCGGTGCTTCTCCCCAGGGGACATGGTCGAGGTCCAGGTGGCTTTATCTGAGCAGACCTTGGATGACTTCGGCTGCACCTCCCTTGGGAGCGCAATTGGGATTGAGGGGGGGCTTTCGCACAGAGAGGCTGTTGAGACTGTCCAGACCACCACTCTGTCTCACTATGTACCATGCTCTGCCAGAGAACCACTCGGCCAGCATGGAGTGGTGGTCAGCTCTCCTTCAATGCTTGGGCAGGTGGAGGTCACTTTGCAGCAGCAAGCGACATCAAGAACAGGGAGGGGCATCCTGAGTGTGGGTGGCCCCAGGGTCACTGACAGTCTCGGATCCCAAAGTGAAGGAGAAGAAGGAGGAGTGCAGTACGAGGGTGCTCCTGGGTCCTTTACCGTCTCATTTGAAGTTCCCTCAGACGAGGCGACACAGGCAGAAGAGCAGGACTCTGAGTCTGAGGGGGATCAAGACAAACCCAATAAGCATCGACCAAAGCACGCCAGTAAGTACCGTTGTTTCGTTTTCATTTGTACCACTGACTATCATCCTAGTGTGCAATTCTTTACTCTCTGTGTGAGTGTGTGGGTAGTAAGGATCTGTTCTTTAAGGGGGAATACGCATTTGTCAACATGTGTGCATTCCCAAGCTTGATGTCCGATGTGTGTACTCCTCAAAATAGTATGCGTCTGTCACTGCAGTTAGAGGAGGGTGCTCAGTCCTTTGCATGGAAGTAGACGTGAATTATGACACTAGACAGACATAGTGTAGTGAGACAGTCAGAAAAATGAACTCAAAAATATCAGAATAGAAGTCATGTGGGGGGTTCTTTAATTATCAATTCAAATAGTTGGCGCGGTGAATATGGATTGAGGCGTTCCTCAGAGTATGTAGGAGGCATAAATATAACACCAGCACGCTGATGATGCCTGCAGAAGTGGCCTTTTGACAGACACCAGCATATGCTACCCTAGACCGTTACCTGATCCTTTCAAACTGAGAGCTTTAACTGAGCTAAATAAGTGACTCTGTTGCTCACTCCTGCTGTGTCCTCCTCCACCTTCAGGTTAGTCCCGCAATAGTATAAAAAAGTAAGCCTACGTGTTGTTTTATTCCAACCTGGCGTTATTGAAAGGTTTAAGATTGGTTTTGTCATGTGATGTCTGTTACTGAATTGGCCCAAGTGTCTGCAAATGCAATAGATTTAATAAGAACTTTTCTTTATTTTTAAGTGGAGGACTTGTCGACTTACAGATAAGGACTGGTGAAGACACTCTAGCCCTGATGGATTTATTGCATGCAGGCTATCTTTAATCGTCGGATTCTTTACGGGGATGAATGACCGATTTAATGTTGTGCATTGTCAATGAACATGACAGTATTAGACACGGATCACAGAATTTCATTATTGCTTTCTGCGCTGATATTTTCTGTTCAGCTGAACAAGCACATTTGGAGCAACGGTTACAAACGTAGAGTACATAAATATACAGCAAAAGACATCTAAATACGTGAACTCATGTATCATTTGTTTTGTGAAGGAATTAATTGCATAGTTCATAGTCTTTTTGTTGGCACCAGTTCACTCATTTACTGTTAACAGTTTGTTGTCATTTTCTGTCTCTGCTTATACTGGGACATTGTGTGTATTTTTAAAACTTTTTGTACAGACAGTTGATGTCGGTGTACTGTTACAAACTGAAATGGCTTTCCTTGTACTTTACCTTTTCCCAAAATTTTTATCATCTGTCACTAAGTTCCTTGAGCAAGCCCTTTTGATATTGAATGTATGTTCCAGCTCACACTTTCTACATGTATATTATGTAGTAATTTAGTTAACTACAGTTACGTGGGCAATGCAGATATCACATGCGACTGCTTTGAAGTTGTCCTTAAGTCAGCGATCAAAGAACAGAAAATCTTCAGCCTTTTCACTAATTGTGTCCTAGGGGGTACTATTTTAAGAATTAAAGTTTTATTTGATCAATCAAAACAGACATAGTAAAATTATTTTTTTACTCCAATGGAAGGTATTAATACCTTTAATTCAGCTGAAATTCAACCAGGAGAAGAACTTTTTGTATTCCTGTTCTAGGACCCTTTTCTAAACTAGTTCTAAACACAGAACTCTCTTTTTTCCTTTTCTATACAGGGCTCAGGCGTAGCGAGAGCCTGTCTGAGAAGCAGGTAAAGGAGGCCAAGTCCAAATGTAAACGTATTGCCCTTCTTCTCACGGCTGCTCCACCCAACCCCAATAACAAAGGAGTGTTGATGTTCAAGAAACATCGTCAGAGGGCCAAGAAATACACACTTGTTAGCTACGGCACAGGGGAAGACGAGCCAGAGTACAGTGACGAAGAGGACGAGGAAAACGGAGAAACTGTTGAATTTACCCTTGTGGCGGACGACAATTCTGAACTGGGCAAGCAATTACTCACTAATGTCCATAGTAGCAGAGGTGTGCTGACTCTCAGCTTGGACAAAAGTCTCCTTGAAATTGAAAGGAACTTGAACAACCAAGCAGAAATGGAGTGTTTGCCAGAAACCAAGGGCAAGGGCGCCCTAATGTTTGCCCAACGGCGTCAGAGGATGGATGAGATTTCTGCTGAACATGAGGAGCTCAGGCGCCAAGGGATACCAGTGGACGGAGTGCCGGAGGTTGAAAAGAAAATAATGGAGCACTCCTACATGCAGTCGACAACAGAGGGCCATGGTTACATGGATGTAAATGTGCACCAACAAAGCCAACAGCAGTACCAGCAATATCAAGAACAACAGTTCTATCAGCAACAACAGAACTACCAACATCAGCAGCAGTACCAACAACAATATCAGCAGCAACAGCAGCATCAACAGCAGCAGCAGCAGCAGCAGCAGCAGCAACAGCAGCAGTATGAGCATTATCAACAACAACAAATATATCAGCAACAACAAGAATACATTCAAGAGCAGCAGCAAATGCAGCACTATTCTTCAAACGTCAATGGCACAGTCCAACATCAAACCAGTGAATTTCAGAGTTCTTTCAGCAATCGTACTGCAAAGCCTTTCACAGCAGAAAACATGGTGGCTACCCCTTATTCTCATGCAATGAGTGGGACCAATCAGGATTCTGTGGGTCAAGGAGAGCAGATAGCTTCCCGTGATGAACGAATTTCTACTCCTGCAATTAAGACAGGCTTTTTATTAGATGCAAGGAAAAGGAATACTGGCAAGCCTATGTTCACATTTAAGGAAGCTCCAAAAGTATCCCCTAACCCAGCGCTGCTGAACCTCCTCAACAGGAGTGATAAGAAGGGTTTTGAGTCAGGACCTGAGGAAGACTACCTTAGCCTTGGGGCTGAAGCTTGTAATTTCCTTCAGTCTCAGCGAGTTAAACACAAGACTCCTCCACCAGTTGCCCCAAAGCCTGTGATCAATCCAAACTCTCCTCCCTGGTCACCACCAATAGAAACTACCAACCAGGACATGCCTCAGCCTGCTGAAAATAGCTTATCCACACCTGCTGTTGCCCCCACCACAGAGAATACTCCTGCTCCAGAACTAGAGCCAACCCCTGCACCTGCCCCTGAGCCCTCTCCCCTTCCTGCCCCCCAGGAGACTCCTGCCAACACAGCCACAGCAGAACAGCATGCTTGGACTGCCCCAGAGCCTCAACCTCAACAACAGCCTTTGCAAGTGACAGCTCAAGAGGAAAATGGTCATATTAATTGTGCAGTGCAGCCTGAGTCTGCCCCTGCGACTACCTGGGGTGGAACACAACCACAGCAACAATTATCTTCAACTTCTTGGCATCCAGCTCAAGTGCAGCCACAGGAACCACCTCCAAGTCAGTCTCCATCACAGCCACCTTGGGTCACACGTAATCAAGCGCAGCCTCAACCTCCTGCAAATACTTGGACCCCACAAATCCAACCATCCTGGACTCAAGAGCCCCAGGAGCAAGCAGATAGACATGCTCAGCCACCTTGGGCCCAGTCTTGTGAACAACCACAATCTCAGTCACAAGTTCAGCCAACCTGGACACAATCTCATGAGCAGCCACACCAGCAGCATCCAACTTGGGGTCAAGCCCAAGAACCCATGCAGCCTCAAACCCAGAACCCATGGACCCAGCCATTACAGTCAGAAGCTCAACATCAACCACCATGGGTGCAACAAGCCCAGAAAGAACCCGAAAGACAACCTCCTTGGGCTCAACAGGTTCAGCCAGAATCCCAGCTGCAACCACCATGGGTTCAGCAACCACAGCACCAGACGATGCAACCAACGTGGCAACAGGGCCCAGCACCAAGTCAACCACAACCACCTTGGGTCTCAACTCAGCCTCAACAGCAACAACAACCTGCAAGCAGTGCATGGCCCTCATCACAAACTCAAGCCCAAGCACAGCCACCTTGGGTCCAAGTAGCCCAAGCACAACCCCAGCAACAGCCACAAGCCAATTTAAACCCATGGGCACCAGCACCTACCCAGCCCCAGGCTCAGCCTTCATGGGTGCAGAACCCTGCTGAACGTGGTCAGCATCCAATGAATTCTTGGACCCAAGATCAAAATCAGGCCCAGAATCAGCCACCGTGGGCTCAACCTGCTCCGCCTCAGCCTACACCACAGTCTAACTGGCAACAGTCCACTTTGAAGACCCCTTCACAACCACAAATGAATACATGGCCAGCTCAGACACAACCTCAGACACCTGTGAATACGTGGACACCACAGTCACAGCAAACACCTGTTAATGTTTGCTCATCAACAGTCAACACTCGTCCCTCTCCAAAACCTTGGCAACCACCGCAAAGTGCTCCACAAAATCGGACCCCTCCATCTCCACCTCAGCGAATGCACTCTTTTAACATTGGTCAAAGAGCTTCACCACCCATCAACCCAATGGCTACTGTCTTAAACCCATCATCTGCAGGTTCATCTTATGAGATGCCAGCCGTCCGAGGAAAAGGAGCTGACATGTTTGCCAAGAGGCAGTCTCGTATGGAGAAGTTTGTTGTGGACTCTGAGACTGTGGAAGCAAACAAAGCAAGTCGGCCAACATCACCAGCTCCTTCCTTACCGAATGAGTGGAAATATACTCCTAATGTACGTGCTCCACCTCCACGGGCATACAATCCCATTCAGTCGCCATCTTATCCCCCAGCAGCAACAAAGCAGCCCCCTCCAAGTAGCCCTTCAACCAAAGCAAAGAAAAAAGACCAAAAGAAACCTGCCCCTAAACCTCTCAATGTCATAGATGTCATGAAGCATCAACCCTATCAACTTAATTCTTCACTGTTTATTTTTGGCCCAGAACCAGAGGCTCCCAAGCCCTCTGCACCTAAACCTAGCTGTTCACCTCCTAATCCTCCTGGTGATAACCAAGCAATTAGATATGAGCAAATGGCCCCAGTCCAGCAACCTGGACCTTTTAGTGCCCCATACCCTCAGCAAGCCTATGGGATGCCCATGCAGCCTGTGATGCACGATGGTCATTATCAGCAACCCCAAGCTAATGTTTACCCTCCACCTAACCCTTATCAGCAACCTCCTGGTGGTCAGTACCAACAAGCATACAATCAACAATATCAACAACCTGCCCCACCTGCTTATCATCCCCAAACACCTCAGTCTCCAAATCTTCCCTACCAACAGGCATTACAGGCTCCCTACCAGCCAGCCAATAGCCCTCCCTATCTGGCAACTCCCTCTGTACCTTACCAACCACAGCCTCCTAGTAGCTATATTGCTCCTACTTTCCCTGTGGCTGCAAGGCCTGAATCTGCATCTGGTGGAAACACTGTAGCTGCTCCTAAGCCTAAGTTTACAGCCAAAAAGAGCTCAGCTCAAGTGTGGAAGCCTACAGCAGTTGAAAAAGAGTGATTCTCATAGAATTATGACATGTTTGGGACTGTCTTTACCTCCGCCCGTAGTTATCAGTGTCACAGGGCAGAGCTTGAAAGTTTTGAGAGTTAATACAAAAGGAATCATTAACATATTGAAAATAAGAATGTAAGTACATGTTTTCAAAAGTGTCAAATTGAACGGTTGACATTTTTATAGAAAATTGGATCTAATGAGGAGGCAGTATAAGAATGTAGGGTGAGCATCATGCTCAGTGTGAACTGAAAGAAAGTGATGAGAAATCAAAGGTGAATAGTACTAGATAGTGAAAAAAGGAAAGTTGGTTTTGGAAAAGAAGAAAATGCTAAATGGTCATAATAGTATTTGACAAACGAATGAGCAAAATAAAATAAAGTTTAATCAAGTAAATGAATAAAGTTAAAGAAGTAAAGGCTAACTTACTGAGAAGGGTGGGGTCAGTACTGAGACTGTTTAACAAGTCTGGAGTTTCGGGACATTTTCTATCCACAGAAGGAAGCAGTTCTCCATGTGACAACTCACTCTGACTTGCTGAAACATAAAACGAGATTATGTTTTTTATTCAGTGCCTGTCCCCAGTGTCTTATCCATAGCACACACTTAAGAGGGTTAGTTTTATTTTAAGCTTTTTGCCAGCTGTTGCATCAGGTTAGGAACTATATTTAACCAGCCTTCGTGAGAGGGAAATCTTAGTTCCAGAGAGTAGGCTTCAGTTTCAACTTAAGCCAGTTAAGGCTACTATCTTTAAGAACTTCTAGTCTTTTCAGATAGCCAACAATATCACCTTCTCCTGGAATTGTTTTATATCTATGAACTGATGACAAATGATATATAAAAGAATACTTTTTGAAAAGATAACAAGCCTGGTAATGCTCACAGATATATTTTTGGTACAAGGCTGCTTCATGTTCTTTTCTTTTTCCTTTTTCCTTTTTCTTCGTGTGTCTCTCTTCATAGTGCACTTTCTGTATGATTCACTGCAGTGCCATTAAATTGTCTTTTTTTCCTTGTTTGGTTGCCTTTCTTTTGTCCTTTGTGCATGCCCTTTTAATCACTCTTCTCTTCATCTTGTTTAATTTGATCACTTCTGCACTAGTATTATATATATACTGACATGTGTAGCAGTAACAAATCACACACTTTTCAACAGTAAATCAAAATGCAGTTCAAACTGCTCGCAAAGCACATTCCTGCAGAATGACTACCCGATGATGCATTTCCGCAAGGTATTATTAGATAAGTGACTTCGCGGTGACCTCACCGAGTAAGTCAAGTGAGTGGCCCCTTCTGCTGAAATATACACCCGTGTTGCGTCATGCGTTTTCAAAAAGGGAAGGAATTTGTTAATATCAAATGGCCCTTTCCGCTGGTAGATTCCAGCTATATCTGGAGAAATCTGACTCCACTACCTCATTGACTGATTACACATGCATCTTCGTTGTCTTCCACATGCTTGTTAGACAGTTTCCTGTTATCACCTACATATAAGATAAATTAAAACATGCTGTTATAGAAAAATAAAACTGAGGTTTACGGTTAAGTTTGTTACTCATAAACTGATGTGTTAATCAGAATAAAGCAGGACAGATGATCCATATTTACGCTGATGCTCTGATCTTCAAAGCTAATTTCTTACAGACCTGGACAAGGTCGAACATACAGTGTGTTACATTCTGCATATTTTGCAGAAAGACATTTACTACATACACTTACAATCATATATATATATATATATATATATATATATATATATATATATATATGGTGTCTGTCACAGTCCAGTATAGCTGGCACTTTAAGGTTACCAGATACCTTAGTCTGTGGATAACTTCTTACCCCTTGACTTGCATATCTTTTGTCTATTTATCACATTCCCTTCTTTTCTACTCTTAACATTTGTCGTCTTTTACCATTTGCTGACATTGCACATCTTTCACCACATGATGGCAGCACTGTCTTATTTGCATGTCTTGGATATGCAGCAGAGCAGAACGTATTATAAGAGACATTGAGCGGTTACAGAAAAATATTTTGTTCCACTCGCCGACATGACCCTCATCAGTCCGGGTGTTCAGCGGGAGATTTAATATCTTATTGTTCTTTCGGATGTTTGTTGTCTGGCAATAGGGATTTAATGAAAACAAACGGAATGTGACTCACGTCATGTGCTCTAACAAGAAAGCAGTCCACTCTGTTTGGATAAATGAGGTGCACTGGGTTCAAGGGGCTTACTGTGCCATAGATAATTAGTGCCAAAACACGTTAAATAATGATAACAGAACTTTTAATAGCTTGTTTTAGTTATTGTATTGTGCTTTCTACCTCTTAACACAAATTTATAAAGAATAAAACACACTTAGACAGAGTATACAGTTTACAAATATTAATGTTCTTAAATGAAGGAGGCTGACAAAGAGTTACTGTTTTCTGAGCTAGTTTGATTTGGCCAAAGGACCAGTCAGCCAAACAAAAAATGAAACCCTTACTAAAATAAACATGTCTGGATCTTTCTTAACAGGCTTTTGGCAGGAGCTACTCCCTTTCCCCACCAGCCAGAGGACCGTCCACGGGCCAGAAGTCAGCTTCAGCTTCTTCCTCCCCTCGGCCTCCAGCTCGGGCCTCCGCAACCACCCCATCAAGGCAGACGTCCTGGCTGGATAAGGGCCGCAAATCTCTCACGCCCTGGGAGGCTGCCTCCAGGCATCCCCTGGGCCACGTGGATGAAGCCTTCACTTCCCAGAACCTCCAGCAATCCCTCGCCTCAAATGTCTGCTTGGCAGCCCAGCGCAAAAAGCTGCCCGAACCGCCAGCAGACTGGAGGGCCAAGGTTTCTTACCAAACCCCGCAGAAAACAGGCAGTCAGACCTGGAGCCAGAGCCAGAGCCGCAGTCCGAGTCGAGCTCCTCTGCCTTCGTTTATGTCCACAACAAGGAGCCCCGCCTCCACCACATTCAGTCCGGCCGGTTACAGGTCCCTGCCCAGACAGTGGCAGCCGCACAAGTCTGCGACGGAGACAAACCTGCGGCCGTCTGTGTCCTCGTCTGAGTATAACAGGCCCATTGGAAAGCAAACGTACAAGCCTGTGCACACAAGCAACAACTGGAGTTGGCGGCGGTAGGCTACAACTCAGCTTTGACATGAAAGTCCCATTAATCGCAAACGCCATAACATGTGCAAGTGAAGTCGGAGCATTGTTTAAGTAACACAATAAAGAATAGTGTAAAGAAAGAGAGCTAATAATAAGTGTGACCCGTGGAAAAGACTGACGAGGTTCTCCTGGAAATGATTTCATTCAGAACACTTTTTCTTTGCCGTTTTGCCATTATAACTTTTGTACAAAAGGTTTTAGATTAAATCGTTTACTTTAATAGTCACAATGAGAGAAAGTGAGGTGAGAAACTGATAATTACTCTGAGCAATGTATGGAGACTTATTTGAGTTGCTGACAGCATACTAGTTTAGTAGATACACTGAAGTGGATCTGAAGTTCATCATTAAAGGTAATGGGTATGTTGTGTAAAATGAGTTTTAGTGGAGATGTTTACTGCAAAAAGAAAAAGATTTGAGTGACTGCATATTACGTTCACCTGGAGAAAAGAATAAACAACTACGGTGTCCTGAGAAAAGGCTTATGGATGTTCAGAAAGAGAAGGAAGCTGTGCATATAGCGAGACGCAAGCTAATGTTATTTTGTTTTAGTTTGTTGCAGTTTGTGGTTTATGTGGATGTATGCACCTAGCATGTGGGTTCTTGGAGTGATTGTGCACTTTTTTTTTCTTTTTTCTTTCTTTTTTTGTGCAGGTTTTGTTTGCTTTTACATCCGTGAAACTTGAGGACGGTACTTGCAGTGCTTTGGCGCCAGGAAACCATTTGAGCGGCACGGCGCAATTAGTGAAGCGTTAGAGATGAGGCTTGAAGCTGGGAGAAAGGTTAGCGCGATAACTCGACACGCTGTGGGCGGACGTGTTGTTATGTAAGCTCTAATAAGTGAGATTAATTCACTTATTCGCGAGGTGCATCTTAATGACAGCATCAGCATGTGGGCACTCGCAGAAAAGGAGGTAGGATGTTTGGTCATTCCAACTATTTTCCTTCACCTCCTGGAAGAGCAAGAGAGTTGCTACGTTGCAGTCTTTTCATTTAAATGGTGAAAGTTGAACGGTGAAATGTTGATTAATCTTAATAATGAGTAGTTTTAGTTTATTAAATATTTACAAGGACAGAGAATATCTTGTTTATGGGTTTGTATTTGGTTTTAGCTTCTGCTATAAACTTGTAATCATCTCCAAAAGGTACAGCTCTGTCTGTGTTTCCACAGAGTATAGGCTACATAATGTCATAATGTGATCCTCACCAAAGCGATCTCATAAACATGAATACCATTTATCACGTGGCTTTGTGTTTTTCAACTGTCTCACATAACTTACTACCGCATACCTGTGACTGCTTCCGTTCAAACGACATACACGATGGTCAAAATACATGATCAGAAATGTGCTTGTTCCGAGCTAACGGAGCTATGGGATTCACATGAAGTATTTTACTCAATAAATACAACCAAATGGCAACGTGTCTCTCGATCTGCATTGTCTTTGTAAATCCAAGTTCGAAATGCCCTGCTCTGGACCACTTGTCGCTCGCCGTACCGACCCATGAAGCATTTTGTGTGATGTGTTGCCCTGATTAGTCAGCTTGAGAGGGGGAGCCCGTTCCCATGGCGACCACCGGTTACATAATAACAGCGGGTGTAGCCGAACCATTAGAGAACGAGAGATAAGAGAAGAGAGCTGGGGAGGATAAACAGAGCAATTTAGATTTGAAAAATTTATATATATTTATATACATATCAACACCTTTTAAAAGATTGGGATGTGAGGCAGAATATGAATATGCACCAAGGCTAGCATGGCTTTAAGACTTTTATTTATTTATTTTTTCTGTGTATGGGGTTCCTGATGGTTTGCCAATAAACGTGATGCTACCATCAAGCCTGATACTTTCCAGCTCTGCAGAGTGCTGCAAACAGCCTTCCATTAGTTGTCGCTTTTACCGAGTAAAGGGAATATATGGGTCAATTAAATTTAGCAAGCTCAATTAAAACGTAGTGGGCAAGGCGTTATACAGTGAGTTAACCCTATTAGGCTTTGATCCTTATGTCCTCACAACAAATAGAATCTGATTGGTACGTAGACCTTGAGGGTCCAGGTCTGCATGGTTCGTGTCACTGAATGTATTTATTGTTCGCTGTGCGTGGCAGTTCTCAAGAGCTGATGAGGACAGTTGCAGCTGAAACAGCTTTATTTTTAAAGCTTTGTCACTGGTTTCCAAAAGAGGTTTTGCTTCCGGCTTAATCCATTTGCAAGTTGCAAGGTGGCAACACAGTATTGCCCTTTGTATAGGTACAGTAAGTCAACGTCGGTGTTGCGTCTGCCTTGACTCTACCACATTAACGGTACGGTAAAACACCTTCACCAGTGATCTCTCCACACCCACGATGCTACAAATGGCTTTGATTTCATCTTAAATAGTTATAGATAAAGCGTATTTAAGCAGACAAACCACAGTTACCTAAACATTTCAACCATCATTACTTTCTTAGCTACTCTAGCCACTTACTCATTATGTTTATAATATTCAGGCGTTACTTAAAACTGTCAAAACCATGAATCCCTTTAACTACATGACGGCTCTTCATTCATACTGTTTGTCAACTATCTGAATTCTCAGCGCTCCTCCTAATTACTGTTTGCACACTCGCTAAAGATTTATCTGATTAACTCAACAGTTGGATGTTCACCGATCAGGCATAACATTAGGACCTAGTACTGTGTGGGTCTCCCTTGTGCCTTCAAATCAGCTGTGACTCATCAGAGAATGGACATGGACCTTCTGAGGGTGTCCCTGGATACAGGATGTTGTTAGTGGGGGGTCTTTAGGTCCTATAGGTTGAGGGGAGGGGCCCTTGTGTATCAGACTTGTTCCAGTAGATCCTTACAGATACTTGATCAGTTTAGGATCTAATGAATGTGGAGGCCAGGTCAACATCTTGTGCTGTTTTTCATGTTTTTTGAGCTGTTCCTAGATTGTTTTTGTGCTTGTGTGCGTGTCAGGTTGCATCCTGCTGGGGGATGCCACCAGGGAGTGTCACTGCTGTCCGGTCTAGGCTGGTGGTACGTGTCTAAGTAACATCCCCATGAATGCCAGGTCCAAGTGTTTCCCAGCAGAACGTTGTATTGTCACAAGACGGTTAATGTTAATTTCTCCTCCTGTCAGTGGTTTTAATGTTATGGCTGATTGGTGTAAATATATATATGAAATAAAACTGTAAGTTATATCTTTATTTGTCATTGGAGTTCAAATAGTTTTTAATAATTTTTGTCACGGAATAACTATAAAGCAACTCTGTAGATCACTCCTGTTATTACAGTAGCTCACAGTGGTTTGCACTGACTTCATAACACGAGCCGGGGGAGAGAGAGAGATGGAGGGAAAATCGAGCGGTAGTGGTGGCGCTCTAAATTTAGCCCCCCTCCTGCATGTGAACTAAATACCAATGACAACAGACAAACTGACACCCGCCCACTCATTCAGTCAGTCAGTCAGTCAGTCGGTAAGGTCAGGCGTCAGCCCCCTCCGCCCGCCCTCCCTGTGACGAGCCCCAGGATCGGGGGAAGCGGGAGCGCCCACGCAGCTCGCACTCCCCAGTCTGACCCTCTCGCCTCTCACCTTTCTAACGTCCCACCCTGAGGAGACAGGCACAGCTTGACACTACCCCCTGAGGGTCCTTCAGGCCAGGTAAGCCATCACTCGGGCCTCTCCACAGGTGTGCTGTCCACTTCTAATGTCACACTCTCACTTTGAATAGAGCATGATTCTCCCTGCCTGTTGTTCCCTGTGCTTTTTTTTTCCCCGTTAGTCATTAAACTCCCTTCTGTCGTAGGTGGAATTTGTAACACAGTTTCAAATATTTTCTTTTCTTAACATACTTTAATAAAAAAGTAAAACAAAAAACTGTTTTGGAGATTCTGAATCACATTTACTGGAGCTAACATAACCCTCTAAACATATCTACTAAGCAGAAACGGCTGATGTCGACCTGATGCCGTGGTTTCCACTGCTTCTTTGTTCCATAACGACTGACGCCTCGGTGTAAACTTTCCACCACGTTCCCTGCTTGTGTCCTTTTGGCCCGCTTTTGTAATTTCAAACATATCGATTCCCAGAACCCTGACACGGCCGGTTGCCATGTCTGAAGCCCATGTGCTCGGCGTTTAACAGCCCAAGGTTATTTAAAGGGATGTGCTAACTTTGCCCTTTTCGCCGCCCCTATAAATTCTATCTGCTTCAGCGCGTCCTGGTGCGCGGCGTGGATGCTTGATGTCGGCTAATCAATGCCCAGCATGCGGCCTTGCCTTCGCCAGTCGTTACACATTTGAACAGGTTGTACTGATGTGCTGCGTCTCCTGTGACTTTTTTCTTTTTCATCATCCCGGGACTCTCCAGGGGCAGCCATGTCACAGTTCTCCACCATGACAACCAGGGAAAGGAAAATGCAGGCGGCAGCAATCTGCAGGGAGGTTCAAGCCCAGGAAGGTAACCGTATCGTTTCCTCCTCGCTTCCCAGTTTTCCTAATCCCCCTGACCTCTCGCTTTCTCTTGTTGCATCCTTTCTTTGCTGCTGCTTCCACGTCGCCCTCTGCTCACGTTCGTCTCCTCCTTGCACCCACCGGCCACTAAAAATAGTAGACACGGATTCAGCGCCGTTATTTACAAGGCGCATTTAAATCCCTGACTTATTAACTTTACTGTAAACACCTACCCACCCTGCCCAAAACACACTGGACACTGACACTTTACAGGAGGCAAGAGCCTACTATTTTCCAAAGCGGCAGTTGCCAACCCTGCCCTCCAAGACTCTGGCTATAAATAAGCAAATGAATACTTTTATGGGCCAAAGTAACCAATCCCTTTGTCGTTGTCCTTTGAACACGCTATTTCAGGGCGAGGACAACTGTGTGGCTCGGGGATAGCGAGGCTCTGAAGACTACTGACAGCTGAAAGATATTCTGGCAAATTATGCGCCTCGCACTTGGATATAGGCCTGTGACATCTCCATGATCAGCATGCAGAGCAAACCACAAAACAAGCGGTGGACATGAGTGGATCACGGGGGGAGACAAATTCTCGTTCATCATATTGGCAGGAGTGCTAAGTCAGCGATTTGTGTAGAGGGATTTCTTTTTTTTTTTTTTGTAGCAGAAGCAGCAACAGGGTGTTTTGCCCTGTGTGAACATAATTTGTATTCGACAAGGTTCGATAGGTGGGAGAATAAGAATTTGTCTTGTCAGAAGTCTGATCACTGTGCTGAATACACTCAGTCCTCTTGTTTTGTCCGTTCTTGTTCTGTCCAGACCCTGAGATGGATCTGGGGAAGAAAGTGAGCGTGCCTAAGGACATCATGCTGGAGGAGCTGTCTCTTGCCTCAAACCGGGGCTCCCGCCTCTTCAAAATGCGCCAGAAGCGCTCAGAAAAATACACGTTCGAGAGCATCCAGAATGAAAACAACAAGTTCAATGTAAGAAAAACTGTGGAGGTTGGAGTGATAAGAAAGATGTTTTTGATATATGAATAGGATTTAGAGGGATCGCAGATAGAAAATCTTCTTAATTATGAGTGATTTACCTATGATTAATTTTTGTTAGCTCCCTTTATATCTCCACGAAGCCCACCATGTTCCACACCCAACTCGGTCTGTAGAGAGATTGTGTCTTTACATCAAAGTGAGGGCCACCTGAGCTTATCCTACACACCTGGGAGGGCTATTCAGATGGCAATATTCAACCCCGCCACTAGATGCCGCTAAATAATAAATGTACAACACGGAAAAACAACACGTGTTTGCATTTTTTACAATAGTTAGTGAAGAATACTGATCTCATCACTGTGTGAGGATGAAGTTGAAGTTGCTAGCTAAGTCCACATTTAAAAACACAAATTAGGTCCTTTCAAGCTTAGGCTGCCCTGGAAATGTAAAGTGTAAAAAACACTCGCTATGATAAATACTGAAATGTTAAACTGGTAAAAAAAATAAAAAATTGTAAGAGCCGATAAAGAAACTGTCATATAATAAAATAAATCCTGCAAAAACCTTAATAATATCAAAAGGATGACAAAACCACATCCTTAAAAAATGTGTGTAATAACTAAGGATACATACAACGACATTTTCGTCAAACTCTTAAAAAGACTTTTCATTCCTTTTCATGCACAGTTTATGCAGCCAACTAACACATTTTCATTCAGGGTCGTCCATTTTTTTCTCTGCATCTTCTCCCGCCATCACATGACAAACATTTGCGCAGTACTTTACATCGTGAAAAGGTGTATGTAGGAAACATTAATGAGTCCGAGTGTTTATTTGACTCGTGCTGCATGCATGAGACTGGCCTTGAACAGTACTTGTAACAGTCTCCTAGCTGGTCATAAGTAGCTTTATTAATGTCCCTTTGTGTATGGATGGGCAGCGAGCCAAGTGTGCATTTTCTTTTCCCAGCAGCACTTATCTTAGTCTGACCTGGTCGCACATAAAGCAATTAATGTCCCAAAGCTCTCAGTCAAATTGAATCAAGATTAACTAAGTTTCACTTTGTTAAATCCAATTAATCAGCAGCACTAGTTATGTCCTGTTTCATTTAGTTGTGCGACTGCCTCATGTACTTTTTAATGCCCCCTTGAAGTCCATAGATAAAATAATTGTAAGGCTCGAGGGAAGTTTTCCCCCTCTCATCTTTGAAGCAAGAAACACTCGCATATCTCAGTTTGTTTATTGCTCCGAGCAATGGAAGGATTTTGTTTCAAGTTGTCAACATTTCCTGAGGAAGTCCTGGAGTAAATCATCATAAATATCTTCCAGCGGGATGAAAGCTGGGTGCCTGGGCTCCTGTGCATTTCATCCAAGCCAAGAAAACAATGTTACGAATGTTGAGAGAAAATGGTCGAGCAGACAGCCTCTGTTTAGAAAATATGTAAAACTGAAGCCTGCTGTGATTATTACATTGTTTCCTTGATTACTTCAAAGTTCTGTATTTTCTGTGGCAAAACTGTCAGCAAGGACCAAATCTACAAATTCACTGGTACTTACCATTCATCCCTCTTTTAGCTAGTATTAGGTCTCAATTTCTTCTCAGTTTGTAAAGGAACACTGCTGTCACCAGCTACAGTAATTGCTCACTGTCACTCTGTAGAAAATGCACAACTAAAGCCAACGTTCAAATAAATCACAACGACAACAAACAAAACCAATAAAATATGTATGGAAAACCACAAAAATCACAATGCTTTGTGCTGCATGAAGGTGCTTACAGACGAATAGCCGGTGGTTTTTGTTAAGCAAATCTCACAGCACTTCAGTTTTTTCACATTTCATGTTATGTTACAGTCTTATTCCAGAATTGATTAACAACACCCCATAATGACAACAGGATTTTTGCAAATTTATTAAAATAAAAAAGAACTAAGAAATCATATGCACATACTGTAAATATTAACCTTATTAACGATACTTTGTTGAAGCCCCTTTGGCAGCAATTACAGCCTCAAGTGTTTTTGAATACCAGAAGCTTGGCAGTTCTGCCCGTTCCTCTCAAGCTCCTTCAGGTTGGAAGCGTCGGTGCAAAGCCATTTTCAGATCTCTCCTGAGATGTTCAATCATATTCAAGTCTGGGCTCTGTCTGGGCCACTCGGGGACATGAACAGAGTTGTCCTGAAGCCACTCCTTTGATATCCTGGCTGTGTGCCATCGCTCCAGTCTGAGATCAAGAACGCTGTGGAGCAGGTTTTCATCCTGGATGTCTCTGTACATTGCTGCATTCATCTTTCCCTCTATCCTGACTGTTCTCTCCAGTTCTCGCCACTGAAAAACATCCCCACCGCATGATGCTGCCACCGCCGTGCCTCACTGTGGAGGATGGCATTGGCCTGATGATGAGCGATTCCTGGTTTCCTTCAAACATGACGCCTGGAATTCACAACAAAGAGTTCAATCTTTGTCTCACCAGAGAATTTTGTTTCTCCTGGTCTGAGAGTCCTCCAGGTGCCTTTTGGCAAACTCCAGGCAGACTGCCATGTGCCTTTTACGAAAGGAATGTTTTTCGTCTGGCCACACTCCACCATACAGGCCTGACTGGTGGACTGCTGCAGAGATGGTTGTCCTTCTGGAAGGTTCTCCTCTCTCCACAGAGGAATGCTGGAGCTCTGACAGAGTTACCATCTGGTCCTTGCTCACCTCCCTGACAAGGGCAGACAGGATGGACGTTGTCATTGTGGGATGTTGTGTGCAGAATTTTGAGGAAAACGTAATCAATTTTGGGATACGGCTGTGACATGACAAAATGTGGATAAAGTGGTAGCACTGTGAATGCTTTCTGATAATTCAGAGGATGTCAGCTGAGATCAAAAAATCAAATGCTATGAGAGATGTGGGAGTGAGCTATTAAAGCTGGAGGCCAGTCAGCTGAAGCTGAAATACTGTTGTCACAAAATGATTGATTACACCAGGGGTGTCAAACTCTTTTTTTAGTTCGGGGGCCACATTCAGCCCAATTTGATATCTAATGGGCCAGACCACTAAGATAACAAAGATAAAGTAATAACAACTAAAGAATTTTTTTGTTTGTTTTAGTGCAAGGAAGAACATGTAAATTAGGAGAATGTTTACATTTAATAAACTATCCTTCAAAGAAAAGAGAAAAAAAGTGCTATTTGGGTCCATTGCTGTCTGCTCTGTAGTCCTGAGTCTCAGTGTTGTGTTCTGTCCACTGTCCACTAAAATTAGGGGTAGAAGTTATTTTCATTGAAAAAATGCCTAGTCTTCTATGTAGCTATGTCACTTTGGAAATTCATGCTGAGGAATAGATTAGACCGCTTTTGGCGTCCCGTGGGCCATATGTTTGACACCTGTGGATTACACGCTTTAAAGATGCTTCATATAATATGGATAAGGGTTATCGCAATTTGCAGAACTGTGCTGTTCAACACCCAACACCCAACCCCCTCCCTTCTTTGCATTTTGTTTTGGTTCAATTGTGGTACAGTTGTTTCCTGTGGTAGCAGTCAAGTGTTTTCAGCAAAAGATCTCTAATAAACCCATTGTATGACAGCTTTCTATTATCAAATGGCAGTCAGAAAGGGGTTTATGACGAGCAGTGAACAAAGTGGAACATTTACAGCCAATCTGACGAACATTAACACACGTGGTAGAGTTGGCTGGTTGGAACAGACCAAAACTGATTTATAACAAGGCCCTAGTGAAGGATTTGCAGTTAAAGTTTTCAGGACAACGAACAGTTGAACATTTACAATTTACAACCAATGAACTTCCTGAGAACAGTCTGTGGTCAACTTTGGATCTCAGCAGATAAGATTTTATTTTGATCTTCCTTTCAGAATGCGCTGGTTACCCAGAGCCAGAATGGGACTGCCGCAGACAGCCAAAGCGGCGAGAGCAACTTGGGCGTCAACCAGCCACCTAATGTGACATCTGACACACCAGACACAAGAGTGGAGCCAAATCCAAACAGTATTGCCCCAGGTAGGTAACACTCTTCATACAGGGCATTGCAACATGTTCCAAGGATCCGTCATCGTGTAGCAGTGATATACCACAGCTAAAGTTCACCTCCTCCCTGTTCCCTCTTTGAGCAAAACAGCTTCTTAACAGTGATTTTTCATTTAACGCGTTTGATAAAGTTTGTATTACACGTTTTTGTTACAGCTCATGAGAAAAGTTATTGCTCCTGGTGGAGGGGTTGTGTGGATGTGCTCCGCACAAAGTACTGGATGTGCCGTGTTTTGATAAGGATTCACTGGTTTTTCATTGTTTGGACTCTGCAGGCTTTGATCGTGAAGGAAAACATTTTCTTCTTGCCTGGAATCTGCTGGCCTCAGGCAGAATATGATTACACATTTTTATTCTACCCTCTTTCTGCCTGTCTCCTTTCTTGCATCGTCATCCCACTCCTCTGTTTCACGCTTACTCCTCCACATTCCCAGTTTTTCTCTTTTTTTTTCTCCCCCCAGCTCTCCTTTTTTTTTTTTTTTTTTTTACAATCGGGCTTTACCATCGTTTTAAAAAAAAAAAATTTACCCACGGGAAGTGTTTCCTGTTTGCCTCTCGTGCCCCTGATACCATCGGGTTTGCACTCACATCCTCCCTCGTGTCTTAATTTTGCCCAGCTGACACAAAACCAGTACTGATTTGAGGATGAGTATGTCCGCACTGGGGTGGGGTGTTATTTCTGGACCAGACGCCACCCTACAGTGTCTGAATGAAGTCACTCCAGCTGCAGCCGAAATTAGGCCAAAGTGCATTAGGTATCAAATGGTAAGAACTCCTAAAATAGCGCAGTCACCGACCCAGCGGTGCATGTTCCTGGTTCCTGCAATGGCAGCAGTATTTTCGAACCGAGTTACAGTCGCATGGACATTTTTTGATTCGAATAGGGCTTAACACGATGCAAAAATGTGTGCTGAAACTTGCTAAAACGTCATCGTTACAAACCTCGCTCCCTTTTCCGCAAATATTAAACATATCTTTAGTCACAGACTGTGTGAGAAGGCGCAGGAATATTTGTGTGTAGCAGTCATTAGAGCCAAACACCCAGTCACCACCACAATATTCCGTGACCTCAGAAACTCTTTTACACAATGTTTTGTAATGGATTCCTACCGCCCCCCCCCCAAAAAAAAAAAAAAAATCTGTAAACTTCCCCGCAGGTCTGTTTGGTCTCTCCTGCTTCCTCCTCGGGGGAAAACATAAACTCAGGAAGGGGGATTGTTCATTGTGAGAGGTTAGGACATGACACGACGCCCCACGTTATGTAACGCCTCAGCTTGCGAGCCCCCCCTGAGTGAAGCGCCGGGTTTGAAGGATAGTACTTTGGATAGGCTTCTTCCATCAACACACAGATCGTGCAGGGGCACTCACATGCAGGCATGCACATGCTAACACACGAAACACAGGGAGGCTGTCCTATGATTTATCTTGCTGTGAACTTTTGCAAGGAGTCGAAACGATGAGGTTTGGAATACCGCACGCTACCACAGTACTTATTTTTCTTTCAGACCTCTTTTTCCTTCTCAATCACACGCGGCCGGATTTCAAACATTTTCTCTTGGTTCAGTGTGTTTTTCAAAGCAATACGACCTTTGATTTTTGACAGCTCAACAGCATTCCTACATCATATGATGAGACACTCAAATGTTCTCAGCTGACTGGCCTGTGATCAAAGAGAAGGATCGTCTTTCTTTGGACAGCTTGTTATGGTTCAAGAAAGGATTTTGAACGAGGCTCTTAAATTGCACTTTATTGCGAACGTTGTAAGGAGGAATCTCCAGCCTTGGTAAGAGCACGAAAAATCAAGTACACCCATCAGCCACAACATTAAAACCAGAGACAGGAGGAGTAGGAGTAAATAGCATTGACCATTTTGTGACAACACAGTATTATGCTGGGAGACTTTTGGACCTGGAATTCATGTGAATCTTGCTTAGACATTTACCACCCACTTGTCAGCTTGACACAGGCACACACACACAAATGGTTTAGTAACAACTCAAAAAACATGAAAAACACCACACGGTGTTGACCTGGTCTCCAAATTCACTAGATCCCAAACTGATCAGATATCTGTGGGATGCACTGGAACAAGCCTCATCCACAAAAGGCCCCTCCCCTCAACCCATGAGACCCAAGGGCCCCCACTAACACCACACTGTTACCAGGTCCATGTCCATTCTCAGATGAGTCACAACTGTTTTGGAGTCAGAAGGGAGACCTACACAATTTTAGGAAGATGGTCATAATGTTGTGCCTGATTGTTGTCACACCCCTGTGTTCTGTCGCTGCCTGCGTTGTATCATTTACCTAGGATATGGAGGTCCTTTGAAAGACATCCCTCCAGAGAGGTTTAACAGCACAGCAGTGCCAAAGTCCTACCATTCACCCTGGGAGCAGGCCATCATCAACGACCCAACCTTGGCTGACACTCTCCTCATCCGCATGCCTGAGATGGAGCCCCGACAAGACCTACCAGGTTACAAAAGCTTTAACAGGTAACAACTATCCATAACATTGCAAATTTAAAGAATTAAACTTTTCTTTGCTGGGTTACAAATGTTTATTATTGTGGGACAATGACCGTTATGCATGAGATGAGGTAGAGGGGTTTGGTACCATCAGCAACAATAAGCCACTGGTCGAACCATACCAAGTAAAGCTGTAAGCAGCAGAACCTGTGACTGTAATAAATTGATTAAAAGTGGTTATAAATGTTTCATTATTCAGACATATCATTTTGTGTTTCAGAATTTATATCGTCTTGAATGATAAATTATGAATGTGAGTGCAGAGTGGGCAAAATGCTCATTGTCCTTCAGCGGACTCATAGTGCCTCTCTAAGCAGCTATATCTTAGAATATGTCCCCCGGTCAAAGTCTTTGCTTGAGCTTTAATTAGTCGCATCACTTCAAATGTCACTGGAGTTTCTCTCATTAGCACATGACGGCTGTTTTTAACACCACCACTCTGTCACCTCCAGGGTGGCCACGCCTTTCGGCGGTTTCGGCAAGGCGCCCAGACCCGCGCCCATCAAGCCCCTGCAGGTGGAAACCTTCCCGGAGCTCCCCGAGCTCCAGGCGGACGTTTCTGTGAATCGACCCACCTTCAACAGAGCTGCTCTGGGGTGGGTGTCGACGGGTGGTCCTGTGTCCCTCCCGACCATTTCCCTCGAGCCTGTGCTCATCCCTGAGTCAGAAGACCTTTGATACCGTAATGAAGTCACACAGAGATGCTGTCTACTCACTTGAGGTTATGGTGGGAGGGGTGACATTTCATTTCTGTCGGGACCGAGTCAGGTTGAGAGAAGGCTTCGTGTTGGGTTCAAGTTAGCATGTATGCAGCACCACTTGGTTTTCCAGTCATGTTAACTGTTGTGTTGCAGGGAGAAACAAACAAATCACTATGTATAGTAGACAGACACACCGCTGGAATAAACGCGTTGTATATTAATGTGCATAAGAATGTTTTATGGTGCAAACACAGGGTTTTGCTCAATAAAGTGGTGTAGAATCAAAAATTCCCATCGGTCATTTTGTTCTTTTTTTTCGTTTTTTGCCACTGCAAGTCTTGACAGGACGAATACACGCTTCTGGTTGGGACATCATATCTCATCAGCATGCCCGCAGCCGATATTTTCACAGTGAATTGGTATCAGCTACACTGAAAGCTCACTTGAGCCTCTGCGTTATAGTCCTGTGCATCGCTTATTGCAGCATGAGAGGCCACAGATACATGTGAGCCACTCTAACGCGCCTCAAGGTTACACTGCCTGACAAATCAAATCTGCTTCTCTGACATGAACGACTTGACTGATGCGTCTTTCACCTTTTGGCTATGCCCACTGGAAAGAGTGGGACTGATGGGAGAGCAGCTTCCTGAGCTGCTCAGAATCTGTTTATTACTACGGTACTTAAGAATGTATCTCACACATAACAGGCTCCAGTAAACAGCCTGGTTTAAAGCAGCAGGATATATGGCTACATGGATATGGTGTGTTTCATTGCGGATGATGTTAGTTCTAGTTACAATTTTAGTTATTTATAGTGAAGTGGAAATAGATCATGGCGCAGTAAAACACTTTTATTTTTAGTGGTGGTGCTGTCAAGTGTTTTGCTGAATAAAAAAAATGATTTTAGCAGTGTTGCTTCTATTCTTGCTTATTTATTCCCTTTAATATATTTCTGTGTGCATATATAACAGGATAAAAATATACGTATATATCCATTTCATACTGCTTCATAACCAGAACAAACCTTCTTTTCTGTGGAGAAGTAAATGTTCCAGAGGTTTCTTTTCTAAACCATTTTTTTTTTCTGTCTGGAGGACGAGTCGTACAAATGTTTGTGTCTCCAAATCTCCTCAGTTAACCTTCCTTCAATGTGTTCCATTATTATGGATCCAAAACTATTTGCAGATATCGAGAAGCAGCTGGAAATACTAACGTGGAAATACCAAGCAGACCAGTCACTCTTGAGGTCTGAGTGGCTGTGACGCATGGCGACATTTCTGGGGAGGCGTACTTCATGCTGCAAGCTTTCGGGTCTGCGTATGACCTGGGCTGTCGCCGTAGCTACGGCGTCAAATTGACTCAAAGGCATAAACCGCACATTAGACTTACACTGAGTGGTAATAGCATGGTCTTCACTGTTAAAATGGCTACAACTGAGCTCCATCTTTTTGAATTCAGCAGCTCACTTCTTCTTCACCAGTCTTCCTTAGTGTAGCCAAAATGTCCTCGGGGGCCACTTTGGGTGTTAAGTGACAGTATTGACTTGCAATTTTAAATAAACAGACACAGAAGTAACACAGACCTTCTGCATAATATGTTTGGGAGTTGAATTACACATGGATGTACATGAACCGAATAACTCTTCTACCTTAGGCCCAGACTTACAGATCCCCTCTGTCAGTATTCTTTATGTTTATGTCTATACAAATGTTTCTTTTTGTTGTCATTCTTTATTCTTCTGTGTTTCTACTAGGTCTTTTCCAGGTGCTGACTTTCTTTCTGCAAAAGCTAAAAAAGAAGACACGTTGGTTAATGCCCACTGATGGTCCCACTGGCTGTAAAGACAAAAAGAAGGCACGAATGTCACCGGATTCCCGCAGTTGTGAAATCTGGTTTCAGTAGTAGGTTTCCTTCTGCAGAAGGCCTTTTTTTTAATTTGTTAAAGCCATAGCTGTCTCCAAAAATTAATTAGGAAATGCCTCCCAGATTTCTTGCAGCTGTGAGTCCAGCATCGGCATTCCTCGCCTCTGTCAGAGGGCCTTTGGAATGTGCAGCCACTGGTGCCACTCCCTGTTTCGAGTCCGTCAGAGTTCCTCTCACCAGCCTCTCCGGGAGAACTGCGTGTACAGCACACCGCCCAACTGTGCCAGTGCCCACAGTGAATATGGAGCAGTGTTTATCAGGAGAGGGGATGACCTCTCTTTCAACTTTGAACGTGGCCGCTATCAAAGCGCACCAAAGGAATTATTATTGGCAGGGCCCCGTAGCGTTGGCTGGTGTCAGGGAGCCAGACGATTCGATTATTAGTCCCAAACCGCAACCGGTTTCCCCTCAGGCATGTTTGTCTTGGCATGAGATGGCACAGTAGGCGCTGGACAATGAGTTATGAGTTTGTCCTGGACAATGGGGTGGCCCAGTGTTTAGAGTGATTGAAGCTATTTCCAGAAATCAACTCTTGTAGTGTCCTTGAGCAAGAGACTAAACATGTAATACTTCAGCCTTTGAAAGCTCTCTGGATAAGAGCGTCAGGGAAAAATTAAAGGGGCCACGGAGCTCAAACACAGGGCTATCCTTGTGGAAACTGCATTTGGACTGAGACAAACGGAACATAAACACCTGAAACTAGCTTCTTATGTAACAACTAACTTGATAAAAGGGGAAACCACCATTTTTGGGGGTGCGTTCAACACACACAAGGCATCAAATTCTTTTTTTTTTTTTTAACCGCGTGACCCAGCCCTGTCTGAGCAGCTGGCTTTCTACACCTTCATCAGCAGTAAACAATGGACAGTACTGCTGTTGCATCCACCGTCATGTTTTAAAGCCAAACTCCCTCGGGTTTCCATCTGCGCACACAGCACCACAACACTGAGTGTGCAGTGTGCTGCTGACACAGAGAACTGTTAAAAGGTTGAGCCACTTGACCAGCCAATATCCCAGAAGGATTTCTTTAAGTATGCATGGGTCGAGCGAGAAAACAAATGTGCTGTGAAATAACAACTGCAAAGGCAAATGAGCTAGAGGAAGACATATGGGTCTCTGTCAGGTTTCTTTTTTTTTTGCACACACGCGCACTTTTGAGGACTTGCCTGTCATAGTTTAGGTGGAATCCAGGATTAACCTCGTAATATTCTTTTAGGACGACCTCTCGACATAAAAATCCACAAATAACAAATGGGGCTAATCTAGAGCGTCAGCGTTTTGGTTTGTGTCTTTCTCGTCTGATGACATGATGGACGCGCTGGGGCCGAGGGACGGGCTTGGCAGGTGGTCATTTTCACAGGAAGGTGCAAAGCCCAATGGGATGTCTAAAAATACGGGAGAACATAAAGCGTCCCCGGGGGTCACCCGGGTGGTGTTGGGTTGCCCGTGAGGTGAGGTGAGGGGTGACGGGGCGCACATTCCGCCCCTGAAATGAGGTGAAGTGACGCAACAGGCTGAGCTATGTTTCGCCCAGAGAAAATAAAATCAGTCAGCTGGGTGCGCGAGGTTGCGCGTCTGCTTAACAAGAGCCCTCGGGCGACGGCGACGGGTGAGCGTGCACACGTTTGTGGGATTCCGAAGTGAATGCCACAATATATCTGGAATTCGTGAGGACGGAGAATGGCTGCTGAGCCGTGCTGACTCAGTTTCATCAAACACATAAGGACATAGAAGCACTTCATGGAAGGTTGCACACAGCTAGGCTAGTAATTAGCCTGTATGTACAAATGAACTTTCAAAAGTGTGTTCTTGTTTGCTTGCAAAAGCCCTCGAGACCAATTAGAGCCGTGTTCTCTCACAGTATTCCCGCCTCTGTTTGTTGCCCCAGGGGGCTCATCTATATTCCTGACTGGTCAATACATGTTAACCTCCTCTCTGTGGTTAATCGTCAGTCAAGAATTATTAACTTTCCAACTGCAAGCATGACAAGTGCCTCGGCGAGCTGCATCTCTGGCACCTTCGGATGACGAGCATGTGCTATTTATATAGCCGCGAAAGGGCAGAAAATAGCATTAAATGTTCTTAATGTGGAGATAGGGAGGACTTGGCGCATTCTCATGATGTTGCTGGGGAAAGAATAACTAATGTGCCTTATCTTAGTCAATGAAGGCTATTACTTTCTGAACAGACAGCACGGAAGGCTACAGCATGCTTCCCCCGTGTGCTGCAGCTACCGTGGATACAGCAAACACAGCAGTGAAATACATCACAGTCACCCTTTTGGCTGCCCTCCAGAATTAATGTAACATGGTCGATTGCCAGAAAAATGAAGCTCAAGTCATCCATTTTTTTGCAGCGAAAGTACGCTACTCTGAGTTGGGAAGAAAATGTGAATTAATGTCAATCATTAAAAGGAAAATAAATGCGCACGGGAGAGTCTTTTCTTCTTAGGTTAACACGATGTCTCACCTGTTCTAATGGTATGTGGCAAAATACACATGCACACGCTGGGATGTCATGCCGTGCTTGTGGGAACGCTAAGTCATCGTGATGGCACACAATAGCATAACCACACAACATAAGCAAGATAGTAAAACAGTTTTGTTTTTTTTTGTTTTTTTATCTGTTTCCTTTTTTTTCAAACTCTGTTTTCTGACAGTCCTGATTACGCCCAAAGGAATTTCCACGAAGGAGCGGTTGAACAAAATGTCCTTCCAAGAACTTAAGTATTACTCTGAAACCTGAGGAGTGCTTTCATTCCAAAAACTCATCATTACCGGATTTTCATTTCCAGTTAAATATAGCACGAGTTGCTTCAGAGGCGTCGCCTCCCGTCGCCTCCATTGTGGTGTTGAAGCATGTCTAATCTGTTACGTAAAAACAGGACATTCACTACTGTGCGGTTCCTCATTAGTAGTAACTCAATAGCACTACACAACAGATGACGTAAGCTTTGCTTGCTTTAGTCATTCCCCTATACACTTTTGCAGAAAGTGTCAATTAAGGGCGATAAACTTGATTTTCAGTCTCACACCGCAATGTATTCTCAAATAAATATGCCATATTTGTTTGTGTTTATGCGCACGGTCAGGATAACTTGTACCCTCGCATTACCTTTCATTAGTACAAGCTGTTCCATCTGAATTATTTGCATTTCCCATGATACTGCACACATCCAAATTTGCGCGCGTACGTACAAAAACAGACACGCAAACTAGGCCATTTATTATTACCCGGGCCGGAGACAGGAGCAGATTAAGTTTACATTTTAATTGGACTCTTAAATTTTGCAGTTGCTGTTACTGCAGCTCATGAAACCAGCGGGTAGAAGAAGTAGAAGCTGCAGCTTTGTTTATTTTCGAATTTACTTACACTACATTCCCCCCATCTTAAAAGAGTATGCTTAAGGAACAGATTGTCACTAATTAGTTACTCTCCACCTTTTGCTTATTATTTTGCGAGAAACAACTTTCCTGCGGCGGGTACGGGGTACTGTAAATATGGATTGAAAAGCCAGACAGCAGTGCTAAAAATACCGCACATCAAATAGCACAGCACATTTGAGGTGAAAGGGAACTTTGCTGCCCAGTGACCCACTTAAATAATCAATGAATCTATACACCGCTGAAACATGAGTTAACTTGTTCAGGGGACTTTGGCTTGAGAGCTCAATAAAACAAGTAAACCTAAATCCACAATGCAGATTTTACTAGTTTTTTGTCGCTACCGTGCAAGCTATTGAAATTCCCAACGCAGCAGCAGGCAAAGAAAGGGCAAAGTTTTGTCATTTGAGCAGTGTTTATTCAGTGTGTTCAGCAAATCCCCTTGCACTTCGTTGGGGCTTTCTCAAGGTGAGGAGTCGGGGCAGAGACACCAGCTCTCCGTGGGACACTTCCTGTGTGCACCGTCCCCTTGCAGAGCTGGAAAAGTGTTGATAAATAATCTTGAATTAAAATGCCCTCCACAGACATGCATAAGTTCAGTGTTTAGCCGGGCTGTTAGAGATGCACAACTGCGGCAGACACATCAAAGGCAAAAAAGCGATCTGAAAGCAACTGTTCTGCAGAAGCCACCGAAAGTGGATTCCGACAAGCCAATGATGTGTTAGTGCAATGATACAGTCCCTTTTAGACATTTGGCTCAAAGGCAACAATGCTGACGGGGCACAAATTGCTAGATTCAGCATCTGGATTTCATGCTGTCCACTGAGGTCAGTAAAGTTTGTGGAATTTGTTTAAAGGCCTCATCTCTTTGAGGCGTCTGATCCATAATTTATAGGGGGGGTACAACATATTCAGTGGCACCATTTCAAAGCGAGGGGGGACTATACCCAGAGCGCGAATGTCCGAGATCACGATATGAATCCATCAGAGCTCTGAGCAACACAGAGATAACAAAAATACACTGTAAATCCTGTTGACAAAAATCTCAGAAAAGTCTTCAAAAGTTTTTTTCCCCATAGAATAAACACAACAGAATATAGTTTCATAAAAGATCCAGCACATTTCCAGATCCATGCATAGGCACATATGTGCTAAGTTCAGTACTTAATAACACAAAGAACCTGCTCACATCACTCAAACAGATTATTATTACACTGATGAACTTTTTTTTTAATTTTAAGAGGAAGCATTATATGTCCCTTGAGGATATGTGTACAGAGGGAAATGGCATTGTCTTCTCTATGGGCCCTTTCAAGTACTTCCTGGGGAAAGGCTGGACCACGCTGATACATTGTGACCCCTAAGCGCACACTCCAGCATTACATGGAGTTTCCTTGGCTTTAATGAGTGACGAATGTTTTTGAACACAGAGTTGTGTTTTTTTTTCCAAAACACAAATGTTGTCCTGGCTGAAATAAGTGGCGTAGGATACTTAATTATATTCTAATCAGTCACCAGCTAATGGAAGATCTGCACTGAATTTCAAAGTTTCATGACTCTATGCAATTATAAGTTATTTTCTCTGTGTATTTAGTCTGGTTTAAGTTTTTGAGTTGCAATTAAATTAAAAATTAAATTAAATAAAATAAGTAGTTAAATTACTTAAAGTTACTTAAGTCTCAGTATGTTTTTTTTTAGGAAGAGATAATAAGGCCTAGATCTTTTACTCCTAAAAAGTTGCAATACTGCATCATATTAAAAGAAAAACCCCTGTTAACAAGATCTGAATTCAAATTCTAGTAAAATATGAATGTTAGCTATCAGAATCCATATTATTGCGTTTAATTTTTGTTTAATGTGACACTAATGTTGCATCTTAATTACATTATATATTGTTGGGTAGCTTTATTATTAACTGTACTGCATCATTTATTAGTTGACTAATGTTTTATATTATTAATCCGTAAACTAATAACAGATTTATCATAAAAGAAGAGCGGAGAGGAAATATCAATTAGCATAACATGGAAAATATTTAGGCAAAGTACATCAAACATTGTACATTTCATGAGTAAATGCACCCACATAGTTACATTTCCCCTCTGGCCATAGTATGTGTTAACAAGTTATTACCTTTAAGTGTTCTCTTTGCTTTGGAGGCAGTCCAAATCATTTATCTTAATTTCAAGAGTTATTTCAAATTACAGTCTTGAGTCATGTCAAATGAGGCACACTTCTTGGTTCAAAACGAAGGGAGAGCGGCTTTAATTGCAGCTACACCCATTTCAAACGCTTTCTTTATATAACAGGATCAGGCAGATGGTGTTCGGGTAACACCAGCTTTACATGACTTTCCCCCACTGTTTATGATCATCAGTGTCAGGACCGCCGCTATTGTTGGGGTGTAAGCCTGCAGGAAAACGCTTCACAGCCCTGGAAGCGTCGCGGTGCCCGCTGCAGAATGATCTGCAAATGCATGCGTGCACGTATTCCACTGGGAGTTCCAGGCAAAGTGGTGTGAAACAACAGCTACAAACTAAACGTCAAGCGTGCATGCGCTGCAGTTTTGCAGTGGCAAGACTTGTAAACCGGACTCGGCATTGTCTTGTGCTGCAAAGTGCAAATCCCGGCACCATAAAAGCAACATTAACGAGCCTGCCAGTGGAGTTGGCGCTCTGCAAACATGAAAAGTGTCCGAGCCTGTGTGTGTGCGCTGTAGCTGTGGCAGCGGTGTACAGTAGCATGGCAGACTGCAGTAAATACAGTGTTGAAGAGGCGGGGTTTGACATCTCAGCCCTGAAAACATCTCTAATCCAGTATTTCAGGTGGCGGAGTCGAGCGAGCGACCATTGCTCACTACCGCCGCGCACCAGCGACCTGCAGCACAAACGCACGCCTCCCCATAAAACAGGACCGTACCGCAAAGTGGACGGAGGCGGCGGCGGCTGAGAGGAGTGGACATTTTCCTCCCCCGAGAAAAGAAATCCTCCGGAAAAGCCAGGGAGAGTGAAAGAAAGAAAGAGAGACGGAGAAGTTTAAGCGGCGTGAGACAACACTTTGTTGTCCGTGTGACGTTTACTTTCTGCCTTTGAAACATTTCAAACCAGCGACTCCTTCGGCTCCTGTCACTCGAAACTCAACCAGTAATAATAATTATTATACTAATACTCCACTCTAAAGGATATTACCACACTTCTTTTTTATTGTATCATTCTCTCGGAGGTGAGTGTCTTTTTATTTAACTTGGGCAGTTCTTGAACTTGTTGTTTTTTCAGGCGTACGTGGGGCGGAAATGTACCCGTACCTGGAACTCAGGTAAGTAGGAAGCCAGGTAGGCCTAGCGTTAGCTTCACTTAGCACACACTTACAAGTTGTAAAAATGTGCTTTAAAAAATGTCTCAAACCTCCGCAGAGTTATTCCACGGCATTACCGGTGTTTTTTTCTTTCTAACTTGTGGTCGGTGTTTCCTTTTAAAAAGTCGCCCGTTGTCGCGTTGTTGTTGCTGTTCTTAAAAAGCTAACTTGCTAATATTAAATATTAAAATATGTCCCCGGAATAACAAGGTTTAATTTAAACCTCATTCTCTTACTTGGCTTTTATTTTCTGTTTAATCTTTTGATTCTGTTAGAATGCGCAATCATATACATATTAAAGTAAAACAAACAACAACAAAAAAACGTATTATCTTTTATCTCTTTTTTATTCCTTGTGTGATGTTTGGCTGAACTTAGTTGTTCTGGTTCTGTTGTTAGCTGTGAGGTTTCACGTTGCGCAATTCGCGCACACCCTCGTTCTTATATTGGGACAGAAACACTTCGTGGGAGCTTACTCAGAGGCAGGACCTCGCCCCCCCCTGCAGTGGACTGGTTTCTCCCACTTTAGTTCATTCCCTGTGAAAAAAGCTCCTGGGGAAGCAGTGAGCACAGTAAGGATGATGAAGCAGTGAGATCATCCTGCACACTCATCCTTTATGTTGAGGGAACATTTCCTCAAGGGTCAAAAATAGTGAATCAAATATGGAGGCATGCTGGAGAACCAGTTTGAAACAAGGGCTTCAGTCAAGCACGTTGAGCAAGAGCACCTGGTGTACTCTTAGGAGGTGTTGTTTGCCTACCGAGCCGTGCCTGGATGGCCCTCGGTTCACAGTGGATTAATTGAAAAATAAGAGCCGCGTTGTTGGTCATCATCACACTTATTGGAAAGCTGTTGTCAAGCGAAGGGGACATTAAGGAAGCAATTACAAGAGCAAGGGGGAGGATGTCGTATTTCAATCAGATTCTATTCAGTGTAGGATCCTGGCTTTTGTTCTGCCTTTTCCTCTGCTCGATGCACTTGAGAAATAATGGGTGACTCAGCGTGGCGTTGGTGACCTGTTCAGATTCACAGGGTTGAGCGCGGCGACCGTGTGTTGGAGAGCAGGAAGCCCACACAGGAAACTACGGCCGTATTGTTGCCCGAAGCTTTAAACCATGTCTGCAGTCCGTAGGGAATTGTTTTTCTTTTTTTTTTTTTTTTTTTTTACACACGTAAGTTTTGCTGTTTGTTCAGTGTTTAAGCATGCGGGGTCACGTTTTGTTGTTCCTTCCTGTGCATGCAGTGGCTGCTTGTGTGCAGGCTTTTGTAAATATTCGGCTTTTTGAGCGTTTGCCCAGTCGCGGCTCTTAATTAAGATAAACAGACTGATGGGAATGTTGCGGAAAGCCGCGTCTTAAGATCGAGAAAATTAAAATGTTGAAAGAGGGGTCGGAAGCAGAAACTCGCAAGGAAATTTGTGAAATCTGTAAACTATCTCTGTTGTTTTCTTTTTTTTTATAGGATTATTTTAAACTCAGTGGCGCATAACTCAACATTAAAGTAAAACTCAGACTGGAGGTGCATCTGGCAGAAGAAATATTGCAGCCTTAGAACCTGCAATTTATAACCACCAACACAATACCGTCTGTTACCTTGCTCAGCAGTTTTTCTTCCATTCATTAGGGTACTTTTTTTTGCTCTTTTCCCCCCAAACTTAAGCACAAAATTAATTTTCAGACGTGGCCAATGAATCTCACCTTTTTAAAGAAGTGGTGTCTGAGAGGAGCATAAAGTGTGTGTTATTTTTTTATTGTTTCTCTAACAACTACTTCACCTTTCCATGGCATCTAATTATGTTGCAGAAAATTCAAGTCTGTGCGTGGTTGAAGTAAAGAAAATGCATCTGTGGGCTGCTCAAGTTTAGATGTGAAAGAGGTGAACTACAGGTGATTTATACTTTTAGTCCTGTTAAAGTAGGACTTGGTGTGGCAATGTTTTTTTTTTTAAAAAAGATGTTACAAAGCATAACAGAGAGAGAAGCCATGCAGAAAACCTATTTTCTCTCCAGTCTAATCTCCATTATAAGAAGCCGTTCATCAGCGGTCACAGCTGAAGGGTGATGAGAGGCGCTTCTGTGAACTGTCATGTAGGTGTGTTATGCAGCAGCTTGACGGGAAGATGTATCGATCTGCATTGAGGAAAAAGAATCCTCCGGAGAGCCTGAAAGCTGCCCCACGCTACGTGGCGAGCCTCGTGCGTTGTGTCTCAGTGAGCGTGGATTAAGAATTCATTTAAAGGCTTCGTGAGCAAGTGGCGAGCATTTGAGGGTTTAGAGCAACTATGATGTTGAGAGAATCATCAGTTTTCATTGTAAGAGCGTGAACCTGAAGCTAAATCGTTCTAACAAAGAGTGTCCGTGGAATCTTTTCTATTTCTGCTGTTGCTATTTCAAAGCCATCGAACTAGTGTGACTCAATTTACCGCAGATTGATTCATCAGCGGCTCCTGGCATTACCATATAGAGGAGATCAATTGAATCTCTCCTAATGAGGCTATCCATCAACGGATCGCTAATTGATGAATTATAGCATGATGGTCTCCACGCCTTCACACTAAATTTGTCTGGATTTTTACAGATTCCCCAGGCTTGTCAAAGCTGCTGATGCACTAGGTGCTTTTTTGGCTGAGTTTCTTCAAGGTGCTAGCCTTGGCATTTTCCCCGTGACGAGGGAAAAGAGGGAGTCGATCCCGGACCGCTTGACAGGTCTGAGCAAGCCTTTGTTTACAGAGGAGAAACCGGACGTCCTGCGGTTGTGCTCTTGAGGGAAAAAGCGAAATGGCTTCTTTTTGTTTAGCTTCTGCTCCGAAACATTTCGAGCTCTGCTTTCCAAAACCAGTGAGTGATTGTTGCGTAATTGTTGTTTTTTTACATATGTGTGATTACATTGACAAGCAACAAGGACTCAGTTTAGAAGGATGTGTCATGGTGAGCACATAGGGTTCAGCAGTTACAATGAAAGTTTCATCATTAAGATGTTTTTGTCACATTCACTATTGAATTTAAAGTTATTATGTCAGTGAATATTGGTAATTGAACATTTCTTCATGGCAGTATAGTTTTTGTCTTTTGATGCAGTTGATGTGTTTGTCAGTTTAATGTTATTTGCTGTTTTCATGATTCAGTTTTAATGTGTTGTTGGGCCAGTAATTGGAAAGATTGTGTTGATGCAGACTTTTTTTAACATTTAAGCATCCATGCATTCCACCAAGAACCCTCCTCATCAATCTGCTGCGAAAAACTCTCAATAATATTTACTGAGTGTGGAAGATCTCACATTAGAACGGTCTTGGAAGTTGTTCTCGAATACTTTTGGGCTGTTTATTGGAAGAACCATCCGTCTGTCACCATCTGTCATGGAATAAACACAGCCCGTCCCAAGTTTTGAAAGCCAGCGAGCACTCGAGATCAATTCGAAAGGTCGTTTTAAATCCAGGAAGATTACAAATTAAAGTGAGTAACATCTCGCGTCTTGAGCAGTGTGCGTCACCGATGCCAACACGGCCATCGCCTCAAGCCTGAACAGTTTTACTGCAACTTTCTTGTCTATAAAATCTAAAAATAATTATTTTAATGAAGAAACGTCACGACACAGTTCAGACAAATAGATTTTCGTGGTGTGCACTAAAGGGGACGTAACGTGGTTCCTTGATGTTGGGATGCAGTCAAGTAACATTGTTACAAATTTCATTAAAATATATGCCATATTTTTCCACTTGTTTTATATTGTGCCTCTTAAAGGATAGAAAGGAAAGTTTAATAATGTGCTTAACTTTTGTATATGTTTTTCATGTTGAATATTACATTTGGCTGTTGTTGCAACTCTATTTCATTAGTGTGTTGAGCTAAAACACTTACCTGATCACGAGGATCATATGGCTTTATTCGGCACACTGGAGCCAAATAAAAGAGTTGAGTAAGTTAGTTTGTTTACGAGGCAGGCCTACAGAAACTGGCGTTGAACAAAGAAATGGGTGTCGGATCAGCATGTGCTCATCGTGGTTATATTATGACACGAGGGCTTCAGAAGGCTTCATGGGAGCTAACTCGTAAGCATCGGCCTGATGAAAGAAATATCCGTCACAAGAAAATATTGTCGCTCGTCAGTGAGACCCAGACGGGTGTCAACAGCAGTTTTAGATTACATTATGATTATGATGTAAACCTGGCATCTGGACAATATTGTCACCAGCCAGCTGACTCATTTTCTCCACCTAAGTTTATAAACAGGGAGCGGATATTTCACACGGCTGCATTCAGCCGAAATTGATTTGGAAATCTGTCATTTCAAAAAATGTTATTCTTTTATTATAACAACACACATGAAGCCGAGCTGTGCAGACGGTGTGTGCATCATTCTTTCCAACATCTCACTCCTTTATCTGTATCCTAGGTTAGCCACTCTGCGTGTCGCTTTAACCTTTCTGTGTTGTAACTCAGCCAACTCCTGTCTAAAAATGTGCACGTGTTGTGTAGCGCAGACACCACTACATTCCTCAAATGAAAGGTGTTGTGCTTAATTTGATTTTTGCGGTTGTTTGCGTCTCCTCTGATGTGGCGAAATAGTTGCTGAGTTGCTGAGAACAAACTTTAATGACAGGGAAAGTTGTTTTTTTTTATTAAGTAATGAAGTTATGTTATTTCTCTCTGTAAAATTTATGCTCTTCACCCTAAAGCAATGGAGCGTAATAAAATCACCTCCGAATAACCGTCCACAAGTGCAATTTGTGCTGAGACAAAAGGATGGTTTAACAAAACTGAGGTTGGCAGTTTTTCAAATGGACTGCTGTAATGCAATAAAATGTGTACTACCAGAAAGGCCGAGCTTTATTTACTCTTGCTGTTGTCAGCAGTGTCACAATACAAAACATGTGCTGGCTTCACTCGCAGTGCCATCAGTTTGACGTTGAATAATGTAGACGTGCGGATGCGCGGCTTTGTTTTTAACCTGCTGGTAAGTCGTTATGGCCGGGGCTACGCTCTCTTGTGTTGTTTTGTTTCGTCTTATAAAAACGGGACTAAAAGTCTTTAATAAGAATAAATCATCGGTCCAGCTGACAAAGTGATTGACAGCCGGCAATTACAAGAATCGTGTTGGTGTTAGAATATGACAATGACGGATTAAAGAATTATTTTCAGGCCTCGCACCCGACTAGTTTAATTAGTTTGTCCATTTCACGACACTGTGACAAAGTTGATGTTCATGCGTTTGCCTGTTGACGTGCGACACACAGGTTATAACAACATGTCAACCGGACACATGGTGCCACCGGTAAAGGTGGGATATAGGTGGGATGGTAATTTTTTTTTTCCACTTGCCACTGCGGCCCTGAAACTAATCCGAAAACAGCAGCTCTTAAGCAACTCTGAGCTTAAGTGATTGCTTTGGAATGCTGTTGCTATGGAGGCCAGTTGCAAAGCACAGAGGCAGAGACGTTGGCCTGTATTGCCAAAATCGACACGACTGTAAACGCCACAGTGTAAATACTAAACTTCAGGTCGCACGATTAACCTGCTGCAAAGTAACTCGCATCGCTGTTGCAACAGCATCTTCCATGGAGGATTCCTGAAATGCCAGGGTGTCGGTGCTGCTCAACAGGTTTTGGCTGAAACTTTGTTTGGCTCTGGAGACTGTCACAAGAGGGAAGTTTCATTGTTTGTGCTAAGTAGGGCAGTATTTTTTTTTTTTTTTGGTGCTCACTCCGAATAACAAAATGTTTGAGGTTTATTGTTTCAGGCTTTTTTTTCCTTTTTAGATGTTTCCTTCTAAAAGAGCATGAATCACTACTGCACAGTGATTTTTCTTTCTACTTTTCCTGGTGCTGGAGACATTTTTTCATGTCTATGATTTGAGACGAGATTAGTAACCAATAATAACTTCCCAATAAGCTTATCACAACTTATTGGTTGTGACCGTATAGACCTCTTGAGCCATATACTAATGTAATAACGCAGGCACAGCTTCCACCGCCTCACTCAGCACAAACATATTCATCCATCAAACCTCCTGAAGTAATCTGTTCAGCTCTGCACTGTGCACGTTCGGTGTAGATTTTGTTGGTGCCGCTCTCGGCGTCGTTGAAACTGCAGTGTTCGTAAATTGAGCACCATCTTCATTGGTTTCTTCTAATGTACTCTACCGCTCATCTCGTATAGAAAATAGGTCAAGCCAGTCACTGTTTGTTTTTGTGTGTTTTTTTTTTTTTTTTTATGGTTGAGATTATAAAAGAGTGGCCGTGGCCGGCAAAGTTATGAGACCGGACACAAAAGAAACAGTATATTACACAGGATTTAAAAAAATCTGAGGCTGCAAATAGCTCTTCAGAAATGAATTTATCTGGAGCTACAACTATACACTCGAATTCTGTTTCATTTTAGGTACTTGAATAAAAAAAAAAAGGTTTTGAACTCCTATTAGATCTTTCACCCTTAAAAATCGCAACCAAGCACTGGAAATGAATGAAATGTTTTAGAGAAAAAACACATCGCAAAAAAACTCAAGATATTGTTTTGGATTCTGGTAACTTAACATGTAATTATTGTTTGTTTTTCTATATGTTTGAGTGTTGTTGATCAGGTGGAACTAGGACAGATTAATTATCCAGTTAGAGATGAAGTGATAAAACGTGAACAAAGTCTGACTCTGTTGTGTTTGTCTGTTGGCTGCTACTGCCAGTGTTTTTTCGAATACATTTAGTTGCAATTAAGGTCATGCCTCCAGTGCAAAGGGTGTTTGTAAAAGTTAATGAATAAGCTTTGTTGACATGTCTGAAAAGCCCAGTTTGACAGTAATGTTGTAACAGAAGTGGAGAGTCTTTCACGCGCATTTGTTTTCTGTACAAGCTCTTGATCGTTTAAGGTACGATAATGTAACCGTACTATAAAACTAAAAAGAAGCTGAAATAGGAGACGACAAACACAAAGTGATAATGAGCTCTGTGACTTTCTCTACAATCTCATCGACCTCATTTAATCTCGTTCTCTTCTTTTCCATCAGAGGCCTGTGACGACCAAGATAAAACGTTGAACTTCGGAAAGGGACAATTGACTGCAGCTAAATATCCTCGAGCACTAGGACCATGTGGACGGCGCAGAACCAAGCTGTGACCAGCGACACCACAGGATGATTGAGCTGTGCACCACAATGGTCAAAATGCACTTTATCCGAAGTTTCATACCATTAATTATTGGAGTCTTGACAAAACAAAGACTTGGATTCTAATTTTTTTTTAATTTTTTTTGGTCTGGACTTTTTTTTTTTTTTTTTTTTTTGTTAAATTTGAAAGACTTTGAATTAGCAGATTACCTAAAGGGCCTTCTCCATGAACTGTAGAACTGGACTAAAAGCCCATGTGTAGCAGGACAGCCACTTCAGCTTTCGGAATAACATAGCCTCAGACTTTTGGGGAGTCCACCCGATCCGATCCCGGCAGCAACCCGCCCTGTCATCCGACTGTTCCACCTGTCCAAAGGCAGACCTCACTATCCAATGGCATGGGTCAAGTTCTTCAGGAAGCCGGGGGGCAATCTGGGGAAATCGTACCAGCCGGGGAGCATGCTGTCTCTGGCCCCGACCAAAGGACTGCTGAACGAGCCGGGCCAGAACAGCTGCTTCCTCAACAGTGCCGTGCAGGTAGGTCTGTCTCATCGGTTCACCGCGCAGTTTTAACATCGGTCCCTAAAGAAGTTTCATCCCTGTTCACGCCTTGAGGCTGGAGTGTCTGGCCGACAATGGGTTTTTAGAGGAATGTTCATTAGGGAGGAAAACCAGGGTCAAAAGAGATGCCTCGAATTACAGGTAAATACCTGGTCATTCGTGCAACTTTTGAGTTTTTCAAAGAAACGACGTTTTCAAGAAACCCCACAAGTCCAGTTGCTCTTGTTTGAGCGTGTTTCTTCGGAAGGTATGTCACGGCGTTTCAGCTGAATGAAACCTTTGGCACCGGCTAAGCTGCACTAAAGCTTTATTTATTCTGATGTGTTCTTCCAGGAACCCAACGCTCCTTGGAATACAACCACCAGTTATGTTACAAGTTTAGTCACTGTTTAAATTCGTCAGGGCTTCCCAGCATTTCTTAAAATGGATTCGAAGGTTGATTTCTGACTGGTGGGATGCCGTCTGAGTTAGTTCATCATTATGTCACTGCAGACAACCCCCTCAGTGAGTCAGAGGGTGAGACGAGGCGAGGAGCTGGTTGAAAATTATTTGACTTTTGACTCGTGAGCGAAGTTTTTCCTCTCACTCATGACTTTAGCGTGATGTTTAAATGCCATGCACAAGAAAAGAGGCAAGGATGTTGAGTTTTCTGAGATACTTCCAACCCTAATTTGGAGTGTAAATTAGAAACCTGAATTACGTTATACTTATGACTCTGTTTGGTTTGCTTAGTCTGCAAATAAGGGTTGTTTATTATAATACACGCAGCCTGCTGACCTCCTCCTTGTTGATCTCATCCGTAGGTGCTTTGGCAGCTGGACATCTTCAGGCGCAGTTTGAGGCAGCTACCTGGACACTTCTGTCTGGGAGAGTCGTGCATTTTTTGCGCGTTGAAGGTGAGCTGCATATTTAACGAGGTGTAACACTGAGATGTAATCGCACACTTCCTGTTTATCGCCGTGGATGTGTGACTCCACGGGTCACGTATCTCGTCTGTGTGCAGAGCGTTGACTGTGACACAAGTGCTTTTTTTTTTTTTTTTTGTGCAAATATCCCATCGTCCGTGTGCAAACAGCTTCTCGCTCTCGTCTCCAGGGCATTTTCTCCCAGTTCCAGCACAGTCGGGAGCGCGCCCTGCCCTCTGACAACCTGCGTCACGCCTTGGCAGAGACCTTTAAGGACGAGCACCGCTTCCAGCTGGGCTTCATGGATGATGCCGCAGAGTGCTTTGTAAGTTCCTCTGGCAACTCGGCCCGTCCTGAGGGAGGCCGGCGCGCTTGGAGGGAGGGTTTTTCTGCGCGTTGTTTGTGTGTTGTCCTGCCACACGGTTTGGGTAGCGCGCCCGCAACAAACTGTTCGGCGAGGTCACAGAAAGAGCTTCTGTCCCTCCCATCAACCCCTGCCACACTGGCGCTAAATATCATCGTGACAGGTTATGTAAGGGCCGAGAGTTGTATTTGCGACGCTGTGTCTTGTGCTGCCATGTTACGGCGCATCATTTCCAGGGTTTTTTACAAGTCATTCGTCGTTATTGCGTTTCAGTTACAGGTTTTCTAATCTTTTTGGCACACGAAACGGCCTCGTTTGGCTCGAACTTCTTTTTTCCCCCGTGCAATTAAAATTTTTGTTCCAGTTTTACTTTGACTCGAATAGGAAACAGATCCCGTCGAATCCATTTCAAACCATGTTTAATTTTATCCATCAGATTTAGTTTATTTTCCTGTCACGATGTTTATCACTTCTGCATCCTAAGTGTATATCCAAACAGCACAGATGTATCCTGACTTTTATCCTACCATCATTGTTTATCTGCTTAGGAAGTCCAATTACTCAGTAATGGATAAACAAAAGAGAAAATCCAACGTCTCTGCTGGAACGCAACTTGAGAGGACTGTCAGAGTTATGCGAGTGTGATATATATAATGTCACTCTGCCTCTCTAATAATTTACTTGCAAACCTAACACTGAATTAAGTTGCATACAGAGAAAGTCACTTCATCGTCTGCAACATTTCCTCAAATAAAAACTCAACAGGATTTTTTATTATTATTATTATTATTTTTTTACGTCTAAGACAGAGGCTTGTGTGCCAAAGTTCCTGTCTTTTATGAACAGTCTTAATGCTTTAACCCGCACAGATCTTTGGCCTGGAGCGTTGGACATGTAATGCATTGGCAGCGGCGCGCTGGTGGAGAATTTATGTGTGGAGTTAGCCAGTGTCAGGTTAACAGGCTGTGAAGTTGAGCCTGTAACCTTTGCAGGCATGCCTCGCGGCTTTAATATTTTATAAACTCACAAATGCTCCGTAGGAACAGGAAGGAGCTAAAATGGAGCGTTACTTGCTCTTTTAATGTGTTTCTTCTGCTGCTGCGTACACCGCACAACTTCTAAAGTTGATCTGAAGGTATAAAGCCTGAATAATTATTTTTCCCGTGTGTGAAATGTGTCCTGTTCTCTTACAGGAGAACATACTGGACAGGATCCACCTGCATATTGTGCCTGAAGAGACGGATTCCTGCACCTCGAAGTCTTGCATCACACATCAGAAGTTTGCTATGACGCTTTATGAGCAGGTCAGCATGAGTTTAAGAAGCGTTTACCTGCTCTGACGCTGTGTGTCGGTTCAGGTCGAAGCGTCTTAGAAAGACGTTAAGGTTAATTTTGTGGTTGTCCTCGTGTGTTTTAGTTTTAAATGTTGTGTTTCCAGAGTCTCTACATATCCACAGATAAGTGGACAGACCTAACATGGACAGGATTACAGCACACACACACACTGACACAGACGGGTACATGCATCACAGTCTGAGACAATAGACATCCAATCCGTCATGTTTTGATAGCGGGTCGCCCCCAGTGGAATATAGAGGGTGTTTCTGGTCAGATTCCACTGTGCTGCAGCAGTGGCAGATAAATCACAGATGGTGTACACATAACTTGAAGCAAAGCATATCACAGTACAGACACACACACACACACACACACACACATACATACACTACCCTGCCCTGAGGTGCTGATGCTCATCTCTGACTCTGTCTGCGCCCCGAACCAGTCCTATCTCTGAAGCAAACAGATAAAACACCCTTGGACTCAATCCCTTGGGGGCACCATCGTTGGCTTTTGTTCCACCTCAACTTCAGGGCGACCAGTTTGGACAAATATTATCAGGGCCTAAATGAGGATTGCCCTTGTCCGATAGAGTTTGATAACTTCCAAAATGAAACTGGATTTGAGTAGATTGCTGAAAGGGATACTGCATAGCTCACAGTTTCTAACTACTGTATAAGTTACCACAGTTTATACAAACCTTCTTCTTCTTTTTTTCTGCTACTTTCAGTTCTCACTTGTTTGGAAAATGTTGTGCATGCTGAAATTCCCCCTGTTTTTCTTCTGTTTCTTGCCCTCTTGATCACCGACTCTCTCCCCTCTCTGCAGTCCGTGTGCCGCAGCTGTGGGGCGTCCTCCGACCCACTGCCGTTCACCGAGCTGGTGCATTACGTCTCCACCACTGCGCTCTGGTAAGGCACACACACACACACACACTTACTTCCTTTGCTTCTCTTTACTCACTTATTTTTTCAATCAAACTTTGCATTTTCACCAGGTCATAACTTGACTTTTTTTTTTGATGATTTCCCCTGCAGCAGATTTATTTATCTCACCATACCTTTATCTTAATTTGTCCCCGTCAGTTTTTTTTTCTTTATGCTTCTGCTGACAGTTTTAGTCCTCATTTTATTTTATTTTTTTCGGTTTTGTTTTGTCCCAGCCAACAGATAAAACAGCGCAGAGAGGAGTCTTTCGGGGAACTGTTACAAACGGCCAGTACGGTCGGGGACCTTCGAAACTGTCCGGTAAGTGGCCCTTTGGAAGCATTTACATCATGTGGAAGAGTGAAATAGCTGCAACAAGTGTTCCAGTGTGACTGTGTAAAACGTTGTCTATATTTGATGAGGGATGTCTTAGAATTTATTTTTTTATTTGAAATTCATCCGACTGGGAGTAGGTTGCTTTTGGGTAACCTTGCGCTCTTTCTTGTACTTTTTTTTTTTTCCCTCCAGAGCAACTGTGGCCAGAGGATCAGGATCAGACGAGTCCTTATGAACTCCCCAGAAATAGTTACCATCGGCTTCGTGTGGGACTCCGATCAGTCAGACCTCACCGAGGAAGTCATCCGTTCACTAGGGCCTCACCTCAGTCTCTCTGCGGTGAGCACACTTTTACAAATCATCTAATAATTTCATCTCAAATTCGAGGGGGGACGAGTGGAATCCTTTCATTTAAACGTCGGCTATTTCTTCTCCTGCTGTTTTTCGGGGCAGTTTATTTTGGTGAAAGCGACCATATGTGGGAACTAAAGTGGGGATTTATTTCTCTGTAAGTCGGGGCCGTTGCATAAGCAGTCAACGCCCAATGCCCAGTTGGCCCACGCCACTGATCAAAAAGCCCCTGCTGGCCTTAGGTCAGCTTGTCTGAAAAGCCCCTCCCCTCATCTCTGTGTCACTCTGTGTGTGTGCATGCCTGTGTAAGAGAACATGTGGGCTGAGTAGACATCACCGAGACATGGAGAAAAAAAAAAAAAAAAGTGTTACACACTGCTTTTTTTGTTGTAGTATTTATATGAACACATTCCTTGATCACAAACACGCACAGATGTGAGGGCCTTTTTCCTGCACGGCGTCCATGTATTTGGACGAATTCTCAGCCGTGTTCACGCAAAACATAAAGGCGTGTGACGCGCTTAATATTCCTCTACTATATCGACTGTCCGAATATGAATAAATGTGCTCTACAAGCCGAAGTTTTTGTTTTACTGAAGTATTAAAGCGTATATTTGACACCCCCCTCTCGTGTTTCCAAAGCATCAGAAGAATTTGTCAGACCCACCCTCCCACTAGTGTGCCACAAAGGCCTTTATTCACAGGGGAACATTTCATGTGACTCCGCCGGGTGTCGAAGGGAGCCCTCCACCACCTCGTCGACTTTGAAATCTATTGTTCGAGGGAACTGGCTGTGCAAGAAACATGAGAGGGCGAAACTAGCGTCTGCTCGCTTCTTTATATTATTTGCAGGAGAAAATATGGCATAACAGCACAGACCTGCATTACTAAGAATATCGAGTTCCGCTGTAGCTAAGATGTCGAGCACTTCTGTGAGTGCAGTGATTCCAACCAGCCTTTATTTGTACTGATTTTCAAATCGATGCAGGTTAATTCCCTTTTCAGCTTAATCTATAAACAGATGGAGCAACCGATCCCACCAGCTATCAGCATTACTCACTCGCCTTCCCCCTTGGTGTCGCGCAGATGTGGATAAATTGCTGGTGTATGTATTTATATGTGCGTGTTTGCTTGTGTGTGTGTTCGTGTGTGTGGACACAGCTCTTCTACAGGGTAACAGATGAGCACGCCAAAAAGGGAGAGCTGCTGCTCGTGGGGATGATCTGCTACTCCAGCCGCCACTACTGTGCCTTCGCCTTCCACACCAAATCCTCCAAATGGGTCTTCTTTGATGACGCGACCGTGAAAGAGGTGAGAAAGAGCGGTGCCGAAATCATTCCTCAGTTAATCACTGACTTAATTGAGTCTATTCTAACCGTCTCGGTTAGAATTAATTGTGTAAATCATCGATCAAGCTAAATGCCAAAGAGTCACCGATTTCAGATTCTTCCTAAACGCTGGGATTTGCGGCTTTTTACTGTTTTCTTATGGCTTTGGATTTGGATGCGCTTCAGTCAAAACAAGTAATGTGAAGACATTATGTTTGGCTTTAGATTTTACAGCTTTGACATTCGATGACTTGAATATAAAGATAAGTTATAGTGGATCAAAGTAATGTGGTGATTATGGTAAGAGGTAGCACAACATGCACATGAAAAGCTTTTATTTTCACTGCGGGCTAAGTGTCTGTGGAGCTGAAGAGCACACTAAGCTAGAAGGCTTTGCATGATTTGTTATGGAGTGTTTTGAAACAATATAGCACAACATATAAGCACTCCCAGAGGATTTTTTTTTTTGTGTTATTTTTCACTTTGTATAGATTACTAGTTTTTTTCAGTTGGGGAGTAATGAAACATTTTGAAGCAGCAGCAAAGAGCAGCAGTGTTCAATCTCTTATCTCCATTACTACGTCTCTTTATTATCATCCAATAAGGCTCGCATCGATTAAGACTTCATGAGCCTGTGGGTGAATGTGGCTTAATGGCACTGAAGAGTCAGCCAAGCCCCCAGCCCCATTTCTACCGCAACCCCCCCCCCCCAACTCCATGTTCTCGAAGGATTGCAGTAGTGAAGTGTAGTTAACCAGTAAAGGACTTTTTATGGGTCACTCCCCTGGTTAAAGTTTATAGGTCAGTGAGAAGGCTGAGCGGCAGCGCGCCGGCGTGTACGTGCGTTTTGGAAGCTTGTTGACGCGTGCGCACCAGCTCACGAATCTTCCCTTTTACCTTAACGCTTGATTTTATTCTCATGATGTGCACATTTGAGCGCGAGCACATCCTCCCCATTGTCGCGGGGACGGTGGCGCAGCAGCAGCAGCAGCAGCAGCAGCAGCTGGCTGGCTCTGTGTCAATCCATCATCGGCTTGTGCTGCGTGTGCAACCCCTCCCCGCCGAGACGGAGGAGCTACGGCACCCGGCGCCTGCCAAGTCCGTACCTGGATCGAAACTCGCCAGCGTTTTCTGCGACTCCCCAAGTCCCAGCTGCTAAATGACTGCTGCAGTGTTGCCCAGTCGATGTTTTTTTTCCCAGTGCATAAAAATGATTTGCAAACGCAACACAATAACTCGCTCGGAGCTCTGATTGGCTGGCGGGGGCCCATCATTTTCTTGTAATGGATACAAGACAATGGAATAGACACATTGTGCTAATTACAACATGTCTTTTCCAGATGAATGCACTGGTTATAAATCACAGCTGGTGTTAGTGCTGAGGCTTCACTGTTGTGGCTGCAGTTTTTGAAGACGCGCATATATTTGTATTGGCATTGATTTAAATGTTTCCGAAATGATGAACGTATTCTATAGTAGTGGAAATGTTGCTGTAAGGACTTCGGGCCCTAAAAGATAATAGTAATGTTCCTCATTAGTTGAAATAATAATCTAAAATAACAAAATTGTATAATTTCCCCCTTGATTTAAAGTGCTTTGAAGTCCCTCCTGCATTAAATGTACATACTCTCTTGGCACTCTTAATGCTCCTTTGGCACATTTATTTTTGTCTCTTCGTTCAGGCAAGATTAGTTCTTCTTTACCTAATTTTTTCTATCTCTTCCCCACCTACTTTGTCCTTCCCCCTCTTCCCCCGTTATTTGCTTAATTAAGGAGCAAGCAAGCATCTGTTAGCCCCGCGGCCTGCTTTTGTGGCAAGACACGCACCGTACACATAGTCTGATTGTCTGATTCGGCCTTGGTGCCGTGTCCATTCATAAATGAAAAAGTTGCACAGTAAATATGAGAGAAGTGGCTTTTATTAGAAGCATAAGATTAAGAATGACTTGGATCGTGACCTTTCAGTGACGCCATTAGACCTTGACGTTAGTTTTGTGAAATGAAAACAAATGGGGTCACAACAAAGTGAATTATCCTAAAATGAATTGAACAAAAGCGGTTTCATTTGGACAATAAAAACATCTATGATGCGCTGAACCATGTGAGGATCCCTCATGAAAATCCAACAGCAAACGGGCGTAGATGCAGATGACTGTCACGTGAAAGATTATGGGTCGTTACTTCGCCTTTTCACACATAAAGGTGCTGACTTACTCTGTTTAACGTCTGTGCATTTACTGCGCGCGTGCATCGACTCAGCTTTTCTTTGTCTTTTGCTGTAGATTGGCTCCCGGTGGAAAGATGTGGTCAGCAAATGCATCAAAGGTCACTTCCAGCCTCTCCTCCTTTTTTACTCCAACCCTGACGGGAGTGCCATCAGCACGGACGACGCTTCGAGACAGAACAGCGGCCAGTCTCACCACAAGCCTCCTGTCAACGGAGAAGGTACGGTGGCTCCCATAAGAGCTGTTACGTTGAGTTAAATATCCTCATCATAGTTGGTGTCATTATATCAGGCGAGATGAGGCTCCTTTATGGAAGTAAAAGCATCAAATTCCCTTGATGTTTATAAATCCTGGTTGATATTGCTGTTTTTGCATTCAGTGGCTATAACCGTGTCCCAAGTGAGCTGTTTGCTTGTAATGTCTTACCATAAAACACCCATTAATGAGAAGCTTTGCAGCTACTTCTTTTTTTTTAGTATTTAGCTGGTGGAGTGGTGCAGGCGGCGGAGCAGCAAATGAAAGAAAACCAGTTAAATGCAACAGGAGGTTTTACCCAAAAGTTTAAGTGGTTTGATTTTAATTGCAAATATAGTAACTGTGATTGATTTTTTTTTTTAATTCAAAAAAAGAGCTTTTTCACTTAATGTGATCTCAAATCAGTTGCCTTTGCTGCCGGGCGGTAATGAAAATTTGTTGATGACACCAGCTGAAAGTCTCAGCTGTTTGGATTATACATTGGTGGATTTGTGTGCTCGGGGAGGTTGTTTATCCCCTTTTAAAGATCCTCCTCCAGCTCTCCGCCCTGGCCGTGCCCCAGGTCCGAGCTGTGGCAGCCCCTCACTGTCCGTCAGAGCCGGCAGGGCATCGGACTTAACCGGATCATCCTCCAAAAAAAAAAAAAAAACGAGAAGAACCATGCGGATTTTGTCATTTGAATTCTGTTTGTGTGCGCTGAGGACAGTGTATCTACTAATGAATGAATGAAGGAGGACTATGTCACCGTAGCTTCACGTTCAATTATATTCATGTTTTGTTTTTCTTCTCTACAGACTTTGAGCCTCTAGCGTCATCCCACAAGAAATTGGACCTCACCAAAGAGAACCTGACTACTTTGTTGGGCCACGACTCTTTCAAACAGAAGACCCCTTCAACCTTCAGCAGGGGCAGCGGCCAGACCAGTGGAGGACGAGGACCAGGTAAAGGAATATAACACGCAAGGACTGAATAGGTGGAAGAGAGATTCAAGAACGAATTAAAGCTTGAAGGCTGGAAAAATTGCAAGTTTTTTTTTTGGGTTTGCAGTAATTTGAACTTAACACGAAAACATGCAAAGAGGGATGAGTCATGCTGTGTGGTTGTAGTTGCCAGCCCTCTTCATTTATAAATATGTTTGTCCTCGGAGAGTGGCAACATGCTCAGATCTGGCATGGCAACTAGAGTAAGAGATAATTAAATGTCTTCGCTTCGTTCAACTAATTCTGGCCATGTTAGCAATACAGAAGGGGATTAGGCTCCCTTGTTGAGGAGAGAGAGGTCACAAAGAGCTGGGACATCAGCAGAAGAGAGAGGAGATTTGTGCGATGAGTAAATGGCTTTGTCTTCAGTATTATTGCACACGACGTTTTGTTGAAGCTGAGGATGTCCTTCAACTGTTTCGCTTCACTTGATAGTGATTCTGTGGGAGAGAAGACTGCAAGACAGGGAAATGTCAGCAGTTGCTCACAGCTTTTTGGGTGTAACAAAGTCAAACGTAAGGTCAAATTAATAAGCTCTGATTCATCACGTTGGAAACTGTTAAACCTTCCTCTTTTCGGAACTGAAATCCCCCAAAAAACATAGCTTAAAAAAGTAAACAAAAAAAAACATCTGGTGTTTTCCAACGGTCGTGTCTTCTTTCCCCGTGTTTGCTTCTGAAATCTCAGACAGCTAACAGAACCGCAGTGTGATCATATTTTCCGGTGCCGTGACTGATCGTTGCGTGTCGAAGCAAATGTCTGCCAGAGACGGGGCACGGGAGCCTCAGCATGGCCGTGTTTCCTCTCTGCTGCCTTTCCCCTCGTGAAGCACAAAATCAACCGTGTAGCTCAGCACAAAGGTGCGCTGTAAAGTTCACCTCTGTCAACGCACTCAGCAGCTGCACGGTGCTAAGAGGTAGAAAACGGCAGCGAGGAAAAGGAAGGATGTAGTGACTGCAGATATCTATATGTACTCTAGGATGGCGGTACATTTAATAGTGTCTGTAATGTGTGAACTCTCCACCTGATTCAGCAAAGTTTCTTTTTTTTTTTTTTTTCTATAAAGGTCAGCATTAAACAAATAACGACGGCGTAAATCTCATTCTCCAACGGGGGGGAAAAAAATGTGTAAAATACCTGACTTATCTTTGGTTTTCTAGTGAAAATTGGCTCCGCTGATCCGAAGAGTCGCCTGAGGGATATCTCTCGTGAAGTTGCCCAGAGAGCAGGAGAGGTGCGGGGGATGAATTCATCCAGAAGAGAGCCTGATAGGAGCGGTCAACGGAGGCTGGAGTCACGCTACAGAGGTTTGTTGTTGTTCGCGGAGCGTGGATCTATAGGAGTGGACTGCCGTACGCGGCGACACGCGTACACGTGAGAACTGCCGGGCGCTATGATACAAAAGGCTAGCCTTCCACTTCCCTGGCTCTTATGTAACCGTCGGTTTGGGAGCAATGTGTCAGAAAGGGGATTAAGTGCTGACGTCTGCTGAGGCCTGCCTTGATCCACCCCCCCCCCCCCCTCCTCGCATAGTGAGAGCCATCGGATCCCCTCTTTGTGCTCTACATTAATATTAACAAACAAATGCAGCAGAAACTAAGCAGATCAACCCAAACAGCGAGGAATACCGCATGATTCAGTCTAAAGGGGGGAGGTTTAATTCCAAAATTCGTGCAACTTCTTCTCATGCATTTCACAAATTGAGTTTGCGTGTTCTAATCGCTATGGTTACTGGCGCGCTCATTTAATGCTCCTTTGCTACACGATTGCTTTCAATTAAGTATCAGCGCGGGGACTAAGTGTAACACACCACCGCGTCAGCAGCGGCAGGCCGCGTTAGCACCGAGCTCACACCCCATTACGAGCGAATGCGGTGAGCTAAAAGTGGCTAGTGTCACGGCTGTGATTAATGGGAAGGCTAGGGGTGACACTACAGTTAATGCAAGTAGTATAACTTTACGGCTCATGCCCGGGCTAGCACTTTGCCAAAAAGTGTTCCCCAGAAACACTCAGGGAAAGCTCGGGCAGCTTGTATTTAACTTTCGAGAGGAGCGCCCTGATTGATTTGGACGTGCGCGTGTGCGCTGCCCGTCAAAAGTTTGGACACAGCTTCACGCTGAATTCAGAGAGAACGCGTGTCCAAACTTTTGACTGGTAGTGTCTATGTGCGAGAAAAAAATGGGAGACAGCCACGTTTGAAGTGATTTAACCGTGGGACGCAGTCAGCAAAATCTAAAGCAATAGGGACTTTATCTCCTGCAGGCTTATTTCCCAGGACTGACAGTTATATGTAGTGTTAAATTTACTTTTTTGTACACTCAAACGTGGGGTTACAAGAAATCAGATTTCCCTATCATTCAGGTGATGACTGCCATACTAAGCATGCACCCTCTGAATCAAACAGCTTTAGGTTAAGAAAATAATTGATGATTTCTTCACATGTTTTCCTCTTGCTGCTACAATGTCCTTACAAATCTAAAAAGAAATTTCTATTTTTTATTTAGATCTAAAAAGTGTCCTGAAGGATGTCGAGTCTCGTATTCTGAAAGCGGCCGTTGAGTCTGGACATGCCTTCGAAATAGCAGATCTGTGGCACATCGTGTACAGGCGTGTTGCTTGTCCGTTTGAGAAACGCGCATGTAGCTATTTATAATAAAAAGGAAAGAAGGTTGCGATGCGTTACCGGTATCTGCGTGAGTGTCCGTGCATGAGCTGGCGACCCTCTGTGCACACAACAGCGGCTCTAATTTACACCTTCCTGTCATGTGTGGACATAAATGTCAGGAACTCCGCTGTCATCATGCCCTTCCTTTACTTTCTGCCCAGCTCGCTGTGTTCTTTTTCTACAGTTTAGTTTCCTGGTGTTGAGGTGTCAGTTTTTGGCCTCTGCAACATTACTCATAAAGTCTTTTTGTGTAGCAGAAAAGACATTACAGTCATATTAAATGCAGTTATATATTGCTAAATTACTTGGTTATAGTTGATGTGTTCTTGCAAAATCCATCATATTCTTTACTGTTCAAGTTCCCAAAAGGTTAACCTCTAATTAAACCCTCTTTCACCCAGAACCAGGTCAGGACAGGACCTACTCCCGCTCCGCTTCCCCTCCAGGGAATGGCTTCAAACATTACATGGAGACCCGGCTGTACAGCAGCCAAGGAAAAGGTCCCATCCGGACCGAGAGGACGCCGCAGCTCGGTGGCCGGTCGTCCCACGAGCCGCCTCACTCCCACTCCAGAATCCAGGTGCTGCCCAGCGCGCCCGCCACGAGCAGCGGCCATCACAACAACCGGAGAATAGAGCAGCTGTCCAACGGGTACGACACGGACAGCAGCCAGGACTCCAGAGAGCGTTCCGGAAGCGGGGGGAACGGCCGCAGCAGGCCCAGTCGTCCGTGGAAGCCCATGCGCGAGGCGCTGAACGTGGACAGCGTGTTAAGCGGCGCCGGCGGCGGGAGTCCGGTGAGCCAGGATCGACGGCAGCACAGCCCGCGGAGGAGACCCAGCAGCCAGTCGCCTTCGCGAGACCGAGAGCGAGAGCGAGACAGAGATTACGTGTGGGGAGGCCGGGAAGAACGGAAACCGAAGAGCCTCATGACCATCTACGAGGACGAGCAGAGGCACGAAACCGGCGGCAGCCGAAGCTCTCTGGACTCGGACGGCCGGGGGGGCCACAGCGACAAGGACAAATCGAAGGGCTCGGCGACTCTTAAAGTGCGCAGCGACAACTGGAAGATCCAACGAACTGAATCTGGATATGAGAGCAGCGACAGGCTAAGCAACGGCTCGGCAAACCTCGACTCACCTGTTGTGGAGAACCTTTCTTCCAAGGACCTCCAGCCCATACCCGAGTTACATCTGATGAGGTAAAACACACATTTTTTTTCTAAGCCAAGCGCACAAAGCCTTGGCATTTTGACGTGTGATACAGAAATAGCTTGCCACAATTTGTGCTGTGTGATGCCAGCGTCGGAAAGCTGCTTTGTCATCCCATGCCCTAGTCATCCGAGGACCCGAGTCTCAAAAGTGCTGCCATTTCTAAATAATTAAACATTATAAACAAACCGCTCTAAGAATAGCGAGACCCATTTAACATAAATGCTCACAAGGCAGATGCGCAAACCTTATTATGCTGGGCTGTCGTTTGTTGGCTTGTAGCGCAGGTCTTGTTTGGAGATAATGATCCCAACTAGCTGACAACTCCTGTACTCAGCGGGGAGAGCCTGTAGATGGCTGTCTTCCTCTACCGCTGCTGCATTATTCAGGCCTGTCAGTAAAGCGCCTCCTGAATTATTATTATTTCAACACAGGGTTAAGATGGGTTAAGGACTTGTGTTTTATACTGAAAACGTGTGAAATTTGTGGGTTTTATTGCAATCGAAGGAAGCAACCTGTTTTCTCAGTTAAACATCAATAAGCGTTTGTCTTCACATCCTTATTTATATATTTGGATTTAAATCAGATACTACTGTATATATTTAGACTCGTATCCTGAGGGCTGATTTCCTGTTTGCTCACAGTAGATATAAATATCATGCTCTGGAAAATCTTGCGGCGTTCCTCGACACCTGAATGTTTCTTTTTGCGTTTTAGGGATCACTTTCCTCCTCGAAGGAGTGACAATTCGAAGGCTGACATGCTGCACTCTACGTTTCCCGCCGGTGAGTAGCTGGAAAAACGACTAAAAGCAAAACATTGACATTGACATCTTGCCCTGATTTCCAAATTTTTTTCCACGTCGCTTTGTGAAAACGTATGGAAGCGTCAGTCTTTCACAAAGACTTGGCCCTGACATTGAAGAAATTTCCTCTGCTCAATGGACTTCCGTGTGTTGTAACGACCTGAAACATTAAGATAGTCCCCAGCAATTTCCTTGATTTATTGTTCCATCAGTGCTGTTAAGGTCGCAGTCTGATTGAAGGGATACTGTATGGAAATAAGTGTGCTGTGGTTCCCCACTGCCTGGCCTTGACCTTTTTTCCTGAGTAAAGTTTATGTTATGCGGCACGCAGCAAAGGAAGGCAGAACCCACAGAGTACAGGCTTTCTAACCCAACGCTGTATTTTTGTGTGCTTTTAATTGGTTGTCTTCCTCAAACTTGTAAATACAAGTACAAAGGAAAAATGACGAGGGGGAAAAAGAAAGCATCTCCAGGTCCTTATTAACTGTTAACTGCAGTGAATATTGTCTTTTGCAGCAGGAAGGATAATGCGCTTTAGTTTCCCTCCTTTAAAAGTCATGTCGCAATATTTAATTTTAATCTTTGAGGCAGGATTGAGAGAGAGGAGATGACATAAATAGTGTCTCCCAGACACCCTTCGCATTCTTCATCCGGCGCGAGCTTGCCGACGTGCGCAGGAAAAGAGGGGGGAAATCTTTTAAATGAACTAATATTTTGAAAAATGCCTTGCTAATTCCCTCAACGGGAGCAACGCCAAGTTAATCCCGAATTAGAGAGGAAGATGAGTGGGCTTGTGGGGGCCACCCAGCTGTGCCCAGCCATGCAGAACACGCCGGGACCGGACCTGTCAGGAGGTGGTACTCAAGCGCGGCTCAAATAAAGTACCTTTTTCTTATGCAGTGCCGCAGATATTTAAAGTTCTCAACAGAAACAGCGGCCGCAGTTTTATCTGTCTTTAAAATTATTCAGAGTTAAATATAGCTTTAACACAAGTGTGTTGAGGGAAACAGGCGCAGTGCTGTTCTTGTTATTGGCCTGTGAGCATCAGCTCAAGTGATTCATGCGAGATGAATTCCTGGCAAAGAGGCTAACACTTCTCTGGTTATTTTTTCACCGCTGCAAAGGCTTTTAAAGTTTAGCTTTTATATTTCTTTAAAATAGAATGCACGTTTGTCTGAAAAACAAAGAAACCCCTATTTACTCACTTTTGCTGTTCGCCCCCTAGTGCCTGTAAGGAGATATGACCGTTCCTACAGCTGCTTTTACTCGCCTTTACCCTCTTTAATTTGTTTAAATGTTCTCCTTGTGTGTATTTCCAGTTAATGAATTGAATGGAAGGCTTGAAGTGCTGCATAGTTAATTGCTGATCCTAAACATGCCTAAAACTCTCTGAGGGCTTTTGAGGACCGGTAGCGATTTTAAAATCAGTACGGGATATTTATGCCCCGCTGCCTGCAAATTGTATTGACAAGCTGCAGTAAATGTGTCCAGACTCAATTTGGCCCGAGTTCAGCTGTGGTAGTCTGGCGTCAGCTACAGTTTCAGTGAAGCCCGAGCAGATTCCAGTTGTCCATTAAAGTCCAAAATCCTTTCTGAAAGCCCAATCGTGTGGGCGGGGAGTTCTCTCTCTCTCTTTTTTTTTTTTACCACATTCATTCTTGTGATGGTTATGACATTAGAGAAGGGACTTTTTAAATCCACACCAGGGCCCTTTTTCATCACCTTAATGACAAAACTTTGATCTGATGTAAAAGGTCACGGAGATGAGGGGACGGCTAGACTGTGCTATCGCACCTTTATCTTACTTTTGATTGATTGGCTCCTGCAGATGTCATCAAGAGTCTATAGAAACACGGCTGAAAAGCTGTATCATCCTGACCACACGAGCTTTGACCGCAGTTATCAATAGTATTTTAATAAATGCTTCCATTTGAGGAACTTTAATCTTATATCCCCATTAAATGGATTTGTTCTCCATTCTGTTAAATCTTCTGCAGCACATTATGGGGTGAAGGTGATTCAGGGCCTGTGCAGAACCTGCATTAAGATCCGATCTGGGCAATCTGAACTCAGATTATAACTCCAGCCCTGGAAGTTTCCATACGCGCCGTAATCTCCGGCAATGAAGGGAAATAAAGACATCTGTGATTGAGGAAATACTTAACCACACATGGCTCTTTATACAACATGACCGCATTAGGAATTAACCACATGCTGATACATTATTTAATGACAAAATCCTTTCATTTGAATGCCTCATTCGTCAGTTCCTTATTGGCCACTTGTGATCTGATTGCCCAGATCCACACCACAGGATGATTTATATTGTGGAAATCCCTTTTGCACAGGTAACTTTTTCCCTTCTGCACAGAGTTGTTGAGGTCCTCATGGCAAGCTGAGCTGCGAACTGCTTCGCACTTGCGACTGACGTTGAAGAATTTTTAAATACCCCAGACAGCAGAACACAGAACTTCATATCTCGACTTGACAGCCTCAGAAACTGAAATGTGACGAGTTCTCATTTATTTATTTATTTATGTTTGTCTCGTCAACGGAACTTCAAAGAGAAATTTTGCATGTTCAAATTCTCAAAACCTAGTTCTGGCCTTGATAAAGGCCCGTTTATTATTTCCTGTGGGAGTGTCACACTTTGGCAGCTAGGGTAATTGAAATTATGTGAGATGATTTCTGTTCCCCTCATTTAAATGTCCTTGATAGTGAATAACAGGAGCCCCCGAAAACACCCGCCTGTCTTCAACTTTATCACAGCAATTCATAACTAGCAGGAAAGGGTCTGAGCTTTATACATGAGGAAGTTCAAGCTTCTTATTAAAACAGGAAACTGTAACACCCACAAAAAAACACACATGCATATGAAATTTCTTTAATCCCGTTTAATAACTTATGCTTTTCAGTTAATATGGGAATATCGGGGAAATGTTATAGGACGCGCTGCGGTTTTGATAGTATATTGAATGCAGCAGAGATCCACTCTAATCCATGCAATCACCGCACATGGAAGGTTTCCCAGCCAAGTGCAGTAGGCCATGTAAACAGCAGGACACTAAGAGTACATCTGTTTTGCTGGCACACGCGGCTTTAGCGGTAATACCAAAATTCCAGTGAAATTTGTCTCCTCTGGATGTGAGCCAGATCCTGAAGAACTGATTTGTCATAAAGTTTAGATGATAATTACACGGCGGCAGTTGGGAAAACTTTAGAGACGGCCTTCCGAGCTATCAATGCAGATACCTCGCGTCGGCTGCTTCCCCCTCCGAGCTTTCCCTCGGCGAAAGTGCATGCGACTGTAAAAACCTGGGGCGATTTTCGGAGGAGAAAGCGTTGTCGGCTGCGTCCCTTTTTGTTTTTGAGAATGATATTGTTACAGCTGCTTGCCAACATTGCAGATCAGCGGCATCAAATAGTGAATTGCCACATGGACTTAGCAGCTTAAAAATGCAATAGTGTTGTAGGGGGATCTAAAGTCTGGAGGCCGACCCTGGCGTAATTGCATGCCAGCACAAAGGATTTAGCCGCTAATGCTTTGAGAGAACGCATGAGGGGGGAAAAAAAGAAAAAAAAAGAGGGTATGCTGACACATCACAGATGGTCCTCAGCCACTCACTCTCTTCCTTGTCCTGTTAGTCAGCTGTTGTCTGTCTCAGGCCTTGTAAATCACACCCACACCCCTGCTAACTTGGCAAACCTCCACGGCAGCCCCCGCGCGGGGACCTGTTTCCATACATACATTCGATGGGTGAAATCAGCCGTTATCGCCAAACTCTGCAGCACAATTTAGTTACATCTCATTAGGATGTAATTGCCCTTAATAGTTTAATGGAACGCGACTCTCTTTTCTCTTTCTCTTCGTTTGTCGTAAAGCTACGCTTCCGAACCAGCTGGAGTTCATTCAGGGTTCTGGTTTTATTAGGACTGTTAGCTCAAAGCTAACAGGGCCTGGATATGAACCCAAATTCCCTTTGAGGGGCCACGTACTTTGGCTGGCTCAGACAGTCAGACTGGTACACAGGGGGCCTGAGGGTTCTCTGCCAGACAAGCTGCTTTGATACTTCCTCTCCCAGCACCAGGCACCAGGCCTCACCGTGACCCCTGTTAGATAACATGCCTTTGCTGCAGAGACACTGGAAAAAGAAAAAAAATATATTGTAGCCATGTTCCACTAGAAACCAGATGTTACCTGGCTCTGTTTTCGGCCATCTGGTAGTGATGACCACGAGTTTACAAATTTCTCACGAGATTCCGTTTTTCTCCAGATGAACAAGGAAGAAAATCTCCAGATTCGCAAGACTCCAACAACCTCTCAAGTCAACAATTACAAAGGTAAAAACAAAAATAAAACGTATGTAGTGTCGGCACACCGTTTCAGCCGAGTTCAAGTAAAAAAAAACGATGTTTGTGTTCTTGCCCTGTAACAGAAGAAGAGCTTTCCGATACACACCGGGGATCTTTGAAAAGAACGACGGCCTGGACAGCGAACAAGAGGAAAACGTGGACAGCAGCCCTGTGAGCCCCGTGCCTCCCTACTTGGCAAAGACCAGCAGTTCTGAGTGGAACAGCTCGGACGACCTTGCCGGACCTTTCTCCGAGCAAGAAGAGACTACCCACACAGATCCTTTCTCACACATCCACCCCCCACATCCATCCCACAAGACCTTTGGCAATAGCCACGTCGACCCATCTGGTGTTCCCTCCCTGCCACCAGAGGTGCCAGCACGCTTGAGCCCCCGCAACGAACCCAAAAATGGCTTCTCCCCCCTCTCGCACACCGCCCTCCGGCGGTGGATCGAGACACCTGCCGAGCACAGGCTTTCATCCGACGCCAGCTCCAAGTCGGGATCGTCAGACCAGGACAGGAACGACCTGTCAGCCAGCGAGAGCGACGAGCGGCTACCCAGTCCGAGGCCCGGACACAGCGACGGTACGGACTCCCCCTCCCTGACGGACATGGTTCTTCCCACCACTTACTTTTCGGTGGATAACTGTATGACGGACACTTACCGGGCCAAATATCATAAGAGGCCCGCCTTGTACATGAAAGCGGAGGACCACACGTCATCAGGGGAGAGTGATGTCGAAGGGAGGGGGCTCCCTTTGACAGATGTCAAGCCACCAGAGCCTTCCAGAAACAGAACAGAATCAGGTATCAAACGGCGCAGTACACTTTGTTAGCACTATAAGTATATATTTGTTTTTTAAAAAAGCTTTACTTATTCTCCAACTGTTGTTTTGCAGGTTATACTACCACTACTAAGACTGCTGCGAAGTGGAACCCAGTTACTCCCAAAGGACTCGATGAGCACGGTTTCCTATGATCCTTGGGCTCAATAAACTTTGAATGACGACTGGACGCCACAAGGAATCGTTATGCACTACGAACGCTCCACAGTTTGACTCCTTCTAAATGCAGTTTATTTTCTCATGTGCTTGTCATAGCAGAAAGTTGGTCGTGAAACTGGATGCCAAAGAGATTGTTAGGGAAAAAAGAAAAAAAAAAAAAGGAATAGCAGTCTGGCTACTAAAAGCTTTGAATGGTTTATTTGCACAGTGGAAAGGTACTAAAGGAATTATGCCTAAAACATTAAGCTGGACTTCTGGAGCTCAAATACAAAGGGTTATGTTGGTAAAGAATGTGTCACATAAAGCCACTTTAATACACGAGAAATAAAGACATTTATTTCACACGAAGAGGAAAACAGTTTCTTCCAGACTTCACACATCTTATGGAATGCTTTTGTTTTGTTGAACTACTCCCATTTCAGTGTTACGAGGTGTCTGCCCCAATTCTGTCTGTGTTTGACGTAAAATACCTGCTCTCAGCGTTTGGAAGAACGCAAGAGATTCCCGTTCCAGACATGGATTGTGGTTCGTTTTGAAGCGTGATCACGGGCACACTAAACGGCACGATTTTAAAAATGGATCCCACGGATCCGTATGTACATGAACCTCCAGGACACCCACATTGGTTTTTGGCTGATGAGATGTCTTTGCACAATCTTTAGGGCGAGAAAGCTAACATACTTACACAAAGTTTAATAACCAGCATAGTTGCCCTTCTATTTCTGCCTCTGTCAAACCGTCTCTGAATGAGACCTGATATACCAAAATAACTCTGACAACCAGTGAGGGTGTCCGGGGCTTACGAGCTGATGGGTATTGATTGATTGATTGCCTGTTCAGCGTTAAAGTTTGGAACATCCCGATTCCCTCTCATCTGCACATATTCTATCTTAACATATTTACTGCATTAATATGTCTATGCATTGTGTTTCTGGTTTATTATTACTTTTATTCTTTTCACACTCCTTACAGTTACATTTACAAGTTTTCTGGCGAGCTGTTCCATAGAAAATATCTCCTCTTGTATGCAAGTCTGCCCATGTAGGACATGGACAGTTTAATAGTGTCATCTGCAGGGGGCGTTATTAAAAGTATGTTGTACTTTTTGCTAGTTTACTAATGTCGGTTCGGATGTCTTACATACATATATATATATGTATATATATATGTATATATATATATATGTGTATACAGCAGACTTATGCGCAGTGCCTTTTGTATTTTCTATGTTGAGGCAAGGTTGAATTGGAGCCATGATTTGTACAAGTCTTCGATTTTAAAGAATTTTTTGTAACATTTAATTTTATTTTTATTGATTGACAATTGTTAAATAAACAATTTTATTTAACCATATCTGTGTCTCCCACCATGTGTTATTTTATAGTGCAATGTGCTAATCTTAAATCAACATTGTTTTGGAAGAAATCCGTTGTCAACATGCTAATTTTTCATTTATTCAGGTTTAGATTTTTTTTTTCTTCATTTATTTAGCTTAGCCCACGAACTAACGGGACAGTCAAATAATAAAATCCCTGTTGTGATTAATTTGATGCAATGATACAGCACCACAAACTACATGCTCCAAAATGATCATGCAGCTGAATTACCACCTTTCTTCAAACAAAGCTATGGTTTAGTGCAGGACTGATACGTTAGAATGCACTAGTTTTTACTAATGAGCTGGCTAATGAATGTATGTTCTCTATAGAAACAAACATGAAGCTTGTTGCAATTGCAAGGGAGTGTGGTGTTTTGCTGCCACCTGCAGTCATGTAGTCTGGTTGCACCTTCACCTTGGCATTTTTTTTTTTAAATATATATATATATATATCTTTTTTAATTTAATGTTAATTTAAATTATCTTTTAGTAGTTGGTATCATACTTTTTATTGCATGAACAATTGTATCTGTAATATAAAATAACAACATTATCAGCCACATTCATACCTAGAGTTTCTGCCCATTAACAGGCCGTTAAAGCACCATTCATTTGACGAAGAACAGGGACAAAGCAAAGTCCTCCAATTGCAGTTGAAGTGTAAGTTTCAGGCGTCAGGTGAGCGCTGCAGATGTTCTTCACTCCTCGCTCCTCAAAGCCAAACCGGCCGTTTAGAACGAAGAAGCCAATTATGTGAGTAGTGAAATTTACTTGGATATTTTAACACAACACACTTTCATTACCTACATCAGGAATGTCAAATAAAATAGAAGATTATTGACAAAGTCTTATCAATGATTTGGAGCACCCTGAACAGTTTGATCCCCTTGTTATCTTTGCAATTCAGAACATTAAGTGCACAAATATCCAGTACTTATTTCTTCCTCAAGAGGGAAGTAGAGGACTTTGCGACCAAAATACGAGCTCTTGATATCACTCTGTACTGTAACTTTTACTTGATTCAAATTTCTAGCCCATCTGCACAATTGTCTGGATTTCCTTATTACATTTAGTTTTTTTTATATATAATTATTACTATTAATGCATGATGCTTGCAATGTTGGCTTTTCTGTAGACCGCGGTATTTTCATCTTGCAGCACCCTGACCCTCACATGTCAGCCGCAACAATGAAAGGTGCTCACACAGGTATTTCAGGCTTTTACCGACTCCTCATCAGAACCATTGATACCTAGAAACTCAAGAAACATTGCAAAGCAAATATAAGTTGCTGCTGCCAAAATAAGTAATGAATCAGATGAAGCACGTAGCGTATTTATGTCTCGTGGGAAGACAATTACAGAGGATTTATTAAATGATGGCCTCAGACCGGAAAAGGAATTCTGCCATTGTTCGCTGCAGGACAGAAGGGGAGACTGCATACCGTGCAATGTATTCAGAGAATCCTGAATACGTTATGCCATTCATCGCTCTGCTCCTCCTTGCATGGACTGTCTATCACGGCTTTTGGTATGCTTGAATTTTAGCTGTCTTCTGGTGTATGTGTGTGTCTCCACCATCCGTCAGAGTGGGACTCAGCCTGTCAGTGTGGGCTCCTCCTCTGCAGCTGCCGTACTTCATTAGGGGCCATCAGCTGAGCTCAGTGCTCCACTGTCAGTAGAGTCAGTCTGGTTTTTTTTTTTTCTATTCCCCTCCCTCTGCTCTCTCTCAGAGCACACACCACCCTCTTTCTCTTCCGAAACCATCCCTCAAGCTCACTCACATTCTCCATCCTCATTCAGATTTTTCACTCCGTCAACTTACCTCAGTCTTGGCTTCCTTGCTGAATTCCCCCCCATGCGTCTTCTCTCCTCCCTATACTCCCTTTTTTCTATTCCATCAGACTTCCTCTGTTTCTTTCAGGGGTTGCTTGGATTTTATTTCCTTTTCAAGTCAGCGCGGCCCTCGTCAGGGAAAGTTTCCTTCAGAAACGCCGCCGTTATCTCTCGAAATGTTTCGTGCCGTGCCGCAGAAATAATTGAGCTCAGATGTTTCCCTCAAATGTCAGGAAAATCTTGGAAATGTACATGCAAATGGTCACATCTCATCCGTCAACAGTGACAAGATGTGACCTGAAGGAGCAGATGTTGGAGAGGCCCCATTTACAGTCAGGTGAATGTGATGGGAGTGGATAAGCTTTAATTCATTTGGTATTCTGCAAAAGTACAAAATATTACATATTTATAGCAGGCTATGCAAAAGCATGTGGAGTGCGTTTTTATATGAACTGAAGTCCATTTAAGGTACTGGTACTGGACTTCAGGATTGGATTTGACATAACTCCTATTTAAATATTGAGACGTTGACATGCCGTTGTTAGACTTGGCACTTAAAATGAAATGAACTCAAATGTGTGCAGTTTGCAATACGTCAAAATCAGAAAAACATTTAGCAATCGCTGTGTGTGTACAATGTATAATGTTGAGCTTCCAGCAGCAACAAAGCAAGTGTTTTTCCATGCGGCCTTTCTCAACTTTTTTTTTTTCCTTCAAATTTGTAAAAGTGAATTTTTCAAGGGGCCCTTGAATGTAGCGTAAGAAAGCAGCTGAGGGGCGGAGCCGCCAGGTAATTAGAAACACCTGGTGAGCACTGGGGTCGTCCGGCGGGAAACGCTCCAAAATGTAATGTCCAAAATTGAAAGTTTAATAACGTGTGTGCAGTTATTCGAAGCCAATATTGGATAGGCATAATTAATGTTAATGTTTCCAACGTAGTTCAGATAAGCAGAAATGCTTTTCAACGCAATTCATTAATTAGCTAACAATTAAGCTACCGAGGTTCACCTGCACTTCGGCCGGAGAGTAAGAAACAAATGTTAACCAATGAAATGGAAAACCACATCCCGAAGATATCTGAAAACATCCCGACAGCTTCTCTTTTGGTGAGTCAAGTTGTTTTTGTTTAAGTGTAAGAAAAAAAAAAGTTAAGCGAAATGCTAGCTTAGTAAGGTACACATGGTATGCTAGTACCCCCAATATTGTTGGGACTGTCCTAAGAATTCATCGTCAGTTTTCTTCCTTGTGGATACAATTGTGCAGTTTGTGTGGGCACTACGTCGTGTTTAGTTTGCAACACCAACTTTTTTTGCGTCAATGTCTCCAGTTATTTGTCAGAGTTTATAGCTACACTTGGCTCCAAATACGAAAACACAGTGAGTCCCAGTTCTACCAAGGTTAACATTTCGTAGTAGTAGTAAAGTATTTTGTAATTTAGGCCAGGCAACATAATGTAAACACCTCTCACTTTCTTTTGGCTTTGTCTCTAAAGAAAACCGTTTTGAGAGGGGGGGAAAAAATCATCCTGTAATGATTGTAACGAGGAACTTTCTGGAAATATTGACAAAGTATCCTAAACTTGTGACTTAATTCTTTCTCTTAATTCTTTATAAAAATCTAATTGTTTTTTAAAAAGTTTCTGATTCTGTTGAGTGACACGATTAGCTAAAATAACTTTAGCAGAAACTTGCATGGATTTTCCGGAGAATCACAAAGGGAAATGTAGTGCAGGACTGTTATATTAGAATGCCTTAGTGTACCTAATGAACTGGCAGCAGAGAGCGAGTTTTTATGAACACCGTTTTATTCGCCCAATCTATCAGAAAATACGGCAGAAAGCTTTAACAACGCAGCAGACGGACAATGCAGATCTGCCACTCATCATATTTAATTGCCATAGCTATGAAATCATCCTTCTAGCTCCTTTTCTTTTAAAATGTGATGCTTGCGTCTCAGTTGGGAGGGGCTACTGTTGGAGGAATGAAGTGAGAAGAGGGGCATATACGTATGCACCTTAACTTTGTTGGTAATTAATGCTGCAAGTGTCCACTGGCACAGCAGACGAATCAGATTTATTGCCACATGTGCTCACAAAGACACTCCTTCCTGTTCAGTGCAATGACCATAGTAAGAAATTAGATTATATAGAAAGTTGGGTTTTAAATGGTCAAGGAATCATACGCATTGTGCATGGTCTGTTAAGTCTGTTTAAACGTATATACTTCATCGTTCTCTGAACGAACCAGGTGTGCCTAAGGTGTCTTTTCTTGGGTTCGACAGCATTTTGTAAAGTAATGAATTTTCAGCATTAAGCTGCAACTTTCTGATTTTTAGTGCTGACCAGATCTCTGACCGTGAGGGATACGTTTTCACTGTGTTCCTGTACAAATGGGACTGACAAAGCAGTTTGAGTTGATTAATGTTTGTCAGCCGTTTCACTTCATCTTAGATTCTATATATTGTTTATTTAGTCCTATTTGAACTTGAAGGACCTTCATATTTACTGCTGTCATTTCCACGATTTTCTCCAGCGCTTTTTCTTTCTCCACGTTCCATCAGTAGAAGTGGATTTCCTAGATTTTCACCGTCTCGTCTGAACTTCTTCTTCAGCAGACCGCTGTGTGTCCAGTTGTGCACGTGTGTGTCTGCTCACAGACTTCCCACACACACCCCACAGGCTTCTGTTCTCGTTGTCATCCTGACAAGCGGCAGGGACAGGATTACGGGTAGAGGCCCTCTTACTTGGGGCAGAAGAAAGTGTGAAATCTGATTGCTTTGGCAGATTTAAAAAAAATAAGACCTTGTGAGGTCAGTGGAATCCTAAATACAAACAGGCTGAAGAAATGTAGTGGTTGAGTGCAGCCTGTTCCGGGGATTTTCCGAATTTTCAGACTTGAGAGGGCGGCCTAATGGAGGTTAGAGAGTGGAAGATGCTGGCTGCACTGGTGGAAATGGCTGCCCTCCCTTTGCATATATCTGGTTTGGATAAAACACTGTTGTTAAACTGCATGAGGATGTTTTTGTTCTCATTAAAATCCTTATATATATTATTAAAATTTAAATTATGCATGCAAAGGTCTCAGGTTAAATATATGGGATGTGTTCATTGACATTATCCTAATTTATCACTAGGGGGCATTAAAGTATTGTGTTTCAGACTGGAGTGGCCAAAACGCCATTTGCCAGTCCTCTGCTTTCACTTATGAACCTCCTCCACTTCCCTGTCTGAAACAGAATCTCTATAATGATTGCATGGTTTGGAGAAACAAGACCAAGAGGGAAGAGTTGTGTTACAGGGCGAGAAAAAACACAGACCGAGCAGAGTATTTTATTGTGGAAGTGCTGGATCGGAGGAGGTGTGCCACACCAGCAGGATACATGTTAAAATTAGTCACATAACGCCAATCTCACACCTCGTTCAAAGACTTTAGAAAGATATAAACACAGGTGGCATGGTTTTGATGGTTGATGACACCTTATTTGTGTTGCATGTTCCTTCCTTTGTGTCTCTCTTTTTGTTTTTGTCTTCTTCAGTTTATTATTCATGGATTTCTCCTGATATTTTGTTTGACGTTTATGTAAATTTCAAGCCAAAATAGTATTCTGTGCTGACATCATGTTGCTGTTTGTCTGCACTAGTTTTTGTTGCCTTCTCCTGACACGCTGTTTGTTTCTCTAGACCTGCAACAAATGCTGCCGGCTTTCCTCACCTGCAACAAATCGATATCATGCAAGGAGGAAGCTTAGACTCTTTAACATGCCGAAAGCTATTACAAGGATTAGAATGGTGGAAAAATGTACAGCGCAAGAGAGAGACAACATCGAACTTGACACGTCTTTTCCTTAATAAGTACTTGCTGTTAACTTTCTCTCCCTCTGACTTTTGAGTTTTTAATTGCAATTTGGAAATTCTAATCCTTTCTCGAGCTGAGAAAACATTTTTTTGTGCCTTCCATAATCTTACTGCTTTGCACAGAGGCCACGCTGATTGCATGTTATTGCTTTGACCCCTTGCCGATATTTTCTCTTTTTTTTTTGAAAACTAATTTAGAAAACTGTTCTCATCCTTTTTGGTTCTAATCGCTAAGCCTGCCGAGCTGTTAACATTAAACTGTATATATTTGTACAAAAATGACATCAGCTGTCACAAATCACGGTGAGAACTTGTTATGTGAGTTGAAGATGCTTTTGTTAAGGTGGGCTTTGAGACTGAATTTGTCTTTGATTAGTTATTCTGACCACATGCTGTGACAGCTTCTTTCTCTCTATTTTTGGAGAATTCTTAAGTATCGTCATGTATGGTCAGATATCAACGTTGATTGTTACAAAGAGAAATGAACACATCAATTACAATCTTTGATATCAGCCACAAATGTGCCTGCTATCCTGTTTTTTTTTTTTTTTTGAAACTTGTTCCTTTATGTTTTAACTCATACTACTGCCATTTAATTAAGTCATCTTAAAATGTAAGCCTGTGTTGGAGGTGCTCAGCAATTGCCCATGATACGGTATAGAGGAAATATTATAATTTGATACTTAATTCTTGCAAAATATATTTTTCCCTCATTCAACATGTTGTGAAGAACATTTTATGTGCAATGGGTACTTTTAGTTTTTTTTAAAAGTAGTAATATTGAAGTGTTTTTGAGCACTGCTCCACAGACAGGTGAGGAGGTGGTTTGTACCTCAGGCCATACGACTATACAGCATCTCCCTGTGAGCAACCAGCCGGACTGTGGTGATTGCTGATACTACTGCATTTTTTATATTTTTATACATTATTATTGTGTGTGTGTGTGTGTGTGTGATTATATAATCCATCTATAGCCTGCGAAATTATTCGTACACACACGAGTGGCTGGAACACCATCCTCGGTTCTTTTTGCTTGAGCTGCTGCGGTAAACACAGGTTCAAGTAGAAGCTTGGTGGATGGAGGACTCAGTAGATTGTGCCTGAGAGCAGAAATGGGGCGTGACGCATTGTATCCTGGTACATTTAGGAGCGTTGCTTTTGCCGTCTCCCTGGAAACCATTACCGCACTGCCACTTGCAGGCAGTCAGTCTGTCACGGATTCAGGTGGAAACACAAGCATCTTCATGTGAAAAGGCAATGTGGAGTAGAAATGTGGGGGGTGCAAATGGCTCTGAAGACTGCAGGCTTAAAAGTGTTGATAACCGTGGATTAGCTCTGCCTTCTCCCTCAAGCAGCTTTAACTGTGTGGTCGCTGCCTTTTCCACCTTTTTGTCTGTACACTGTACACAAATGCATCTATGCACGAGATAGCGTCGAGCATATATATTATGCAAATGTCCAACATTGAATGAGAGGTCAACAAGGTAATCTACCTTCTAGTCATTTAGAGTATGCTCTGTTTTGCTGAATGTGAAGTGACATAACTTTTGTCATTTGTTTATTACCAAGGAGGAAAAGCAGTGTTGTCATTGACAGTTGTTTAAACAGGCCATGGATGCATATAATTTATAATCTCCATCATCCACTCCTCACGTATTTGTGTGAACAGCTTTTGTTGCAAGCGCAAGTTGATTGACATTGTGCTGGCAGACACAATTAATGCTCTGAAAGACTCTTAGTGTCTACAGTGACTGTATTCTATTGTGTTGCTTCTTTGAATGCTGCAAATTATCAACGTTGATGCGCTTAGATGCTTACAGTGCTTTACCTTTCACCGACAGTAGTGTTGTCGTAATGAATATACTGAATATTGTCAAGACCTTTACCTAAATCATTGACAAATGGTCATTCATTAATTCAGTTTACAGTTACGTCATGCAGATTATTTTATTTAATTTTTTTTTTTTTTTATAAATACGTCTAACGTAATAGTTCTTCTGATACCAACATTAGAAATTCATCCAGAATGGATTTATTTATTACAGGTATTACGGTCTATGCACCACTCTAGTTGTTTTGTGTGAATTTGTAAAATTGCACACATTTTGCTAGCTCTACTTTTTCTAGAAATTGATATCCATTTATTTAATGCTTAGCAGAGGTAGAGAAAAGCCAGCATTTTGGCAAAAACTATACCCCACTAAAACATTAATGGGTACAGCATACAAGGCTGTAGTTATGGACGGTGGCACTGGTGTAGATACTTTCAACATTGGCAATCTAATAAAGTCATTCAAGATGCATGGGGGGAAAAAAGCTGTGGGGGGGAAGATAACCGATGAAGTTTTTAACGACAGCAATGTTTAATTCATTGTTTGGGATGTATCATAGCTTCGCACAGCTAGTGCAGCTGTTAAAACATACAAAATATATTTTACAATGTACGACATTAGTATCAGGAAAACAAAAAGCATTGAAACTTAGCTTACTAGCTCAGCGCTTGATGTTGAACGTGCACATACAAATACAAACAACTTCCCCCAGTGAAGGTGCTGTGATTGATTGTGTCCATGTCCGGTGGTTGGATGCTTTTAGGCATCACTGAGCGGTCACAGTTGTCCCTTTCCAAATAACTCCAATCCCATTGCTCATCTCAAGTACTCCCAGTAAAGAGAAGATACCCTTGTAATCATGCACATCATAAACAACTTAATTTTCATTAAGCCTCTTTACGCTTTATGGTAAATTTAATTTCGATGATCCTGTGATTAATGTTCTCAGCAGGCTATACTTAAAACTAGCAGATAACATACAAAGCTCTTGGCATAGTCAGGGACCAGGAATGGTAGTAATGCATAGCATGTAATAAAGTTACATAAGATAGACTTACTTTATTGTAGCATGCTTTCTATGATTAAGATTAGCAATGATCAAAGATTATCATTTTTAACATTAGATTTATATATTTTTTTTCTTTTAGATTCTTAACTCTCCAATAAGATATATAGATGTTAGCCCTGAACTAGTAATTTTTGTTTTTACAGACTCCAGTAACAACTAGTGTGTTTTGAAAGTGCCGTCTGCAATGCTAATGGAGCCTAATAGGTTGCGTTCATTTAAAGCTACAGTGTAAATTATGCCCAATTTTGCAGGGGTATAAAGCCAAATGTTATTCCTTTTCATGGCGGGGATTGACTTGCCTTGTGACATCCACCCACAACAAGCTGCCTGTGATGCTGTGCTCGTGGCCCATTTCTTCTCCATGCTGTCTTGATAATGCCATGCCCTGCTATGCTTATTTTTCGCAAGGAAGAAGGGAAGGGAGAAGTAAATATTCTTTGACATTTGACAAAACTATGCACACAGACAAACACGTGCGAACACAGAGACGGATCACAACCCCCATCGCTGTCATCAAATTAATTCATTTTGGATTTCACAAATATGACCTGTGATTGCTGGTTGTCAGTGGGGGTATGTGGGGTGGGGGTGGGTCAGTCAGCAGCTGATACATGAAATGATTGGGAGAGTGCAGCGTGTTCCCATTATCTTGTCCCTTGCATTGTAATTATCACTCCTGCTCTTTCTGCACCACTGCTCCCATCTCTCCTCGCAATTGTAATTGTGATTGACTGGTGCGCCGGCCAAAACAGTGCAGTCTGAAAAGGCATCAGGCACACATCTCATAACCGCCCTGCCATTTGATCTTCTCCTCCTCCTCCTTCACACTGACTGCTCCTCCATCTCTCCATCCCCGTCGTTTTTTCAGGTTGAAGGGAAGTGGCAGCCAGACGATAAGAAAACATGCTTGTAGATGAGTCGAGATTCGACATGCCAAAAGCATATTATTCAGTGTTCCTATTCAGTGTGATTGAACATAATTACAGTTTATGTAAAACTCATGCATGAATTGATAATACATGCTTTCACTATTGCCGAGCACTGCTGTAACGTGATGGGGACACATAGCACGACTTGAAGCCCTTCAAGTTACCAGTGTGGGAGAAATCATTTGTAAACACAAAGGCGTTGTGGACATACATTCAGTGGAAAAAGCCTGCTCAGCCTCCCTCAAGTAAAATTTTTGGCCTTCACTTTCCTTGTTGCTTTGAAATGCCAGACAGAGTCTTTCTCTGCGACAGGTCTGAATGATACACCTTGTCAGAGAGGGAAGTTCATCAGCAGCCACTGAGAGTGCCATCGATTGAGCTGCCCTGAGCCCCGCCAGGTAATGGATTGGATTTATCCCTCTCTGGATAAGGCTTGTGCACAGACATGTACACACACGCACCCAGACGCGCACGCACATACAAATCACACGGCGCTCTTTGCACATCCATGTGTATTTGACACAGCTGTGCACCTGCACGGTACATCCACAGATGTGCCACCGCTCAACGTGCGCACAGTGTTTGTCTACCCAACGCGTGCTGACAGCCTGTCTGAAAACTTGTGTGACATTCAGCAGACATTTATGACAGTTAGGATCAAAGACAGTGATGTATCGTCAGTAGCAGTATGGATAGGGAAAAACAAGACAAGGAGATAGTACTTTGATAGATATCAGGACATTTGTCAGGCATTCGTCTGTGCTTATTTTAGGAGTGAGAGATGAGTATCATCAAATCTATATTTTGAGGAGAAAAAAAAAAAAGAAGCTCAAAGTTGATGGAAAATGTCTTTCGCGCGGAAGAGTCACCGCAGCTCAACTGTTTTCATGTGCATCTTTTTGTGTTTTTGCGGCCACGCATTTCTCAAACAAATATTAAGAAAATCATCATCAATAAATCGTTTTGGAAAGCCATTTAAGCATCTCAAGTCTCATTACGATGACAAGGGTAAACAGATTGGGAGATGTAAAGCACTCGATTAAAGTGGCATTCCAGTTGCTTCTCTAAATTTTAAAGAGGCAATGCATCATGAATGTGCTTCACCAAAGATGAGCATAGTTGACGAGAGAACTAATTAGTCTAATCTTTTTGCCAGGAGGTTTACCTATAATGGTTATAATCTATGGACTCTAATATGATTCAGAGAACACTTAGCGGCAATCCATCTTCCACTGTGCCTCAAGGCAGTGGTGTGCGTGTTTGTGCGTATGCATGTTTATGCTCAAATTTGGCAGGTTTGAATGTGCACAGCTACCGTTGTTGCTGAATAATACAAGGAACACGAACAATAGTTTGGAAAATTAAAGAGTATTTTTGGTGAGCGGAGCTGCTGTCTTTGCTTTTATGAGGTATAACTCTTTAACAATGGCTGAGTCAAATTAATTCCTGTGTAATATGACAGCTTTTGAAAGAAAAATAGCATTTTATTACGAATTAAATTAGCAGTTTTTTTGACTTAATAATGCACTTTGAACGGCTCCACGATGTTTTTAGGATACAGATGGCTGTGGTCAGAGTTGCAGTTATTGGTTCAGAACCTTGAAGGCTCTTGCTAATGAGATTGTTTTGCTGAAGCATCTGTCTTGATATCTAATGTAGCTTGCCATGTGGAGAATGTCATCCACCGTCTGTCCTCTAGCTACAAGTCAAGTCTCCACAGTCAGGTTTGACATTGTAATTAGTCTACAATCAAAGCAATCCCAAGAGGTTCAGCTTCCTTCCTTTGTGTTACACACGACCTATCAAAAGTGTCATTTTTAAAAAAAGATTTTTTAAATGACACAACTGAACGTTGTACTTGACCCCAAGAGAAACAAAAGTACAGTTATGGATCAGACAGATTTGTGATTGTGGTAGAATGGAAGAGCTATTGCATTGCACAGTATCTGGAGGGATATTGAGAGTCAGGAGGTTTTATGAGTGCACTAAAGTGTCTGTAATGTCAGAGCTGCAGGGCAGTCGTTTGTGTTTTACTGAAGTTTTCATGCCATTCTCAGTCATTTTAAAGAGTATTATGTAAAATTATTGAGACCGAAATGGATGGTTTTGGTAGAAAAAAAGGAATCGTTCTTCCATTTCTTGCTTGGAGTGAGACCATGAAACTTGAAATTACTACAGTTTGAGACTTTCCTGGTCCACATACAGACTTCAAACTGTTACAGTCAAGGGCTCTTCGGCGCCTTTTCACTCTATGGAAATCAGAAAAACCATGAGCAAATACAGGCAAATAGGCATAAAAGCTAATGAAGCACCCACGTACCCGCTGTTGCGAGGTAATGAGTGTACTTAGCTCTAAGGGAAAGGACATCTCCAAAGGATTTTCAGTGTGTGCCCACTTCCCCAAGTGCTTAATCATGGTGCTTGATTATGAGCAGCCATTAGGAGCCTGTGAGTCAACCCCACTCATACACTGCAAGGAATTATGGTGTGCTTGATTGAATTCAACATTCTTTGCCCCTGGTCTGTTAGAGCTTGCCAGAGGATGGCAAAGAAGCCTACAAAACCTTCCCTGTATTGGTACATCACTTTAGGCGAGCAGACAGGTTTTGTTTGAAGTTGGATTTTTATTAGATGTGAAGAATCTTTTGCTTTCGTCTCGTGATCTGATGTTTAAGCCACTGCAGATTGTTAAAAAGTAGGAGCTATACCGATTGTTACTACGTACAAGTCAAGAGATTCAAGCTCATGCAACCTTGAGAAAGACTGAAATGTATGACATTGACGAAGAAGTTTCATAGCTGATACACTGTTCCCTTAGTAAGGTAGTATTGTTGGTGCTTCACACTGGTGCATCCTTGATCAGTCTAACAATACAGCACTCAACCACTACACAAACTGATGAATGAGAGGGAATGTAGTAACACCGCCAGCGTAGACCAGTTTATTGTATATAGTTTAACAGCTTCCTCTTTCAATCTTCAGAGCCTTGCATTGTCATGATTCTATAATAATTACTCCTCTTTCCTCATCCCATCTTGTGATCTCTCCGTCCCTTTCTCCTTTGTCTCTCTCATTGTGCCACTGTGTCACTGGGCACACCTGCTACATCCAGCTGTCAATTACAGCCCAGAATTACAGACTGGCACGCAATTAGGGTACGGCTCACGCACTGGCCGACGCTGGTAATGAGTTTCCCCAGTCATTGATCAAAGTCACAATCACACCCCAGCACAGAGTTTCCCAATTAATTTGCTTTCTATTTTTTTCTTGGCTATCCAGGCGGCATCCATGTTGGGCTGAGAGATTTCTGATTCCTGTTTATATACTTTGCCTTTCACGTTCTACTATTGTTTCAGATGGATTAAAAAAGTCTAACCGTTTTTATAAATATCATATGCTAATGCAAGTAAAAATGTTAAGCTAACTTCAACCAAGAGGGCAAAAAAGGACCTAGATAGACTCTGCAACATTTTTTCTAAGCTGTGTTCCACATTCACCCAGATGCACTCTGAGATACTAAAACCTGGCAAAGTGTTTTATCAGAAATATGTGCACGATTGTTCTGATACAGCTCGAGATCAGGAGCCAAACTCAGTTACCCACAAGTTTAAGATCAGGAAAAATCGGAGAGTAGCTAGCATCCTAATGGATGAATATATAAACTGCAAGTTTAGATTTCTTTCACATTTAAAAATACTGGCTTGTCAACAAGTAAGTCGAGCGTGAAAGTAGATAGAATGCAGCTGCAGAGGACATACTTTATTTGCCACTGCACAGGAGAAATCCGTACGTTTTACTTGTGCGTATTTTTCCTTTTTCTCTAAACTCCCCAAATTCCTTGGGCTGTTGCTGCAGAACATTTAATAGAGCTCTCTTCTGAGAAGGGCCGCATGTACATCTACTTCTCATTATGCAAGTGTCAAGACTTGAGTAGTGGGCTTCCTGGCAAATAACAGAGGAATGACATTGCTTGTTTGTTTTCCCTTAGATGTGAAATGCGCTGAAGCAGGAGTGAAGTAGGTGGTGGGAGGGGTGGAGTGACGACAAGGGTGAAAGAACAAGCTGAGCATGGTCGCACACAGTGTTCAAAGCCACTAGGCACAGGTTTCTGTGACTGACAACCTGCTGCAGATGGGAACCTCCCAGTCACACTTTCCCCTCTCAATGAAATTGCCTCAGTGATACAGAGACAGTCTGTAGTCATACTGCTCTGTGCCATATTCACTTGAGCAGTCATATTGTTTCCTGTCTTTTCTTTCTTCAGCTAAGTTATTCTAATTAATCCAGCGAGGTTCAGTGAGAAAATATAGAAAAAACGTCAAATGTTTGAGTTTGAAATGAGAACTCAAAGTCAGCTGAGATAGCAATCTTGTGGTGAAGACAAGGTAATGAATTAATTTTGGTTCATGGCTCAGTAGTGAGGAGAACTAGGTTGAGTAATGAGAAGAGGAAGCCGTGATAATGGAAATCTAAATGATTAAAGTGTGTGTTTGCATGGGGTGGGGTAGTGGCAGGATGGTGGGGACTTGCAAGGGGGTTAAGGTGGTGCAGAGTTAAAGCAACCATGTGGGAATTGGTACATTGTCAGTGTTTGTCAGCAACTACACACTCATGAAAAAGTAAAAAAAAATTTTTTAAATACATTGAGTGGTTTTAAGAAATGGAAATGCCAAATTACAAAAGCAAACAAGGGGACATTCTTTATTGTTTGTACAAAAATGTTGAGTTTTGCATTATATTCAAGAGCTCATTCAATGTTATATAATTATACAGTTCTTTTAAAATGTTAAACTAGTATTTACTAATGTATAGTTTGAAATAAGACAAGTTGTTTGTGCCCTGTGTTACTTGTCCGTGTTTCCATAAAATGCAGATTTTAATATTTTAGTAAGACACAATATTTAATGTAAATTTTAGATTTATTTATTATATTTAAGGTAGTTGCATACCCACCCTACTGTTGCACGTATTTCAAATAAAAAAGAAAGAATATTTGAACCTATATATATTATTTGATTTTGAATGCAAAAATGATGGTATATAAATAGCACTAGACCAAGGTTAATATAGAACACATATAATAGGTAGGGGGTCATCTTTCCATCAGTTTGGGGGACCTTGACCTGAAAAACATTGAAGACCCCTTCGTTACTTGTTCTGGCTTTTCATTTTCATGGATAATGGACTATCCTCTTTTTCCTTACTTTAGCTGGTGTGATGTGATACTGATGATACTATATGGTGCATTTGCTCACATACACAGGTCCTCTATGGAGGTATAAACTGGGAGTAGATATTTCCCTAATGGAACGACTCATTGCAAAAAAAACTGTAACTGTAAAACCAGCCAGCGCTCTGTCAAACTATTTTACTGTGTCAGCACAAATGCTGCAGTCGCTCTTCACTCTGCAATGAAATTTATGGCCACTGATGACTGATTGCGTTTCTCTCGCTCACAGTACTCAGAGTCTTTTGAAAGTAACCCAACAGCACATTAATTTCTCCTAAGTCATCATTTCAAGTGCAGTGACTTGCTGGAAAAATAAAAACTGAGATGAACAGAGTCTAATTTCGATAGTTTTCATCAGTGCTAGCAGTAAAAACGTAAGGAAAAAAAATATAGAACAGGTAGTTAAAATGACGTGCACATAATTTAACTTCTATGTAGACACTATATTCATACATGCACATGATGTCTACATCTGACTAATCCTCTCGTTATTGAATCAACTGGTGTCTTTTCAAATTAAAGGTCCAGTTATGCCATTATGCTCGGAGGACCAAGAACAATCTCGAGTGCCGTAGCGCGTTCTGAAGAACATTATTATTCAGCATGCATTTAGTAGAACCACTGAGGTAGACACAGTGGCTCAAAAGTGTGGCTCTAATTAAAGGGCTAATGTCTCATCTTGAGCATGTCTTTTCCATTTCTTGCCATTGCTGTTGAAGGCAAGGAACGCTCAAGCAGAGATGGACAAAAGCTTGATGAAAAGACACTGATTAACCTGTCATGTTCCAGACAGGTATCCATTAGGCTCTTTAATCAAAGTCTATATGGCATGAAATTGACATTTTCAACCCACCATAATTCCTCACGAGAAGCATTGAACTGAACTGATACCGCCTTATACGTCAATGCACTTGTAGCTTTTCCGCCCTGTACTTTCATTTGCCGTCTTCACGCATCAAAGCTTCTTAAAGAGTCTTTGTTTTCCCAGTCTACATCAAAAATAAACCATTATTATCTGGAGACTTTTGGATGAACTTGGAAGGAGACACAAATCATACCGCCAACAGAAAGGTACCATGATGTGTGAAGCGCATTGGTAGCATCATTATAAGGTGATTTTCTCTAATGTATGGCTACAACTAGTAATTTTCTAACTCTTTACGCCCTTTCACTTCAGTGGAATATTTGAGATATTTTAAGACATGATTATAGGAGCAACGCTTTGCTTCCTCTGGTTAAATAGTTTTCTGTTCTCTATGTTTGAAAACAAAGGACTTCCTTGCATAAGGTTAGTTTCAATACCGTCCATGATTTATCCTGTGCCTTTCACTGCCGCTTATTCCTCTCTTCCCTCGCTTTTCTTTTCTGCCACGTCTGTGTCCTTAAGTCCCAGGGAGAGAGAGAGAGAGAGAGAGAGAGAGAGAGAGAGAGAGAGCACAGTTGTTTTGATGTAAGATTTGATAGATTTGTTTGCTGCTGCATTCATTTGCTCTGTATCAGGGAGCTGACGGGCCGTAAAATGAAAATTTGCCTTAGATTTTCAGCATGACTGTTTGGGGGCAAATGTGAAAGAACTCCCCATGCATTCCAGATACATATTTTTCTATATCTTAAAGTGCGTGCGTGCGTGCATGCAGTGTTTGGCAATTAATAATAAGGGTTGTGAGGCTCTTGCTGACTGGAAATGATGGGGTGTACATCTGTTAAAAGTACACCTGTTTTTTTTTGTTTTTTTTTATGTGTGTGTTTTTCTAAATCTCCAAACCTGCATTGATGTTGCCCAGGAGGTTGTGTTACCATGATGAGAAACTCGCGCAGTTTCACTTATTTTGTTGCTCTTTTATAGGACCCTCATGATTAAAAAGTGACAGTTATGGATAGAGTCCTGCTTTTCAGGTAATTAAATTAAATTAAAATGCATGTTGTCGTCTTACGAAGCCCACAGTCCCTAATTAAAATGAATGTGATGCAAACAACAGGAAGCATTTTCTTGTTAGGAAACAAGTTGAAGGAGAGAAAGTTAAACAGCAGACCAGCCCTGTGTAAAGCCAAAGTAGAAGTAGCATTTCCTTGTTATATGTGTAGTGTGTATATCAGTAATGTTGGTGCACACTTTGATACTGTCAAATATAACCAAAGGCTGAGCATATATTTAGCTTTCTGGTCACATTACTGCATAAAAATGATGAAAGGCTTTTCGCTGTTTATTGTGGGCAGTGGTAATGGCCTTGATCATGGGCAGTCACTAAGGTGCTTCCTCTTTGGTCAAGTGCAGTTGATGCGTGAGTTGAAACCAAAGCAGACCTTGTCGCACCAAAAGGAAGGCGCTTGTGTAGAGCACAACACCCCATTGCTCTTTCCACCCAGTTGCCCAGCCGGTGTCACAGAGCGCGTTGGATGATGGAGCACTCTCATTCCAAGTTGAGAGAGCGCTGAAGGTGAGAGTCGGCCAGAGACCCAGTTCTTTAATCCTGGCCGGCTTCTGTCACCTTGTTCAGCAAGATAAATGGACTTTTGACACCCAGTCCGGTCACACATTGGCGCAGCTTTTGATAAACAAACGCTTGTTTGGTTCTAGGATGAGAGAGAGAGAGAGAGAGAGAGCAATCAGTGAGAGTCTGAACTATTTAAAGATATCTACAGTTTAAAACGGTTATAGCGAGCTGTGGGTAGAACGTAAATGCCCAAACACAGAAGTTCCAAAATTATTGTTGAATGCAAAGCCACAACACATTTTTTTTTTCCTACATCACTCTCCTCACTGTAGCAACAGAAGCATTGAGCCAGATTTCAGTGCAATTCGTATAGTTCATTGACTTAAACATTTTGAAGGTTGTCAAAACAGCAAATCTGTTCGTCGTGGTGAGACATGTGCAAACATGCCTCTGTGACAGTCACAACTGTTGGTGTTGGTTTGTGAAGTCCAGGTGTGCTGCAGACAGACAAACCATGGGGGGCAATTAGAGAGGATGTCCACCACCTGGGTCCAGTGAGATGAGCATGCAGAACCATCCCAGCTGACATATCCTGCAAGTTGGACCATATCCAAGATTATATTTCAAACTTCTATTGGAGATAAACCGCCTACGATTATGTGTGTTGTGTATTTTTATTTTTAAAGCCCCCATGAAACACAAAAAAATAATCAGCCCTCTTTAAAAGAAAACCTCCTTCACGTTGGCAAGATTAGAACTAGTTAATCATAAAATGTATGATGTTGGACATCATCTAGTGTCTAGTTTGTTTTGCAGTTTGCTTTGGTAAATACATCTGTTAATGTGGTCTGACAGCAAGTAAGTCCATTTTTACTCAAGTGCCAGGTTGTAAGATCCAGTTTATAAAGAGCAGTTCTGTTCCCCGCACTCCCCTGGGCACTGTATAAGCACTCAAGACAGATCAGTTTAAAGCAGGAGTCCACTCCACACACAGTCTTTCCCTCAGTGTCCACAGATTAGATAGATACTTTATTTATCCTGAGGGAAATTCAGTGTCCAGTAGCTTCATCTCATGATAATAATTATTATTAATAATAATAGCTCATAGGGACATGTTCCTTATGAGTCTTACGGCCCGAGGGACAAACAACCTCCTCATCCTGTGCGTGGAGCAGGACGGAGGCAGCAGCCTGTCACTTAACAAGCTTCTCTTCCTGACGATAGTGTCGTGCAGAGGGTGGTGGACATTATTCATAATGGACCGGAGTTTGTTCGGGGTCCTTGCCTCTGCCACTGATACAGGGACTCCAGCTCTGCCCGTACCACAGAGCCCTCCTCATGTATCAGTTTGTCCAGCCGCTATTAGCTGCAATGTAAAATAATTAAGAGTACATGGGTAATGAGTTCCTAATTGAATTAAAATGTTGTTGTTTCTTTAAACTGACTGTTATCAAGCTAGCTGATGACCAAACCGTGTCTCAGATTGATCTACAACCGAGAATCCAGAAGTGAGTCGTTCATATTTTAATGCAAAATTTTAGTTGCTCTGTGTTTGTTCCAATTAGTTTTAGTCATACATGAGCAGTAGAGATCCGTCTATACTTCTATCCATCCTTTGTATCCCGCTCCCTCTTTTTCTGTACCGCCTTCCCTCCTGGCTCGTAGCATAAATGGATTTTCATGCATCATCTGAGCGGGTGTATTGGAGTTGATGGAGTGAGGAGGATGACGAGAATTCCAGTCACATAGCTCCTGTCCTGTACCTTCCTGCCAATTCCCTCTTCTTCCGTCAGCTCACACCTATTTTCCTGATCCTTTCATTGACCCCTTCTTGTTTGGACAGTTTCCTGCTCATGTGGACTAATTTTTGTTCTTTGTAGCATTTGCATAGGGCTTGCAGAAAATGGCACAGAGCTATGGGGATAGAGTTTGATGTTAAAAACGGAGTCAATTAGACACATCCGTCTAAGACCCATGCATCCACATTATTGAAAGCAATTAGTACCAACAATGTATACCTCAAACACTGACACATCCACTTCACGTCCTCGGGTCTGCCAAGCCCCTTCTGTCCTAATGTTATTGATTTTAATTAGTTTGTAGTTTAAAGTCTGGGGATATTTTGAAAGGACTTTATTTTAGTCTGAGTTCTCCTGCTATGAACATTCCACACCTCCCCCCTGTGCCATCAGAAAGAATGAGGACTGATATTGTTCCCTTTACCGCAAGTCAGCTTGCCATTTGATTGCTTATCTCTTTTATTAGCTTGATGCTATTACTGGCATGGCTTCTTGGCTTTCATTATCCATTTTTATGCTGCAATATTCTCTCGGAATTATTATCGGAGGCGAGTTCATCTTGTCGTGTTGTTTATACTTGATTGATTTGTGGGTTGCTGATCTTGCCCTCCACCTCTTGTTCAGCGCCGGCTTGGCGGGTCGACAAGGTTACTTATTCACAGATGATAGACATCTTTATTAGGAGAAGAGAATGCTTTAAAACCTTAAGCGCAGGCATTTATCTGGAGCATGGCATCTTACGGCCCAACACCTGACGTACCCAAACCTATTCATCACGGGTCGGCCGACGGCCCAAGTTCGGTCTGTTTGCCCCCTCCATCAGCCTGAAGGAGACCGAGAAGGGCACCAAGTGTTAGTCATGACAGGACTAGGCCTGTGGTAGGTCACTACCCCCTTTGTGTTAGCTTCCCACTATTAGCCTTTTTCTGCCAGTCATCATGATCCCTTGGGTTCAGCTTAAAGTCAGAGTTTGTTGCCTTATCAGTGCATAACAGATTTTACTTTGACATCCTGGTGTCTGAAAAGCACAAGTCAAGTAGTTTATCCTTTTTATTTTCAGTTTTAATGTATCGAGCTAAAGTAGATGACCTTGAAAGCACTCATTATGGATTCCACTACAATACGAACCTAGTTTACCCAGCGGCCCAAGTTGGAGTCTTTATGCATTTTTGCCTGTGTAATGATGTTTTTGCCCAGTAGTGATGGCAAATGTCATTAATGCTTGCTAAAATGATGACTTGGAGTACTCACATTAAGGCAAAAGTGCAGATGCTACTTGTTTTCTTTTAGGCCCATCATTCTCTCCTCCTGCTGTGTGTAATGGCACTTGGCATCAACCTTCGATGACGAGGCGATTTCATTTATCTCTTACAGTTTAGTGTTTTCAAATGTGTGGCTTACTGTGCAAAGGCAATAGTTATCACAATGATCCTTCACCAGTCACACACGCAAACACACACACACACGCTTGGTTCTGTATTTTCTGAGAGCTTGCTCAGCAAAGGCATTGCCTTTGAGGCTCTGTCTCATCCTGGAGTTGAGTAATCTCGTTGATGTTACAGAAGCCTTGGAAAGCTCAAATAAACAAACTCATGTGCTAAATAAATATTTTTAGTCTGGCCAGGTGGCTTACTTTTGGGAATAGCATGTTCAATATGCAATGTTTAGATACTCAGTAGGGTTCTCCATGACGTAGTGGAAGTGATGACTTTTAACCTTATTGCCCAAAAAGTGAATGAGTGTAATTTGATTCAAAATGTCAGCATTTACCATGGCCGTTCACTTTGTCTCCATGGGGCAGTTTAATGGTCTTTTCCCAGAGCTTTAATTATTAATCCATTTTAAAGTTTAAATCCATTGGCTCTTAAGTCATATGCCTATGAAATTAATGTTATTAACATTAGATGATGTTGGCTTAAGTGTTCTGCGATTGACTTGTGGTTCAAAATGGTTTTTATTTATTTTTTTCTTCCATATTTGTGAGTTTTATCAGGATGTCTGTGTACAAAAAGTACCCAGTGAAAATCCAAGCAAGCAAACCCATGGAAATGGTGATGCGTCCACCACTGTGCTGTCTCCCCACAATTTAAATGCCCCTAATAGTAACACATAAGAACCAGCATATTTAATACTCTTGTATAATTTGTACAATAACATCTGAACGAAGACAAGATCAAGCTGTGGTTTTGCCAAATATCAGATGTGAGAAAGGCCAGTTTGGCACATAATCAGTTCCTTGACTCGAGTTTTTCACCATCGATTATTCATGCTTGACTGGCAGTTTATATCGGGGCCTGTGATGCCCCCAAGATGATTTCTTACATGTGCACAATTGCTCTATGTTTGAAGTTTAATTACCATTAGGAAAACATTGGCCTCTTTGACAACGTAGCCAAACACGAGCTGGAGCGACTGTCATGACAATGATAATTGGTCACTGTTGATTACTCTAAACACTTGGCCTGACTGTATTCGTTTCAGGAAGCAGTCGTCATACATTATAGCACACTCGTTCACCCTCCAATCCATCTATTACCTGCTATTATGCAAAGATAATAAGTGTCTGTAACATATATGAACCCCATCCACAGTGAATGTAGTGGACCTCTCTCATAAGTTTCCCTCTTTCGTGGAAACATGTAGATTGTCTTACTTTTTTTACTCTGGAGGATCTTTGTGGCTCTAGAAATTCTCAAATCTTTGCTAGGAGTATGTTTCATTGATCTTGTTACACACTTGAGTTGTTGCTTGAGTAGTTTCTGTCAGGAAAGCAACCTTTCAAATGAAGGTATATGCTACTTTCAGTTGCATCTCACAGCAGGTTCTAACCTTATTATTTTTTATGCTTTCTACCAATCAGTGTTAATCTTATAATTGGCTTAATTTGGCCACCGTAAATAAGTATGTTATGAATATTGAACATTTTTACTTATTGATGAAATGGAAGGACATAATATCACCCATGTCACAGCACTTTAAACATTATCTACTATCACTACAATCAGAAACCATCAATACTGTCCAGCACTGGGGGAGTTTATACGATGCAGTACGCTGGTCTGCATGGTGCTCCGTGTGAGTGCAGTCCACGTGAGGACTCCTAAATCTTTGGGATGTGATTAGTAAAAGCCGTCATCTTCTGAGGGTGTGATCAATGAGAGGCCTCACTGCTGATGGTTCAAAATGGCATGCCTTCAGTATTGATAAGCACTCATTGGGTGGAGAAAAAAAAAAGTCTACTTGTTGGATTGCATGCAGCATCTGCGACTCTCAGGTAATGGAACTGTCATTCTTCCTCTCTCAGATAAAAATCGTCTTCCCCCTTTCCTCTTTCCGCCCTGCCATCTTCTGCCATATTAAAAGGGTTATAAATTCACCAAGGTGGCAAGACCATTACTGAAATAACTTGACTGTTTCCTTTTTTATTTCTCGTGCACATTAAAACAGACACCTGGCTTGAAAAAAGAAAATAATTTATTGGAGCGGCAATGCAGGCTCTACCTCATTTCATCAGTTGTATATTCTCAATATACTGTAATTCTCTCCATAATTAGCCCATAGAAGCTGACACAGTTTCATATACAGAACATGCTATTTCCTTGTTACAGTGCAAATTATAATGAAGATGGAGAGCTCTGTTCTATTATCCTTATCACTGTAACGCTAATTGGATTAAAGGGTAAATGGTGTAGGTGGATAACCGCCCTAATTCTCTTGCCTTGTTTTGCGGAGGGGTCAGCATGACATGTGACGTGACTCATACTGTATTTCTGGGTCCCTTCCTCCAGTTATTCTATTTCAAGAGCAGTGGGATGTGTGGGATTTTTCAGGCAGTTCACTGACTGTGTGTCAGGGAGACGGGAAGGGAAAGACGTGGGGAGAAGCGTCTCCAGAGATTCTATTAAGGCTGCCGTGTACTCTGGGATGACTGCCAGGTGTACAGTTGACATAGTGGAAGACACTGGGAATAAAGGATGGAAAATAAATGGATGTTAAAAACAATAGGAAATAGTGTATGGTCATGGAGTCCACATAAAGGCAGCAGTGTCCCAGTGGCCTGAAGGGAGCTTTTGCTTTCAGCTCCTCAAGTATTGAAAGTTATGACCTCTGAGAACTGTCGGTGCTAATGCATACTACTCTACTGTTATAGTTTTTTTATGTGGTAATTGGTTAATGAAGCATTTATGTTCTCATAATAGCAACTTAACTTGTACAGACTTGACTGCAAGCATCTACTTAGTTGTTCATGACTGAACTGTGAATTAAGTTTCTGCACATTTTATTAGGTTTGTAAGATTTTCCAAAATTGTTTTTGGTTTAATGACACGTAATGCCAGTGTTCTCCCATGTTCAGATGGGATTTTGCTAGAGCAGCTTTCATCAATCAGGTTGTTATCTGATTTGGCACCTGGCATGATCAGTTGGTACAACACGCTGCCGACAACTCTGATAAATAAACCTGGAAGAACTACCCATCCCATCTGCCCCTACATATGTCATCTGATGTAACTCACTGGGTTGGGAGCTTACACCTTACTGAGTCTGAATCAGCACATGCTTGTTTGCCAGGTGGCTGTAACACGTTCATTCAGAGGCTTATGTGTGAAGGCTTCTATTCAAACAGAATGCCAATTCATGTAAGATTTTAAGCCATGGATGCTCCAGGGTTTGATTTATTAAATCTACTGCACTCTTTATGGTATACTGGAGATTCTGGGAAATAATAATGGTTTTACTTTTCACTTCAAGTCTACAAATATAAAGCTTATGCACCTAGAGATGAGAAGTCTGTCTCCTCAGTCAGACAGTGACTGCGCTTTTAATTTCATTCACATCAAGGTAGTGGAACAGTTGGCTATTTTTGTTCATCTTGTAAAACAGTTTGTCCTCTAATATGATTTCTATAGACATTACAATTGAAGTCTGTACTCAGATCTAATTGTGATGCTCTGTTTTTTGAAGCCATTCTGTATTTTTTGTTGACAGTTACAGTGTGTGTGTTAATTTGGACACAGGAAAGTCGAGTAGCTGATCAAAAAATATGAACTGTGTGCTGTCCCAGCTTGACATGGGTGAAACTTAAAAGCTTTTGGATCCTTTGGTGTTGAAATAAACAAAAACAATAAGGATGGTTAGTTATTTATGTGTTTATTTGTGCTTTTGCTATAAAAGTAATTTCTTTCAAGAGGACTGCTACATCATGCAGATGAGAAATTCTCACTTGTTCACTTAGTTTATCAACTGAATCAAGTTGTAGTTTTCAATATCGTTCATTATCCCCCAATATACCGTGGTCCTTAAGACCCTTAATTAATATTTTCTTGCATTTGTGGTCAAAGTTTTTGTTTCCCTCATAAGATTCTATTGCTATTCCATGCAATGGAAACATTGGTCAATGCTCCAGTAAATAGGGCAAACAAACCTATGGGATATTTTAAGTCTGCTAAGCTCATGGACTGTCATACATCATCATGCTAGCAACATACAAAGCCAGTAACTTTGCGTCCCATTGACATATAGTAAATATAATTCATCAACAAGGCTAGCTAGCTATCCAGCCACGTCATTGTCCCCCAGCCTATTTGGAGGTGTTCAGATAAATGAAAGGCTGCTTGTACTGATGGCTTCAGCCTCAAGTAGTGAGTTGAATGGAATGTGAGATGATTACTTACGTCATATAAACTTCATCAATACAACCAGAGGGCCGCTGTGCCCAACTTTTTACAGTTGTCACCCTGTACTGTTCAGAGGATGAGGCACTCATGGACTGAACTCAGTGTTGTAAATGAGACGTCCATTTAAAAAATGATGAGTTTCTGCTACCAACTGATCCACTCCAGCAGAGGTTTATAGATCAGACTAGATATATTGTGTACACGTTGCAATCTACAGTCAATAGAGGCAATATATTACAAAGAAAAAAGGGTTTTGGCTGCATCCCTGTAGCTATAGTTACACACTTAAAGTACAGGCTAGCCAGTGCGTTAATTTAAAATGGTGAATAGACGTTTCTACTAAAATCTGTCAGCTGTTCTGTAGAAGGGAATTAATTGGAAGCCTGCAGCCAATCCAAGACCAAGGTGTAATTATGTAATATCACTATCACTTTAAATACACTTAAACTTATGTCTTTTTGCTTCTTGATGTTATTTAGCATCATACGTCAATGTGCTAGCAACCCCAAGAATGTAATTTTTAGTCATCCTGAAGGAATGTCAGCTGATGTGATTCCTTTCAGGTAAATGCAGATATTCTTTTTCTTATATGTAATATATATTTTTATGTTCATGCACTGCTTTTCAATTATATCCCCATTTTCCACTTCACCTCGGGGGCTGGGGAAGAATCCATTATGCGTCCATTCACACAAAGAGATTTCCATTTTCCTCCAGACTTTCAATACGTCTTAAGCTATGATGGCCTACACATCCTTATTTCTTTTCTGTATGGGAAATGGGGATGATAAAAGTGCAGAGGAAATCCTTTCCCCTTTTCATTATTTATTTTCACAATATGTGCTCATTACTTATTATCTACAGTCCGGGCAGTTATTATTATTATATATTTTTGAACAAACGAGATAACTGAAATCCCCCATCTCTTTCCGCAACCTTGGCCCAGACCTGGAGCTTTAGATAATGAATGCAATTAAGGGCTTGCTGCATTAAACCTACTGGTAAACACTGGGTTTAGCTACACAATATTAAACTTGCTGTCTGTTTTTAGGGCAGAAAGTGGACAGACGGAGGACTTTATCCACAAGGAAGAATGCGTTTTTACAGAGGAAGCAAAAAATGTTTCCACACACAGCCGTTTTAGAAAAGGAAGCGATTATCACTGTAAAAGAGCAAGTATATTAATTATGAGTTACTCAAATTTAAAGGATTTCATCAGTTGTTTCTCATTAGGAATGCATGGTGGTGAATTCAGCAGTGATATCTGATAATTTTGCTGTACAGTTTAGCTCCAGTACTGTGCTGTAACTAATGTGATGAAATGTCATTTGCCACTTTACAGGCCCTTATTGTTATATATTATACATGCGGTCGCCCAAAGAAATTATGACCCCAATTATTTCCATTCAAAAGTCATTTTTGTCTTAAAAATGCAACGCAAACTGTGGTGATGCAGGTGAAGCTCATTAGTTTGGGAAATGTACCATGTTCATTTTTGGACTTTAGTGATATTCTGGCTAAACCGTTGGTCTGAAAGCCCCCAAAGGTATCTATCCTATCCCCAAATCTGTGCCGCCACTGAAGGTTCACACAAATCTTTACTATATGACATGCCTCCTGCTCTCTTGACAGCAAATAACTTAACTTGTATGTGGACATTTTCAGAAGAAGACAAATAGCACGTCGGTTTAAGCCGCGGGCTCTGCAGACCAAGCTAAACCATCACAGCTGGAAAGCGGCAGGAAAGCAAAGTTTGTGTTTTTGAGATTGCAATGCCGCTTTAGAAAGGTGCGTGAAGTCGATATGGCTGACATGTGACTGTAGTGGAATACTGAAAGGCCATTTTATCTGCCACGGGTAGAAACAGTCCTGTGGCATTTTGCTAATCTGTTTTCATTTTCTAATTTCCTGAGTGTACCAACAAGGTCCCCCAAGAGTGAGCACTTGTCAATCACACTGTGGAAATATTGTGCTACGCCAGAGTCCAGCAGCAATGCTGTAATGCTCTGTTATGCACAATAGACGGTTTTAATTGCTAGCGAAAATAATTTCTTGGTGGGTTGAATCAGCCTGTAGTAGCCGCATTTCTTCATGTGTAATATGCTATTCAAATGTAATAATATTTTGTGAAGTAGTTTTAAAATGGTATTAAATATTTTCTTGCCATGTGAAACATACTGACAGTGGGTTGTTAAATAGCGGTGTCATAGTGGCTTAAATGTCGTTAAGAAGGACGTCTCAAAAATGTGCACATATGCTGTCTCCTCCAGGGACTCATGTACAAATGCAAGTTAAAAGAGCTGCCATGTAACCCACGACATATCAGGAAGTGATAATGGGCCAGCACTACATTATGACAGCACTCTGAAACCTCTCCCCTAACAAGAATTGTAGTGCAGACTGGTAGCAGTTGGACCTTATTAAAATAAGGGGTTGTAGCTATGAATTCTGTGTGTCAGAAGGGTGCTGGGAGTTGAAACAGCTGAGCTGTCCTAAATCATGGCACAGTTGGCCAACTTACTACCTGCAGTGAACCGTTTGGCGGACACTGATACATAAAGGATTGATGGGAGGGTTTTTACAGGATCTCTAACAGTTGTTCAGAATCATTAGATTCATAAACTCATCAGTAGTAGAGCTGGACATTTGTCTACCAAAGGGATCTTTTGTAGTAAAGATTTATTTATTTGTGCCAGACAGTATACTGTGTAATACATAAACTTAGTGGTTTTAAAAAGCTGAAACCAAAAAGTTAAAATTAAAGTTGCTATAAAAAGAATAATCTTGAAGTAAAACGGCACTGAACTGATTTATCTTTGCACTTGTATAACATTGTCAGACTCACAATGGGCAGTAAAATAGTATCAGAATTAATGCAGTAGAACCACAACTATGTCTCTTTTATTGCACACATTCTTCTTGTCGAAAGCTGGCACCTCCAGTGTGTTAACCCCACCACGCAGCTCAATCGCTGACAGTTTGATTCAAGTAGGTCTGTCTGCGACTATCTAAGACATATTTTAAGGCTTGTGTTGGGTCTGTGTTATGGTAAGAGGGGGTAGTGAGTATATCATGTAGTATAGCAAAGTAAGTGAGATGTATAGACGGTGAGATTTCAGATAGATCCCTCTTTTGTTTTTTAATCTTCAGTTGTTGTACTGGCAGCAACGAATATCCGGCCAATCCACTGGGCTCAAGCAGAGGTCGGATGAGCTAATATCATTGAATTTGTCGATTTATTATCCAGTTGACACTGAGGCAGTTTATCAGACTTTCTGCAGATCCTTTCAGAGCCACAAAACACACATGCGCAGGCTTACGTTGTAAGGCGACTGGATTCTCATGACATCATGAAATCACACACCATCTCCTGCATCAGTGTGTTTGTTGTCCCCAGGACCTGAAAACAGAAATTGATGTATATATCCAAGTTTAGTATTTTCATGATGACCATTCAAATAGCATTCTTGCACAACTACAACATAACATTCCTAGTGATAAACTGCTACAAAGACCAGTAATGAATTGTCAAGTTTAGTAATTTTGTGTAAAATGTCGATCTGTGTTTAAAATGGTAAAAGTTTGATTGCCTTCATGTATAATCTCGTAGACTAAGTGATTATTGTGGTTTTGAAATTGTCAATATAAATACAGTGCTCTGAAATATCTCTGAATATTAAATTCTGCATGCGGGTGCTCATAAGCCTATTTGCCAAAGGGCAGACAGAGGAAGATCTGCAGGTGGGCTAAATAAAAGCCATATTATTGGTGACCAAAAACAATCAAATTAAAGCAAATGACACCTTTTCAGAAAGCCAGCGAGGGGTCTGTCAGCGTGATGGAATCCTCATTTCTCTGGACCATTTGGCAGAGAGTTGCACCCCTCTTCTCCTCGTTCTGCCTTAATGGCCACGCTGACAGTGACATGATATTCCACATAAAAGGAGCCAAGAGGAGCGAGACGGGGTGCAAAACTTCCATTAATGTGATCAGAAGTTGTGTTGCTTCAAGGCCTTGACAGGGTTGCCCATTATCGCCTTGTCTGTTTTTTCCCAGTTTAAAATGTGCTAATGCTGTTGCTGAGATTCAGTGTTTCAGTGCGCAGTGAATTTTGCTCTGAGGTGTGCGTGATCGTTTGTATTAAACTAAAAAAAAAAAACTGTTTAGACCATGTTGCTGAGCATGTTGATTGAATGTATTTTCATGCCATTCTTTAGAAAACGAAAAGAGAAAGGATTAAAGGGTCCTTTTTTTTCCCTGTCACCCTCAAAGGATAGGTTTTCAGTTACAAATGTTACATGTTGTTTTTCAAATGCTTTTCAAAAGTGCAGACATTGTGATGCTTTGCATAATAGCATGCAAGTTTGTGTGTATCCGAGTGTACTAGATGCTCTGTAAACACCCCAGCTCCTCCCCTCGGCCTCCTTCCGTCGGCACAACTTCAGCAGGCTAATTATAGCCGTCAATCACTGCTGTCTCCCACATTTTTTTTTTTTTTTTTTTACCCAGCAGCCCCTTTGTGCCCTTGCCCGCTGCCGCCCACGCTGCTCAAAGCCAGATTAGCTATAGCCAGGCGCAATGAGTTGATCTGCACATGAGAGACCATGTGAAAAGAAAGAGAAGGGGATTCAAGAGCTGTTGATGGGCTAACTGCTTGCTTTGATGGAGATGTTTGTCTGACTCCTGTTTGCTTCACTGATATATTCTGTTGAGCTTGACTGAATTAGCATTGGCTACAGAGTACCTTGACTGTAAGGCTACAGTAAGGCAGGAAAAAGTTCTGGCAATACAACTATGCTTAATTCCACTTGTTTTTGGCACTTTGTCTCATCAGTCTCCTGTTTCAATTAGAGTTTGACTTAAACATAAATTGAAGTTATAACCATATTGGCTCATCTAAAGTATGAAATTATGTATCAGATATTACTTGATATTATTCAAATAATACATCAAATCCAATATCTAACATTGATTATTTACTAATCATTATTAATTAAACAGGGGCAACAGTATTAGCTAATCAGTTTCTGATGATATGGGACTTCTTAATACTAATACTAAAACTAATACTATAGTACTTACTCGCCCTCCCTCTCACTCCACTCAGTTTATTCTCTGGTCATTACATTTACAACACCTGGGGGGCAGTGTTGTCTTTCCTTGTCTGTCATCTCAACTACTAATGCAGTGACGTACAAGGATGTGGCTGGTTTTCATCTCCCTATTACCATACCATTTGTCCCTCACTGATGGGGTGAGACAAATAGTGAGTTGTCCCTCTGCATCCTGACATCCCACTGCCTCAACATCTTTTAGAATATGTAGTGAGATGTAGATGAGATGTGATATCAGACAGAAGGAAGGTGAACAAAATGCATTCATACATACATGTACTTAGAATGTGGACCCATAAAGCATGAGCATAAATAAATAATTGTATCTTAAATATGCAGGTTTACTTTGAGGGTCCAAGACAAAATTTAAAACCAAACTGAGACAAATGTTTGAAAACTTCAGAAGAAAAAAAAAAACGTTAAAAAAAAAACACACAACATTTTAGACCTCTGGAGGAAAGCAGAAAGTTGGAGATTGTGTTCTAAAAACTCTCTGAAAAGTTAAAGACAATGAAATCCGTGTGTGTGTGTTGTCATGTCATTTGCGCAGTGAATGACTTCAGTCACAACTTTCCCTCGAGAGAGTGAGATCAAGGTCCAAGAACTGTCTCTCCATCTTTAATCATAGCAGCAACCATTATGACTGCTGGAACAGAACTGGTCTGAAAACAGCAGCTTGCTATCTGCACCCTGCAGTGGCTCCACTGTGGATACCATTACATGATAAACACCTTTCACTATCAGAAGCCAGGCGCAGTGCAGTACTCGGAGACCAGGAAAGTTCGACTCAGAAATAGCAACAGCAAAGTTGTTCAACTGATTTGTTTACTCACATGTGGACTATATTTGTTTTTACGAATAGTTATGTATTTTTGATCATTTACAGATCTAAATACACGCACTGAGCATACATCAAGCACACGTTACACTCGTTAAATATCTCTTACATGGTTTTAGGGCTGCAGCATTTTGTCAACATAAATAGTGTTTGTTATGGGCAGATTATGTTTGATTTGCATGGAATAAACCGTTGCATGGAAGTGTTGACGTCTGTCTCGGCTCCCGCTGCCAGAATTGCAGAAAAAGAAAGGAACAGCCCAAACCCAAATGTCAAAAGTTTGGGTATTATTTTAATGAAGGTCTAATAACTGCACATTGTACAAATAAAACCGCCTAGTGCTGTGGCATAGCTGCTTCATGTGAGTAACCTAAGCACTGAAGATCCACCAGCTTTTCAATGTCAAAACAATGAGACGGCAGAGTTTCAGTATTTGGGCTATTAGTGTGAATTTTGTCTCGTTGTTGGTTGGTGGTGAGTGCCTCAGGAACTGAAGAAGCTACTCGGATGAGTGGTGAAACGTCTTCAGGAAATTCTACAAGTCCAGTTGCCTTTATTCAGCGCCTTTTGGAGTACCCTTATCTGTTCTTTTTCAGGAATGCATTCAACAAAAACAACCAAGACCAGTTGCTAATTACCAGTATGGCAATGATACTTTCCAGAGCATTTCAGTGTTGTAAGTGGTTGGTTTCTGCAAATTACAGATCTACTTTATATGACTAAACATACATTTCCAAATCATTCTCAACGCTGTCTTACTAATTAGTGGCAGACATTTCCGAATTGGGCCAACGCTGGGTAAAATTTAACCCTTTTTTAATAGTATCATTCTTTCAAATGTATTTGTTAAAATTCTGATTATATATTTATTAAATTTAATAGTTTAAAATTTACTAATTAAAAAAAATAAATAAATGAAAATAGGTCATAGGCAAATGTAAGACTGTTTAGAAATTTGATTTTCTGTTAGGGTCGTGGTTCAGTCCTGTATCCTCAATCCCCATCCCCTACCCAAACCTTAGGTAGTTTGGACACCCAACTGACACAATTGTGTATTTTGGTGAATAGCAGTAAAAAGGGCTAAGCTCATGTCTCTGTGATTGAAAGTCACACAGTTGTGTGGTGACAGCATGGAGGAGGGTGACAACGGGACGCTGGAACTCACTGTTGATCCTTCTTGAGTTGTTGTGGGGCTAACTTGACGAAACATCGCCCAATAATGCGCTACATACTGCCTACTGCCGTTGGCTAGACTAGACAGCTGGTGTCTTCTTGTTGGTTTCTAGTTGGTAGCTGACTGTTAGCCTGCTGGTTGATTCTCAGTTTGATTGGGCTTCTAAATGTGTTTTGACTGGGATCGTGTTGCAGGCGATTGTCACATCTTATCCTGTGTAATGATGAATGGATAAAAGTTGTTTTCTCTTATACTTTCCATAGAGGACAGATCAGTAACTCTAATCATAACTCTGATCAATCCCCACCCCTTAATTGACAATTGAAAATGATATCTTAATATAAAACCTTTCTAAACGTGATTACGTTGGAGGTGAATTTCTTGCATTTGTTTGTATTTGTATTCAGCAAGATATTCTAATCTCAAGTAGCACACTAATGGTAAGTAGTTTCCAACTATCAGCATTGCATTATCGCCTCCTTTGAGTTTACGTCAAAGCAAGCGACTAACAAGTCTTCCTCATGATCATTTAGCAGTGCTTGGCTCAGTTAGGCTGCTCTAATCACCAGGTGACTGAAGTAATGTGAGCTGCCTTTTGCACAACCATGCTCAAGCTAATTGCAGTCCGAGATGGTTTTGCTCCCAAATTAATGTTGCTATGGTGCGAATGGTTTTTGAGAAAGATCAAGTCCTAGCAACGTTGGCGAGCTCAGCTATGTCATGCCAGCTGTGTTGTTCAGTGCAAGTTGCTTGAATGAGCGGTTCTCAAGAACGCCACAATTGATCCATAAAGAATGGGAGAAGGAGCACTCAACTAGTTTTGCAAAAAGAACAGATCTAATGATGAAAGGATACACATCATGTAGGCCAACAGCTACAAGATGGTTTAGCCTCAAATGAACCAAGCAATTTCCAAATATGGTTTACACCCTGACCATGCATATTTTGTTACTCCCTGAAAGAAACCGTCGCTTAAGTGTGATTGGTTTTTCAACTTTGCCCACCATGCAGGCCATTTTACTATTCTGACTGGTCTAGTTCACAGCAGGAGCAAGACCTTGTGCAAATGAATAGAGGCAAATGTCAGTGATGTGTTGCTTACCTGCTGGGCCAACAACCTCCACCATCAGCAATTCTGCATGGCTGTACTTGTACCTACTGTGAAATTAACTATGCATTCAATTTCTATCAGAGAAGAAAGTGATCCCTGCAGTTGATGTGTTTTGAGTGCAGAAAAGTTGCAAAGGTGTGTGAAGATGTAAATGTTCAAGGGGAAGGAGAGTTTCTAACAAGATAATCATTCTCTGCTTGATGAACGCAATACATCAGAGTCAGCTGTTGTGTATCGTCAGATTCTTGTGCGACCAGTGTGATTCACAGCCAGGGTTTGGTCAATCTCCCATGGTTAGCAGCAAGTTATTCAGTCCTACTGTGTTGCCTGCAGCCAAATGCGTTTTGTGTTTGTGTTCTTTCTGGCCTGCCTTCCCTTCCCTTTTAATGTAATGAGGATGTCACCATTTTGCAGATATTTTACACAGTGCCTTGGCAGTTTTATGCGTGGTTGTGTAATATCAGATCAGGAGCACGTCATGGGGGCCGTACTAAACAGAAATTTATTCACAACTTAAAACCTTGCAAATGAAACATTGACAAGAGACAGTGAACGAGTTGCAAAAATATCTGTCAAAATAAAAGAAATGTATGATTCATAAAATTTGAAATATGACGTTTATTTTTTTTTACCTAATCTGATCCTTCACTTTTAACATGATATTTGATTGTCCTTGAGGAACTTAGTACAGTTGAGTGCAATTGGTATAAAACTAAAGAAATGAGCCCATTGGGTTCGATCCACGAGGAAGTCAGGTAAGCAGATGAACTGATATTCAAGAAAGATACCACAGTGTCATCGAGCAAACAGACATATGTGTTGTGTGGCACTTTTATGGATCTGCTGGCTAATAAAAGAGTCAGGGTTGAGCCCCTGAAGGTAAAGCAATAGTTTTACCCAGATGAACATAAAGAAGTTTACCCCCAGGCTGTGTACTGTTGCAAAAAGTGCCATTTTTTCTGAAGGTTTGTGTTTTTAGCTTTTTTTTCTTTTTTACACCACTCTCTCCTTTCTCTGTCTTTGTGTCACATTTTTTTCTTTGTGTCCCTCTTGCAGGCTCTAGTGAACACAAACAGCTTTTGCCAAGGGATTTGTGGATGTGTATGAATCGAGACTGAGACTTGGGTGCATTGGGCGTGCCTTTTGTTAATAGAATACGCATGGTTGGGTTTCCCTGGGGCTGTTAGTGATGAGAGGAGAATGAAAATGTTAATGTTTGTTGAGCTGTCGTCAGTGCTCCAAGATCTCCTCAGTTTACTTAGGTACCTTAAACCAGTCCTGGAGGACGAATGACTTCCTTTAGAGGTAGAATAGCAACATTTGAGTCTACATTTAATACGTTCACCTGCAAAAGTTAATCGAGCCACCCCTGTAGATTGCATAGTTAACTCGCATGTATGGCCTAAACTTTTTAAAATCCAAATATAATTTAGAGTGCAGTGATATCATGGGCACTGTGTATGCGTGTGTTATCATTTCTCCTGTACAGATGTAGGACGGCAACTTTATTTACTCCAGAGGTGGTTGGACAAGTGATACTTCTTTTCAGAAATGCCATTTCACACTCAGTTACCCACAACTTGGACCTGAGTGGCTTCACTGGAGCAGTTGAGGAATGAGTGCATTTGGTCAGGGCATTTCCACTGTATTTTCTTAGCAAAGGGAGCGTATTATCGGGTCAGTCTATTTTCACCACGTACTTCTTGTCTCGGCCTCCATAGAAAACACTTGCATAGATGCACACTAGATTCCTTCCAGAAGTTTACTTTTTAATGATGGCAGTGCTTCTCAAAGTCCAGTCTGCACGTCAGCCCGGACCCAGTTTGACTACATTGTACAATACAACGTGTTCATGAATATACTGTTTTACCTTGAGAACATTCACAGCAGTCTTGTCTCCAGATGAATTCGGCTTATTGGGAATTTTGGGCCTTGGCTTATTTTTATTTGTTTATTTATTTTAACATCTTAACAGATCTAACGGCTAGAGATTGTGTGTTCTGTTGTGTTTAACTTTGAGCATCCGATTGCATGCAAACGAGCCAAGTTTCCCACTAGACTTGATTGTGTCTTGACTGCGTTGAACTTGAATGTGAAAGCGTTTTTTAAATAGTTGTTTACATGTTGGTTTGCTGTTGCCAGTCATTCCAGGCCTCTGATCTTGAATGACATTCAGATGCACAGTGATAAGTTTGAGGTCCCCGGAAAATCAGAATTGACTATGGCTGATATCCAATTCCTCAGTCTTTAGTACTTGTTGTAAATAAACATGTCACATCAGGAAGATATCATTACTTTCGCCCACCTTCGTCGCGTACTGTGGTAAACAGAGTGGCCACTGTTTAATGACCATGTCGGGCAAACAAAAAACAGGACAAGGCTAACACTCATACATGGGGGCTGATTTATAATGTTGGTTGTTGTACTTGAACTTGTTTAGTTTCTGACAACTGCAAAGATATGACAAGGGGAAACACTGTGAAGTGATTTAATCGCTAACGTCTGAGATCCGCATTACATTCTATTTAAAAGGTCGGAGGTAACCACTATATATCGCTGTGTTTTTGCTGAGTAGACAGATAAACAAAGTGGCAGACTTGTTTAAGAATGTTATACTCTGAGGTTAGCCACCTATATCCTTTCCAGAGGGCACGCTGCTGTCACTGGATCCTCCCTGTGAATAATCCAGACCAAAATTGGAGTCAGAATGCCAAGGTTTCAACCATAATGCCAACAGTTCAATCCACCATAAGAATCATTTTATCCAGCACAAAAGCACAAAAGTGTCTATTTGGTAACGCACGATCCCGTCACTTTCGTGCAGCTGTCAAATCTTTAATGCATACATGGTAGAAAGAGGTTTTGTGTGGTTTCTCTAACTCCTCCTTTCCTCCAGCAAGTGTCAGAGGCAGTTCATTTTGGCACGGCAGAAATGGGATAAAGTATTTCAGCAAATATCCATCCTGACAGTCCATAGATCAGGGAGGGAGGGAGCACTTCAATGCGTGTTCACCAGAGTGAGCGGCAGTGTCACAAAGGACGTTTTCCATGCTCCCTCCTCTTCTCACCTCAATTTATTATTGCTGGACAGGTTTTTGTATCAGTAAGTGTCCTGAAACATTGTAGATTCTCTAAGAATTCTTCTAAGTTTCATTTATTTTTCCCCTTAAGCTTCTATTTTATATTTGGAACTGCTGTTTGACCTGAGAAATCTCACAAAATGTACTCTACCGTCCCCTTTTAGCAGCTCACAGGGCACCTTTGCAGGTAGTTTTGCTACCTTGGCAGCAAAATGATTGACCTCAGCCGGCATGAATCTGAGCTATTGTCAACCATTAGTTTTATGGCTGATGCAGCGCACTAATTCTACTTTATTGTCTTATCCAAAGAAAGCACATCAGTGTTTCGGCAGCACAACAGAGAGACTAGCTGACAATCCTTGATCCTTCTTCCCTGAACACACCACTACCTTCTAATATTTCAAATTAAGGAGAACTTGAGGTTAGCCTCAAAATGTCTTTATCGGTTTTACGCCACCGGCAACAATAAAACCATTGAAGGGCAAAAAATACAGTATTCATTTCTTTTAAATCCTTTTAGTCAGTGGTCTTTGCCTTCAGTGTAGGTGGTCTTCTTGTGACTTTGGTTGCAAAGGAATGTTTTGGTCATCCGATTGTATGAATTGGCATGTGATAATCGGTTTGTGTTGTCTGGGATTTTCAGCAATGTTTTGAACCAGTGGTTTGTTATATATATGGATGCATATCCAGTAGCATATTACTACTGGATACTATTAGTGTAGCAGCTGCGGTTTGCCCAATATCAAGATTGATGTTTTATCAAGTAATAACTCTCCGGCATTTGTGAGATGTCTTGTAAATGTATATATATTTGTTTTTGTTACAGAAAGACACTTAACTTCTGCAGGAACAGTCAGACTATGAATTGCCAAATACAATATCTGAAATGTCTGACCTGCTGACCACATACACTCATGGCAGCTTCCAAACCTCAAGGCGTGTTTGCCAGACAAACCACAGGAGCGACTTGTCTGCTCTCTAATGACCGAACGGACCCGTTATTTATTATATATTCAAGCAGTTCCCACGATCAAGCTCAAACATTTATTACTGCATTACCTATGTGTGGGTTGCACGCTGGGATTTCAGTGTTCTGTTTTCTGTGTGTTTTGTCAAGTGATAAAATGTCTCCAGCTTTAGAGTTCAGACTTAGTGTTTTTGACATGAAAAGCCAATACACATGATACATGATCTCTGTGCTCTCTCCCCCCCGTTGATCTGGGGAAGATGTTGATGTTTGAGACAAGGTGGTATCAGATGGCCTGACCACTCCAGGTGATCAATAGGGGATGGTGCTGTGTGATAACAAATGATGGTCATGGGGCACTCATTCAACAAAATGAAAACCCATTGTCCAACTCTGAAACGACAGAATACAATCATTTGTCATCCATGGGGATGCATTATTTTTTTATTTTTACCGAATAATAACATTGAAATGAACTATACAAACTTCCAAACAATAAGCTTCTCAATCAAGAGGCTCCTTTTAACGTCGCACATGTAAGATCCAAGATAGACTTGGCTGAACGCAGAACAAAACATTTTTCTTCTATAGCAGTAAAAAGCTGCAACCGTATTAGCTTATGACTGAAACATGCTGTGTTTTGTCATTTTACCTTTCATGAAAACATGTAGTGAGCCTACAAAAGAACCTCATTCCCTCTTCCTTTAGCTTCCTCACCAAAGTAAATGTATTCTTTGTGTTGTTGCACAGATAATAAATCAGTAGTGGTAGGCTGACGTTCTTTGCCCTCTCTTTTCTCTCACTCATGCTCTCATATATCCACACACACATCACGGGCACAGACAGTAATCCTCTTAAACTGTTTTTTATGCAACCATTTGTCATTCTGCTGTTGCATCTTGGGAAAATTGCAGCCCTTTAGCAGCGGGAGGAGGATGTGGTGAATGACAGAGATAGGAAATAGAGTCGCGTAGCAACCTTTTGAAAATGGCCACTTTCAGAGTCATTAAAGGTGTTTCGTCCGAATTGTCACTGTTGGCTCAGCGTGATCCCTTTAAGCTATTGATATCTGAAAGATGTACCCAGAATCTAGTTATCCTCATCTTAAGGACATAAGCATTGGCCCACAAGAAAGATTATTCCTAATAAAAACTGTAGTACAGTGAGTACACGGGAAAATTAATCCCAGAAATGTATTTCTGGAGAAGTTGCATCTTCATGTTGCCTCTTTTTGCTAACTCATGCTATCATAACAATGTACTTGTATATGTAGCTTAGAATGTAGCACGGAGTCCAGATGACAAGTCCACTTTGGTGATCTCAAGTGTAACCCTGTGTTTTGATATCTTAGATTTATGAAAACAGTTGAACATATATCTTATGGCAGCTGAACTAAAAGCCTTTGTCTTTTCTATACCCATACATATTTTCTTTATACACACATATATGTATGTGTGGTGTGTGTATACACACATACCAGGTTTTACACAGTGTAATTGAGTGGAGACATTCAGTTGAAAGTATTAATGAAAAACTCTTCCATCCACATGTAGCTTCATTAATACTCAGAAAACATTATCCAGCGTAACGGCTTCACTCAGAGGGCATTCACCGCACAGACTTGGTTAGAGCTGCTGTCATTGCTCTCTCTGGAGAAAGAATAGCACTTTTGTCCTGGTTTTAATGTAATGTCAACATGGTTAATTTTTTTCTTTCTTTTTAAAAAAAAAATCACACAACTTTTCACTGATAAGACTGAATAATCTTAAGCAACAGCTGAGAGAGTTGTGACTTGACTCAATTTATATGCAAATGTAATATTTCCTGTGTAATGAGCTTATTGTATTATGTCAACATCTACTGGTGTTGTGTTGTGTCATTCAGAATGGCAACTGCAGTCAGTGTCATTACCGTGTGTTCATTTTCTTAAGGACAGAAAGAGATATGCATTGAGTGCACTGTTTGGGCCTGAAATCTGTGACGACTATACGGTGACAGAAAACAGAAAATATGCGGGCATGAAGGGGGATATTGATTACATAATCTTTTGTGTCTCATTGTCTGTTTTGTTTGACAATTGTCTGTGATGTGGGCTGAGGTCTTTTCAGAAACGAACAGTGTATTTGACATGGAGTCTGCGTGATTAAATTTGAAATGACTCACTATTTGATGTTGTGAATGGTCGACTTATATTCCAAGTACTGTTGTATTTTCCCTTCATTCGATTCACGATTGAGCTTTCATATAATGAATTCTATATTTATTAGCGTTTGTCATACGGGACAATACTGTAGGTATTCTATGGAACTGAAATAAGCATAGTGTTAACTGTACTGGCCTTGGTATTTTGTCTTTTCAGAGAGCAGGTTCACTCAAACACAGTTGTAAATGTTTTTAATCCAGCAGCCTGGCAACACAGCTTCATGTTAGCTCTGCAGCAAAGCAATTAAGCTCATTACTGCGTCTGCATTATGCTTGACAACACACAAGAGCAGAAAATGCCAACGAGCGGTGTTATTTTATATGGTAATTTTCTCACTTTGTACCAAAGTTAAAATGGAGATTGACAGTGTCAGCAAACTGCTTCTGCACAAAGCCTGTGACAATGATCTTTTCATAGAACCGCCACACTACTGCGATACTTTGTGGAGTTTTGCTACATTTACCAGGTATGAGATTTAGTGGCATCTCTTGGTGAGCTTGCAGACTTAAACCTGAGTGCGTGTCTCTCACAGCTCATTTTCCCACAGGGACACAGTATTAAAGCAAAAGAACTGAAAGCTCAACTCCAGAGTCTGTGTTGGGTTTGTTTTAGGCTGTTGTAGAAATGTGACTGCTGGTGTGACATGGCAGATGACATGGGAGATTACTTTGTAAGTCTACAAAAACGCAATGAGCTGTAGTTACTGATTATAATGAACGCATAATGAGAAATATATTACATTTCTGCTAAGAGATGTGCTTAAATGCTGCTCACTAGACCTGGCAGACACATCGCTTTGTTTTGTGCAGACATAGATATTGCAGTACAAACTCTTGTATTTTCTTGACAGTGCTTGGACACAAGGACCTGGACTTGTTGCAGTTTGCTTGATGACCTGTGGACCACTTAGGCCAAGTTTCTTCTTCTTCCAGAGCAGCTTCAAGATCAAATGACGTGAACATTAAGGTAGGGTTCTACATTTTGTGCTATAAAACTGAGGATGGGGCGCTCATAGACTAGCTAATGATGCTCATCCCTGCAGGTAAGATGGGGGTAACAAACCTGCACACTGATCTGTTTTCCTAAATTGCATCAGTGTTTTAAGCTACCGTTTTGCGTGTTATTTCCAAAACATCAAAGTTAAGGAAACTGGATTTAAAGAGCTCCGTGCTTTTCTAAATACAATGGGTAAATCATAGATGAGCTTTTGAATATGACTTGTGGCTGATACACATATGGACCTACCAACAGTAGATTGTAGACCATTTATAAATACTGCTTGTTTTTGTTTAGTCCTGACACTCGGTTCACTCCTTCCAGTGGAATATAATGAGAAACAGAAGTACTTGACCATCCTCTTCGTGAGAAATTTCTGAGAGCATTGTGCAGATCGTGCGAGTAAATCAGCGCATTATGTCACAGCAAAGCCCAATTTCCCTTCAAAACCAACCACTCTGGAAGCAGTGATTCACTCCTTCCTTGAGCTGTTGCTTTTCTTACTCCAGTCACGAAACAATAAACATCTCTGGCAAACACTGGCATGTTGGGTTACAAAATACAAACACGAGCAGTTTACAGAGACTAATTTAGTTGTTTTCAACAGCAGTGACACATCTGAGGTCTGGTTGCATTTGTTCCAACAAACATTGGTACTGATGAACATTTAAGATTTGCGGCATTTAAGAAAACCCAAAGAGAGAGAGAGAGAGAGAGAGAGAAAAGACAGCATAAAACAGTGTTGCGGCGTAAGGTAGCAAGAGCAGCACACGGGGAGACCTGGTCAGCATCCTCTTAGTTGCCTCTTCACCTGACACAGTGTCAGGACCCAAACAGCAGCAGCGAGGAGCTAGTGGATGGAGGGCTGGAGGGATGGCAGTCAGAGGAAAGGAAAGGAAGCCCGGGCCCTGATAACGGGAAGCTGTCGGGGCTCAGGAGAGGAGTGGGAGACATTAGCCAAATCCGGAAGGATCACAAGCCTCTGGATGCAATCCAGTTTTGCGGGGCTGCGATAAGGAGGCTGATTATGTGTCACCCATCAATTCGCCCGCCTCCCGCCGCTGTCTGCCTAGCCATAAATCCACTCATGACAAGCTCTGCTCTTCGGCAATCGCCCCTCTCCACTTCCTCCCTCTGCTTACTTCTGTCTGCACTATCCTCTCAGTGGTATGCTGCAGAGAGAAAGTGAAGAAGGGGATTAAGCGAGTCTGGAAGTGACTGCAAGGATTGGGTCCAATGTAATAGAGATTTAATTGATAGATCCTTTCTGAGAGTCAATCTTTTTGATAGGCTCGAGTGGAGTTTGTGGATGTGCCGATAATGATTTATTCAAGGCGATTTAAAAGTAAAGCATTTCGTAAAATGTCAGAATCGGGAAAGTTACTTTCAAAATCTAATCTGGATTATCAGGTCAAACATTAATTTTCTGTATCAGTCTGTAAATCTTATCCAGTGTAATCATGAGGAAACCATGTGCAACAAATATTCATCATATTGGAAAATACGTGAAATGTTTTTGCTCGTTAACAATAATGGATTACAAATCCTTTATCAGAAAATCTGTAATTCCCCAACGCTAATTAGACAAACATTGACTCATCTTGACTTAGTTTTTAAGTTTTTTTCTGTATTCACTGGACATTTTCAATTATACGGATCATTACATGCATGCATTGCATGCTATTGCATACAACCTTTTGCATAGATATCGGTGCCAACTTAATATTTTTCTTTCACAGTCATGCAAAGTTTAGTCACTTCAGAGTGGCATCCGCAAATTATGGCTGGTTAAATGCTTTTAGCACTTATTAATTACATTAGGAAACCAAATTGGGCAGCCGAGGTTTGATTTATTACTCGGCTAACTAGTTTTGTCACTCTGGGAATATGCAGATGGGGGCGGATGTTAGGATGTTCGCCATGAGAAAGATGGAGAGAGACAGCATGGCCAAACTTGGCCTGACCCTCGCACACATCTCCATGCTAACCTGCATCTGAAGTAACACAGTCCTCCTGACCCCCTCAGGGTGAAGATGAACACATTTTAGTGATGAACAAAAGCACAGTGGTGAATACCATATCATTTGGTATTCATGGGTCAGGCACTTTACTCCTTCTCTCTGAGTCTTGCAATGATACATTGTTGATTTTAACATAACAGGCCAGTATGTATTTGCAAAAAAATGAGCACAGGAGTTAGGGATTTGCAGCAAACTAGTCAAATGCTAGTTACAACAAAGGGTATATTCTAACCAACAAACAGTGATAACAGAAATGGTATTGACGTTCAGTCACTTCATTCAAAACAGGTTACACTTGTTTTAATACAGTGTTTTTTGTCACATTTCTTATTACCCTGGAAGTGCTAATATTCAGTGGTATGTTTTGAATTATTGTTACATCGAAAACATCTTTTTATATATTATATATTTTTGCAGTTTGAGGTTAACATTCATCAACTTTTACCGGTACCTGACACTGACTGAACCTTACAGTTCAACGACCTGGAAAAATATTTGTCCTTAAAGTCACAGCGCCACCAGATGAAAAGCAGTTATGCTTGGGCAGAGTTGTGCATCACAGATTGCTGTTGTTCAACCTGTTGATTTGACGGAGGATGAATTTTAAACATTCGCTCCCTGCAGAGTGAATTTGACAGACAAATCAAGCATATAGCTTCATTATGTTCATAGCAAAAAAAATGGCAGACGTTATATGATTCAGTGCCTTCGATACCATATGTTACGTCGAGAGATGCTTTCACTGTATTATCACAGTGTATGTTTATGTGTAAGGTGTCAATATTAAACATATACAAGTATCTTAGTTGCATAAGGACAAACAGAAATCTAGATCAAGGGCAGGAATACTTTAACGGAGGCAGAACATTTGCATCCTTGCTTCCTTCACTGTTGCTGAGGATCCCTGTTAAACCTTTTCTCATCGACTGACCCTTTGGACCATGGAAATTTAGCAAATAAAATTTGAAATGTTCAAGATTTTGCACAGTAAGAGTTTGCGATCTGGTGTGTAATAACCCATTAGCACGCTCACGGCACTAATTTGGGGTGACATACTTCTGTGTCTATGCTGTATATGTGAGATATAAAGCAACTACTTTATTATCCTGCATGTTAGGTCACCCTCATAATCCTAATAAATGAACATTCTTCACATAATGAAGTCAGTTTGTCAGGTTATCCCTGGCGCTTAAGATGTCAGTGCACATTCCATGTCATTGAAGACCAAGAAAATCCAAGAAAATCCAGCTGATGTGATTATCCCCAAGTGCTCTGCTGTTCAATGGCCGTCTGGCTATTGACCCCTTTTATCCCGTGTGCGATTGATGGTTCAGTGGAGGTCCGGCTTCAGACAGGACTGTAATAGACATTTAATCATACTATCAAATGTTTCATCCATGTAGCTTTCTAGAATATTATGTGTCATTGCTTTTTATGCAATATGTAGATAGCGCAGTGAATTGTCAGACGACGTGTGCTCCCAGTTCCGTTTCTGTTACAGCTAGAAGATCGGTATCAATAAATCTCTCAATTATGTTTCCAATCAGTGAGGTAATTAGCCCTCTAAAATGTTTTATTGAAAATGGTATATGGAAGATTTAGCACTTCTCTTATAATTGAAGTAAATAATCGATTATCATTATAAGTTCTTTGACGTGCGCGCTGTTTATCAGCTGAAAGACAGTGATTGCTGCAGCACTCCAGTACACCTTATGAATGGTAAAATCTTTTTAATGCACTCTGAATTGGCTCGGGTCACACATCCCTCATGCTCTCTCTTTGAATGGATCCTAGCATCCTTTTCTCAGATGTGCTCTGATAAATGGCTGTCAGGCTCTGCCCATGCCCGCTTCTCTCCTCAAATGCTGCCTTATGTGCAGCCTTCAGTTAACGCTGCCCCATCTAATAACTCTTCCCATGTTTAAGCAAAGCGTGTGCCTAATAGACTGCTCTCAAATCACACATTGGGGGATGCTGGAGTGAGCTGAATGTCACAGCGCATTTATCTCCTCCTTGCATCCCCCTCCGACCGACCCATCTACGCTGGGACCATTATTTAACCTAAGAGAGGTCAAATCCTCCCTGTAAGGCTTGAACGGGGCATGAATTAAGCTAAATAGTGTATCCATCCATTAAAGTAGCCATTGGCTGCTTTAAAAGCTCCTGGAGCACTACCATCCTGCATGGCTTTATGGGTGTCACACACCAAATGGGATGACAGTGGGTGTGCCTCATGGCATGTGACTCCCTCACCTGGCAGGGGAGGGGGGTTGAAGGGCAAGAGGAGGGTAGGGGGCTGGCGTGCTGCTAGGTCAGCACTTGGCATTCTGCGAGGAGAGTAATGAGCCTTAGAGTGAGCTCCTCCCCATCTTCCCTCTGCAGTCTGTGCCTCATTTTATTTTTGGGAGAGTTAATTTTGTTCTGCTGTATCTTGATTTCTTTTCTTTCTTTCTTTGGAGTCATTTTATTTCACTTGCCGTCTGAATTATTAATACGTTTTTTTTTCTCTTACCGCTTCTCTGTTGTTTTGACATAAAACAATAAAAAAGTGTTTTCCTAACTTTCTTTTGGCATTACCTGATTATGTTGTACATAGAAATGCAAACAATGAGAGCAGAATAAATAGTTTTTAATTTCATCAATATCAGTCTTATGACAATATTTTCCAATTACCCTGAAATGAGCATAATCTAAATGCGCTTTGGCATGACGCTTGGAACTGAAAACAGACTCTATTAAAAAAGATATCATTTTTATGAGACTAAAGTCGTTAGAGCATTTTCGGTGGTGAAAACCACAGAAGACAATGATGCTCTTTTGTATTCTGAGTGGAGTGTAGAGTTCAGTCAGCCAGCAGGAGTTGACATCATAGGTAGCAACAAAGCAGCCTGAGAGACCAAAGGCTGGCAAAATAAAGGATGTCTCATTGTTCATTTATCAGCATTAAACTGGATTTCATTGTTAGAAATTCAACGGGTTTCCAACGTAATCTATGACGAACCTTCCTTTGCATTTTGGCGTCTCAGTGTAAGAATTGTGCTGCAGGCTAGCTTTTGGCAGCCAACTGGACAGCTAAATTTGGATTTCCTCAACAATGAGACCAAGATCCACAGCTGTGTTACCATATTGCGTTGAAGACATGGCAAGACATGACTTGTTTTCTGTTCCCCCAACCATCTGCAATGTATAAATACAGCTTCAGCTTTCTGACACTCAAATAGCCATGAACTTTCAAAGAGAAATTAATGAAATGGCACAAAGACAAATGCCCTCTGGTTTGTATATGAGACTGATCAGAAGAAGTAAGGGAAAGTTGAAAGTTTCGGTTCTTGAAAACGAAAAAAAAAAGGTCACAAACTCTAATATTTTGTTGGAGCACCTTTAGCTGTGATTACAACACATGTTTGCTGTGGAATTTTTTCAACAAGCTTCTGCAATGTCATAAGATTTCTTTCCATCCAGTTTTGCATTCATTTTTCACCAAGATCTTGTATTGATGATGGGAGAGCCCATGTGTGAAAATGTGTCATGCTCCCTGAACCACTCTTTCACAGTTTGAGCTCGATGAATCTTGGCATTGTCATTTTGGAGTATATATATATTAGCTGAATTGTCATCAGAGACATAATATTAGTCAAGATTTAATCTTGGCGAGTGTATAAAGTGTGGCAATATACCATAGTTGGCTAAAACTTACACAATATTTACCTGACTATGGAAGAGAGTAACTTTTCGTCACTAGTAAGGCCACGCCCCCTTATGGGTGAAAACAAAGGAGACGTTGCTGCGTTGTGTATTGTTCTTTAAACAACTGAAAAGATAAAACGAAGAAATGTATGGCTTCAGGCCATAAAACGGGTGGACAAAGACGGAAAGCTGTGGGACCCTGATAGTCGACATGTGTAGGTGTGCTGTAAACACTTTATCACTTTAAACTATGACGCTAACCTGAGCTAATGTCAGTCATCAGAGTTGTTGGTTATAATGTAGAAAATTCAAAATTCGTGTTAAAAAGTCAAAGTAGTGAATGTTGATGCTGAACTGAAATGACAGTAGCTAACGACAGAGCACAGTTACCCAGTCTGGGTATGACACCTCCGGCCACTGAGTGGGATCGTTCACCCGTTTCTCGGTCGGTAGGCTATGTGGACATACAGACCCTATTTTTTCAGGTTTTGCTAAGTAACGACATTATGTGTCTGCCTGACTAACGTTAGCCATTTCATCTGCTTTTCTGCCAACAAGTGCTAGCAACACAAAATAAACACTGATTTATGGGGGATTTGTATTTACCGCCAGAGGTTACCCCCATGTTTTCACCTACATGGGGGTGTGGCCTAATTTGCTCCTGTCTTCTGTGGGATCTTTTGGGCAGTTGTTTCTATATGTGGTTTCCAAACCAGTTTCTTATATTATTTGTTGCATGACATGAAATCTTGCTTATCAGTTGGTGTTATTTTGTTCTATAAATCTTGTAAGCTACATAAACAACATTTCTACTTCTTTAAAAAAAACAAAACAAAGCAAAAAAAAAATTCTGCTTAAAAAAAAGTACCCCTGCACTGACTTTAGGCCAATGTAACTAAGCTTCAATTGTTTTGATCTGTCAGCCTAAACCGTCACAATTCATCTTGGAAGTGTCGACAAAAAGCCCTTCCTGTTATTTTCAAAATGTATTAAAATTCCACGTATCACACTGGCCATATAATGATCACATCAGATTACTCCACTCCTGAAAAAAACACTCTTGATCCACTTTTGATCCTGCTTAGCCAACCACATGTTTGCAAATCATACATGAAGGCTGATAATACTGGCTCAAGGGGATCATCTTCGTTCTTTTTGTGCAATGGATTTTCATGTGGCACCTTTGAAAGGATATTATTTCATATCGTCGTCAATGACCTATGAAGGTCCATCTTGACTTAACAATGATCTGCACATGATTTGATTCTCATGCAATTAGAAAAAGGTGTGGGTACGGAGGTGTACATGAATCAATAGCATCACCGAGGAAAACAATCATAAATGGTGGCTGAACAGAAGGCACTGTATAGATTTATGGATTGCTTTGCGGCAGCTCCACTCTTTGACTCCACAGTTAAAGAATCTAGTCACATGCTTTGTTGACACTGGAAGCCAAATGGAGGGGGAAAAAAAAAAGAATAAAAACTAACTAAATACTATTTTTTTTGCCATGTGTATGTCGGCTTCCCTGAATGCATTTCAGGTTTTGCATCTGCACAACAACACAAGATCTGGCATCCCTCCATCCTGCAAATGGCCCTATTATTTTTGCTATGCACCCTCCGGTTACTCTGAATAAGCAGAATTTATCTATGTCAAACAGCCTTGTCTGTGTTGTTCCCGGTTTTACCTCTTTACTTGTAGCTCCACCAGCGCTGCAATCCACATAAACAGACATCCCAGCCCCACCCCATCCCTCAGTCTGGAAAAAAAAAGTTCCTCTTTCTCTAATGTCTTTTGCTTGACTTCCTTGTTTCTGATGTATTCTTTTAATAAAATATATTCAGTATTTTGTTGTACACTCCTTTGGAAATCTGGAGCTTCTGTTTTGGTCTTTCTTTAATTGTATCTCCTGAGCTAAGGCACTTTGAGGTGCGGAGCTGTGGAGCAAGTCAAGCTTTTATACAGGGTTAAATTTAGAAAACCTTTTCTTTGTCGCCCACAATAACTTTGTGGTATAGGTGCTTGATTATTTTATGATTGGTCAAGACTGGTGATTCCTGCAGGCCTCTCCAGCCGTGCCATCTGAGTTATGGACAATAAGGACAATCAAGCCCATGCACCACTCAGACCTTTGCATTGTCAGGTCACCTGGGCTACAGAAAGGTATAACACCATTTAGAAAATGTCATGGGAATATAAAGTCTGTGATATAAATTCTGTATTTGTTCAGCGTGATGTGCTGAATGGTGATGTGAGCAGTGATGAGGGAGCCTTGTACGCATTTTGTCGGAGTGGGAGTGTAAATACTGAGACAAGATTCTGACCCGAATCGGGGGAATGGAAACTTTAATTTGAACATCTCTTGAAAGCTTTGCAGCAATACATAAGCACACTCGGTGTTATTGTGCCTATTTTTAAATACCCTTTCAGTGGCTTTATTTTACCTGTAGCTTAAGAGTTCTTTACACAAATTGAGCATGAATGAGCAGATCAATGTGTGATTGCCAAGTAAACACAACGCTTTTATATTATGCTCTGTTGTGTGCAGTGCACGTCTTGAGTTGAGTGCTTCCATTTCAGTTTTTACCAATGCAGCGCCTGTGACAAGATAAGCAGATCGAAGCTAATGTCTATTCCATAAACACCATCTGAGTGTTGTTCCACTTGAAGTTTCTATATTTTTAGACAAAAAGAATTTTCCCTACGCTCAGTGGGTTTGATGTATAACCGTTATGAAGAAAAGCAAAACCACCCAGTGTATCCAACCACCAATCAAAACTATTATGCACGTGTGAGTCATTCATTCTTCCTCCCACACGGTTCAGCTGAGGTGAAGACGCGTAAGGTCAGATGACAGAGTTGGGTCATGCACTCGGAGAAAACCCCACAGTTAAACTGAGGATAATTCTCTCTGTTTTCCTCTCTTTATTTTTCCCTTTCAACTCCGTCCCGCCGTGCACACAACTACACAGCAAGCGAGTTTTAAAGGGCTGAGTCTCATTCACATCAATGAAAGTGTGCCCACAGTTGGAACCGCGCTGCCTTTCAGAATTTGACTGGTTTATTTTTAAATTTTGGTGAATGTTTAACTGAATCTTCATAATGTATTCATCACAAAGATGAGTGTGAATTTCTAAAGGCCCTTGGCCTTCATGTGTTTGGTAGCTTTATGACAGCCTCATTAAACCAATCCATTTAGATCCAGTATACATGCTTTTTATTACAATCTCGTTATTCATCACAACACACTGTATATTTTGCAAAATTATTGGGAAATTGCATTTCAGCCAATTAAATGCAGATAGACAATAGAATGAAATAGAATGAAAAGCCTATGTTGCTATAACACAGATTTGCTTAAATCATCAAACGACCAGAATAAATCTGTCCATATATTAACATGTTCGTGTTGTACTACTGAACTTGACACTTCTCACAATTTTTAGAGAACCTCCATCTGAATCTTGAGAACCTTTTCAATGGGAAATATTACAATTATTTATTTTTAAATGTTATACTCCAAATTTACTTATGGACATTTCAAACTTTTGTATCGAGACTGCTGTCTGTATTTTTCTCCACACCAGTTGACAGTCATTTCCATGAGAAGTTAAAATAAGGTTATAAATACACACCCTTTGTAAACTCGCATGAAATTCACAGGAACATGAAAGCATAACAATCTCCAACCAAAAAAGCCCAGCTTCTCTAACTCACTCTTAGAGGATTTGGCCAAATCCTGAAAGTACCAGAACAGTAATTTGAATCCCGGAACTTCATCCTGTGAGGCAAGGCTTGTAACAGATGAGCCCCTTTAATGCCTTAGGAGCCAACTTTTTATTTTCTGTTTAGTCCAGATACAGAGTTGACATTCGCATTTGTCTACAAAACAACAATCCAATCTCTCTTTTTTTTTTTTTTAAAGCGGTACACATTTCTACCTCTTCCTAGATATTTGTCATCTTTACATCCTTCCAGTATAGTAGCAAAACTTTAATATAGTTTTCATAGCCCGGAAAACAGTGGAATAACAGTAGCTGAAAATATTCAGACATGTTGACACCACTTGCATGGCTTTCATTTCCTTTGCTGTAGTTCCACTGAAATTTTGCTGCTTGATTTTCTTCACCCTTGGGCCTGCCTCGGCATTGAACTGTGGTTTTAAAATAAAACCATGTGACTCAACATCGACTCACATGATTGTTTCTTCTTCTTCTTTTTATTTGGTGTAGACAGAAAGAAATGTGGTGAAGTAGAGGAGGGAAGGTCAAACAGCAAAGGGCCAGCTGGCCTTTGTTAAAATGGTATGTTGGCCTTTGTGGTACACGCTCTTACCACTTAGCCGTCAACTCAATCTTCAGCTCTTCTCAAATGAGTGGCAGCTTTTCTTTGACTTTACAAATTGATTTAGAGTCTTTTGCACTTCAGATTGTAGGTTGCCATTGGACTGCATATTTGTGTGGTTACCTCTTGGAACATGTTATGTTGCAAATGTGTAACGGTGGTTTTCAGAGATGATGAATCCCCTTTTCAAGGGGATGTTAATTATGTTATAAGTATTATTCACGCTGGCTGAAGAAAGTCTTGTACACATAGTCATATATAAGACGTATTTGAAAGACTTGATTTCTAATTGAAAAAAATGTTCCTGAAAAGAAGTTATGACATGAAATTGTATCGGATAATGGTAAATGTCCACGCAAGTCAGTGCAGTGGTCTCAGCTGTTACAAAAATACACATACAAACAACTGTGGAGTTCAGAGAATGTGAAAAAGCTCTTTGTTGCCATTATATTTAGGTCTCCCTTTCCTCCAAACCACCTTTCCCCGTGTTGAATCCTCCTTTCACAAAATGTACATTACTACTGGAGGATTGATAGCCACTCACCCTGACCACTTTCCCAGGACTCCACTCTGACTTCACTAGGCTTTCTGTGTAGGAGCTGGGAGAGGTATTGCAATGCCTTTAGGAAAACAGACAATTTGTGATGCTTGGAGTGGACCGTGAATGATGTGAACGTTCCACACTTTCTCTCTCTCCCCAACCCCTGGCTAAAATTGTGTTTCTTGAACTTAGTGGCCACAGGATAGGGAGTTCCATATGCTTGCATTTGCCATAATGAATAGGTTTTGTTTGCATTGGATTTTTAACATTCTTGATACTGCCTCTTATTGGTTTCTAGTTGAACCCTTTCACTGCATCCAATGGCCTGTGGGCTTACGCTAAATCTGCAAATAGGTCTTAAGCATATTTGTGTCTGGCTTTTTTGGTTTGGAAGAAGTAGAGGACTCTGAAATGTGATTCATCAGGCAGTATTACACATGCCTCTATGAAGTAGGGTAATAAAAAGATGATGAATTCCTGACCTGAGGTGTAGATCAAGACTGTGATCCTTTGACTGTACAGCAGTTAATACGGCATCAGTTTGAAGTGATAAGTTTGAAGTAAGTTCTGCAAGAGGGGGAAGTACAACATTTAAGAAATGTCGATGTGCGTTTGGCAAATGACGTGTGTAAAATTGTCTACAGTCATGCCTGCAGCAATGAACGTATTAAGAGAAGATAAAACTTTGTGTGATTTGACATGGCAGTCATGATGGGGTCAAAGCAAGTTGCAAGAGTTTACTGCTGTAAGAGGATCCCGGTTACATCAGTTTACAGGAAACCGCTCAAACTATCGGTCTGCAAAAAGAAAAACAAAAGGGAGACAAGTCCCAGCATATTTACTTTTGTTTGGTGTGAATAACTGGTGTTGTGAGTAAAACTATATGTATGTCAGTGTACATTTGTGTATCTGACTGTGTGTACATTAATATCATCAGTGGTTTAGAGGACATACTTTTGAACTTCAAACACCTTAGAACAGTTTATATTTGGAATGAGGTAAATACTGTGTGGATTATTAGTTTGAGGAGCCTGCTGTGCCGAACTCCTACATAGGGTGGATTTAAGGCCTATCTTTAGATGCCACCCTGGAGAATACATTGTTTCCATTTCCCAGGGAGTTAATGATATGCTTATTCTATGCAAATTTTCCTTGCTGTTTTTAATTGTAGTGTTTTTCAAGAGCCCACCTGGCGTTCCTCCTTCACTTAACTATAAAAAGCTCAAAATTCAATTCAATGAACGTATGTCTGCCTCCATATGAGTAAATTATTACTTGAAAACTTGACATAACGTGGTAATACTTTTTAAGCCTTTTGTCCTGCACTGTGAGCGTCCTTCGTTTTGTGCCTTTTTATCTGTATGCACCTAACTTGTTGTCAGACGTTGGTTCTGTTATTACTTTTGTTGTTGAGGCAATTTCATCGATATATCATCGATATACCATCTTCCAGAAGCTACAACATTTGGTTATATTGCACTCTGCAATAAAACATCCAGTATTCCTTGTTGCTTTGGCACACTTGGACATCTTAGCTCAGTGGTGGTGTCCAAAGATGTCCAGCCTAAATTTTCCTAGGGTTATTTTTGCATCTCTGTTCTAGAAAGACGCTCCTTGACCCTGCGCTGCACTGACTTCTAGAGCCTGTGTAATACAGCAGTCTTCCTGCTAATCACCAGTTTGAAACTAACGTGAAATATCTGTGGCAGGAATTGATTCACATAAAAGTGGCTTCAAATGGACACTTGTATACCACTAGTAATCACAGTGATAGCCCAATCAGAATAAAAGTGCCTTGTAAACCACCTCAACTGGAGCAGACTGGCCCCATGTAGCCTCATTGTTTCTCTCTGGGGGGAATAAATATATTCCTTCTGTGCATGCTGGCCCCAATGCTGGGAAGATGGCATCAATGAAATTGGAAAACTGCAGTAAACACATTTATCTTATCAGATTGTTTTATTTAAATGCAATGTAAATGTGAGTATACAGTATAAAAGTAGGAATCTCTGACCATAATAATTTCATACAGGTTGAAGAAATTCCATCCATGTAAATGTGCACACTCAATCGATTTTAAACTGAAAGTGTGATTTGGTGCAATGTAAACAGTAAATCATAAAGGCTACAAATTGGAATACCTGTGATGTATTCTGTGAAATATTCAGACATTTCATACAACTAGTTATTATTACACAGCTAATACGTAATTCAGTGTCTGCTTGTGGATATTGTTTGATTAGTAGAAAAAGAGTAACCTCTAAGAAATTAAGAAAGTAATTGCAGCAGCCGGCAGTTTTATTTCTTTTATTGCAGATTCCACAAAAGTTCTGCTTTTCTTCCAAACTACATTTGAATGTCAGTGTTTTATTCATGCTGAGGTTGAAAAGAGGCTGTCAAATACCTGCTCAAAACTTCTTTCCACTCTGACACTCCCCTCTCCACATAAAACACACTGTAATACATTATTCAAACCCATTCATGCAAAATTGTAAATTCACATGTGAGATGTCGGTGTTGTCCCAATAGATTAATTATTATTTCAGTAACTATTACTAGATTTAAATCACATATTTCCACTGATGCATTAATGGTATCACAGTTGGAAAATGATTTCTATTTTTTATAATCACAGGGTCACCGTGGATTAATTTTGATTAATCGCGATTAAATATCGTACATTTTTAATCTGTATGAATTGCGTTTCATTTTGCATGAGCAAACAGACTCAAGAAACAACAGAATATACAGTTATGCACTTAATGTGTTTATTAAACACCTACAACAGTTCCAACGAAAAAAACCTGAAACAACTTAACAGCTAGAGAGAACAGTCTCTCACACGGGACAGTAGTTGCAGGAGTGACCAGATATTTGCAAGACAGATGTGTACACCATCTTACTATATATAAACGTGGTGCATAATTTTTTACCATGTGAGCCACTTAATATAACGTGCCATTATAATGGGTACATGGTGTTTTTTTTTATTTTTAATATAACATGTTAAAATGTGTCATTGGTCCTCTGATGTCTGTGAGAAATGTAGTGTATTCATTGTCCTAGTGCATATCTCAAGTCTGCACAACCTACCTCAAATTTGAATTTTCTAGACTCAAAACTGATCAGTGGTGATGAGTGGTTGATTACACACCATTTGTAACAGCATGCTACTTTGAGATGACCTTCTCCTCAGTCCTCTAAACTGATGTTTTAATGATGCATGAAATGTGCAGATTAGCAGTGTTAGTTTTATTTCAGTGCCCTGTGCCAGCCTCAAAATTGGTCATAGGTGCTTCGATGTCATATTTATGAGACTCAAGCTGTCTATTCAAAGAGGACCTTTTATAGTCTTCACATGGGAACAGGTCAGCAAATGTCAATTCCAGTGATTCATATTTCATGTCAGAATTGAAATGTCTCACCCATCCATCATCCCAAATCCAATAAAGTACTACGTAGAAGATATCTTATAAATACTGTATCTCGAGGAAAATCTAAATTCTGTTGCATCTGCTAAATTTGCGAAAACGCATTGTGTGGGATCAATTGTCTAAGGAAATAAGTGTCGACACACCTGACTTCCTAGGGGTGGGGACAGGAGTTAAAATGATTTTCACTCATTTACGTAAATTAGAAATCCAACAAAGGAGGTGCCTTCAGGCACTATCAACAATTAAAGGGAAAAATTAGTTGTAAGTTAAGTCATAAATTACATTTTACCTTGAATTTAAATGAGGTGAGCTTACTTGGAAATCGTCTGTGATTCCATCTTTAATATATTGCCAGAGCCAAGAGGGTTCGTATTGTTACAGTCTCATGCTTTTTTTTTTTTTTTTTTTTTTTGTAGCAAATTAACTTTACATGTTATGCTATTGCTGTGTTTTGATTAGACTTTCTAATGAGCTTTAACTAGAGCCTTGAGCAAAGGCTTTGAAATAGATTTTGAAGCCTGTGATCTTTCTTGCATCCTCCATTGAAAGTGTGTTCAGCAACCCTGAAAGACTTCCATGGGCATTTTGACAAAAAAATAAATAAATAAAAATAAAACAATAACGTGTGGCCTGTTGTTTTGATCAGTGTCTGATGTGGGAGGGAAACACTGCAAGGGGTGGGAGTTGCTTTGGGATGAACCATTGTCATTTTATTTTCAGTAAACAGCAGGACGAATGGATGGATAGATAAAATCAACCCAGACTACTGCTGAAACATTTTAAAAAGATAAATTCACGTTCACTCATCTCATCTATTAACAGGATTAATATTTATGAAATCAACAAGATTTCACGCTGGGCAGCTAGATGGAAATGCGACCCTGTGAAAGTGAGAGATGTCTCTGCTGCTGCTGCAGTATTGACACCTGCTTAATGGATGTGTGGTAAATGACCCTCATTCTACAGTGTTTGTCAGCATTAACAGCAGTCTTCTCTGCTCAGAGTAATGCCACAAAACTGCCTGGGTGACAGCCTGCAGTGATTTGTCGCATTCCAAACACACAACATCATGACACTTCAATAATGAACCTGCGTGTTTCACTCAACAAATGGCACAATGACTGCCGCGATGGAAGAAACTGGCTTCATTTTCATTCAGGCAGGGCTGTCCGGGGCATTGCAACGGGGCAGGGAAGGTGCAGGTGTGCCACCATCAACAAAAGATGGATCCATATTGATGATGAATTAATGAAGAGGAATGGAACACTATCGGAGTGAATTCACCCGAAGGCCCCGACTCCTCTGAAAAGCTGCCAATACCTGCTCAATAAGACGCAGAGAGGACACGGGTCTGGAAGTGGAGTTTTCACTTAGTTTTAGAAGTAATGTTAGGACCTTAGGGTCTTTGACATCTAAAAGCTGTGTTTAAGGACAACCACTGTGGCACAGCATAATAAAGCAGTTTTACAGCTACTGCCACTTGAGTAAATGTTGCTATTAAAAAAAAAAAAAGAACACAAACACAGTGAAATACTTAGACATATATAGGTGAATCCCCTGTACCTTTCACTCACAGATACAACATACCTAATTACTGTTGTAAATATACATGGCACACCAACTTCAACTATGAAATACATCTACAGAAGACTACTAACAGACATGACGTTAAACGCATCCAAAACATCTGCATTTTATTTAATAGTTGGGTCATAAAGTAATATTATTTTTATACTGTAATTAATTACAGTGCTTGTATTTGTTCCATGCTTAAGCATCTGATCTTTCATTTTTATTGAGTAATTATATTATTGGGACCATTAAAATAAGTACTTATTAAGTTAAATCTTTCTAACACATGTGTGACACACATTTGAAATGCTTGATTCTCCACCGTCTAAGTAAAACTGTTTGAGGAGGGATTTAACAAGATCCAGAACTGATGAATGGATTTGGATCTATAAAATGGCTAAACACAAAATCAATCATCCCAAAATAGATCCTTACATTGCCGTACACTATTTACATTTTGCATACCCCTTTTAGTCGAGGATTTGAACGTTTTCAATAAATCCATGTGCGATTTTGTAATGTAATGCCCCCCCAATAAACGCAGCCGTTGCAGCTGGACCATCCCTTTGAGCACAAATAATTATTAACAAACTAATCATCGTTTATTTTGATGAGAACTGCCTGACCGAACCAATTGTGAGCTCTGAAAATGATGTCCGTATGTGTCTATAAAGCAGCTAATCGTCTTGCAGATGGACCAGTTATATATGGCGGGGTGGCGCGCGGTCCTCATGGTGAGCTTAATCAATGAAACGGAGTGGAAACTTTGTCGACATCAGCGGATCTCCGTCGAGTGAATCTAACTGCGGGCTAGTCAGAAGGACACAGGAGCCGTCCCTGGTGCCACTCCTACGGACGTCTCTCCTGTCATTATGTCACACATCCTCCTTTGAACACACAGTTGCTAATGGCAACTGCACAGTTTTTGCAGACTTGAGGCCACAAAAAAAAAGCAAAGTTATTTAATTATATAATCACAGTAATGATTAACAGCCTGTGAAATGAACAAGTAAGAGGGTGAATAGCAGAAAGGAAAGGTGCCTTTCACATGTCTCTCTGCTCTTTGGATAATTTAGATCACGTGAAAACAGTTTTAACAAACTGATAATCTAGGCACAACTTTGCTTTTGTGGCATCAGTGGGTACTATTCATTGTATTAAAATACTTGGTAATTTTCAGATGATTTTATGCCAAACCAAAAATAGCTTTTACTATTCTGCTTGAAGGCAGGCAGCTTATGCACAGTGAAGTATTAACGATATTTAGCTTAAAGGAAGTCGGTGCCTTTCAGTGTTGGTTAAAACTAAGCTTAGTGAAAGTCTTATGTAAGAAGAGATACCACTTTAATGATCCACAGTGTTGTCAGATGGCTTAGAAAGTGCATGTGTTTAAAACAGGAAAAAGTCTGCGACTAATTGGACAGAGGGACTTGAAGGAGTGCTCACATCCTCTCGTGATATCTCCAAGAGTGGTAAATACGTTAAATACAGCGTATGGTTCTCCACGTGTGATTAGTGTGATTCTTACAGACGACTGCAAGTGCACCATTAGGTAAAATGGTTATATTTATTCATAAATACATAACTTGACTAGAGAAGTAGAAATTATTTCAATCACTCACTTAGGTAACTGGCTAATTATCTGTGCCAGTCTTGCAGAGTCAAAATTTTTGTTTTTTTAAATGATCATGAACTAAAACGTTAAGAATTGTTTTATTGTGGAAGGTCTGGTTGCAGACCACAGTGGGATCTTCGTGGCAGTAGGGCCTGTTATCACAGGGTGTTAGTGGTCAAGTGAGCAGATTAAACTGGATGTACTTTTTGCTGCCTCCAAGAGGGAGTTCTTCTTGGAAGATCTTTTTTTTTTTTTTATCGCATTTTTTTTGCCTAATAGCTTGCAATATTAAAAAAAAAGTGGTGTCACATTGCATTTTGCTGTTTTATTTAACGGATCTTACTTGTTGAATATTAGTCTATTTTTTTGAGTCCAACTCTGTAACCTGTTATTGTGCTTCTGGCTGATGCCGAAACCTGGAGTAACTTTATAATGTGAAACCAAGTCAATATCAGTGGTGTTGTATCAAAACAGCTGCACTCTCCATGGACGACACAAACTGGTTCAATGCACCATTTTATTATCGTTCACATTCTTTAAACTCGAATCGTTTTGCTGTCAACTCAAACTATTGGACAGGTTCTACTCCTACTTCACTCTTGTAAACTAAATAAATCCACGGAAATGAGGTTTGTAGAGCTGCAGTAGAGCTCAGACTCCCGCTGGCCAGTAATTTGTATTTGACAACTCAAGCAAGCCGTGTACTTTGTGTACAGACTTTGTTGGAGCAAACACATTGGCCAGCTGGATGTATAGACGCCTGATACTCTGCAAGCACCCAGAACGTTGTGCTTCTGTGCCCTCTGTGGAGGCGAGATAGTGAAAGGATGAAGAAAAGAGGGAAAGGGTAAGACAGAGGAAAAAGAGCGAATTAAATGAGGTCGAGGAGCAACATATGAACTGCAGCTGAGGAATAAAAGAGGGATCAGTCAAGAGAACAAAAGTCAAGTTAACAAGGTGGGAGTAGAGAGAAATGATAAAAAAAAGAGGACCAATAGCACACATTGCCACACATTCTCAGTTCCAAGGAGAAGCTATTATGCAAATTCTCCATGTGAAGTATATTAGTTAAATTGTTTATTTTAAACCCAAGTATTTGCATACATTTTGTTCCTGCCAGTTAAAGTGGAAGAGAAGTGAGTTGTGGAGATAAAGTCCTGTTCTTTTAGAACCGATTGTCAGATATGATATGTTTGCCAAGTCATGCCATTATTAGCATTGGAAATCTATACATGTATAATGCAGAACATTATGCCTTCAGGGCTTACCGCCTACCTAAAGACATGAAACTGTGCTTGAGGCTAATGGGAGGTTGAAGGAAGCATCATAGAAGTGTTGTTTCTGTGGTTGCTTATTTTTCCGCCTGAACAGATATACTTTGTGTCCAACCGGCTGACAACTAAATGGGGACCATTGACCTTTCATCTAACATGTTTGGCCTACAGGTTAAAGCTCTGCAATGGAGCATGTGCCCATGTCTTGATTTGCGTGAAGGATTACAGTTTGGAAATGGTACCAAGATATGCAGCAATGCACCACCAGTGGAGTTTGCATGTTCTGCCTGTGTCTGTGTGGGTTTCCTCCGGGTACTTCGGTTTCCTCCCGCCTCTAAAGACATGCTCGTTAGGCTAATTGGTGACCCTAAATTGACCCTAGGTGTGAGTGTGAATGGTTGTTTGTCTCTGCCATAGACTGACAGCTTGTCCAGGGTTTACCCCGCCTCTCGTCCAATGACGTCCAATGCGACCCTAGTGAGGACAAGCAGTAGTAGATTAGATTTGCCAGTATTTTATGGGAAAGGAAATCTATTCAGTACATGTTTTAGACACACAAGTATTGCTAAATCAGTGAATACTACAAGGCGAATTTAGTTTTAAGCTTCACAGTGTACCACCATATGGTTGAAAAAGCAAAAGCTAAAGAATGTTATGATGGTTTGTTTGGATGTAACCAGCTGTTTTGGACATGCATTTGATCTATAAATAAATGGCTGTGTAGGCAATTAGACTTGATTTTACTTACTGGCCCAAAGACACAGACATTAATTTCGCATTTCAGAGGGCGTCAACGTTGTCTGCAAGCATGTCGGTCCACTTTAGCAAGCTTTCAGTTACAGATTGAGTAAGATGTCTGATATTCTTTAGCTAATCAAATTTACATTGTGTGAAGCTATTAACAAACTATCCACCACATTCCATTTTATCCTTCACTTCACACAATATTTTTGACCCATCTTTTCAAAGTTGGCATTCCCCACAGATTCAGCATTTAGCATTTATTAAATTTTTTTTTCAGGTCAAATATTAAGGCCTAGAATAAATTATCTCTTGAAAACATTTTTTTTAATTGCATCTCCCGCCTAAAGCCAGTCCAACACTATGTATTCTTTATCCAGGCAGTCAAGTCTTTTGTCCTTCCACTCAAACCCTAACGATTCACAGACAGATGACTCTTCATTAGCTCCTCATACCTGCCTGCAGTCTGTACCATCATCTACCTTTGTCTTTAATGGCAGTCCATATGATTAATTGAATCTATTTTTGTTTTACATCGCAGGTGACATGGTATGACCGCTTATCAGTTTCTCGTCATTAGGTGTCGGGGCTTGACAATGGCGTGGCCGGCTTGGGCCGACATAACTTATCTGGATAATATATGGCCCACGGGTTTTAGGTTCAGAATCCTTCCTCGGAGGTAATAAGTCTTCATTTTTGCAGCCACGCTCCGTCCGTCAGTCTGGCTGGTCTCCAGTCTTGGGTGTAACGTTCTCTCGCTGGGCCGCGAGGCTGCTAAAGACCTAATCAGTATGTTTTTGACCTTAAGAATTAACAACTATACCATTGAAAACTTTGGCTGAAAATTCAGAGTATGGAAATACAGCTATAAATGATGATGCCAACAACTAACACAATACAAAAAAACGAGAGAAGGACGAGGTGGATCAAATGTCTTTATTTTTACTACATTTAATTGCTAGACCATTATAGAAATGATTGGTGGAGCCTACTGGGTTTGCATCTGTTGTCTGGGGGCTCTTAAGTGAATCGATGTCATTTTATATGTTTAATGAGTGATTATATATATATATGCTATTCACTATGGGATTTGCTTAATATGTGTAATTCTTCACTATGATTTTCTCCTGAGGTTTCTCTATGTCGACCCATCAATATCAATGTAACATTAAATGATACAGATTGTCTATATATAGATGGCAGAGTGTGTTGTATTATGAGGGGAACAAAATGTATCCTCAGACTCGGCCTACAAATGAAATCTTTAGTTACTGTATTTTATTTATTGCACACATGCAGCCAATCGATTTTTAAGACGGCTTCTAACCATTTTCCCTATAAAGGTCTAGTGCTGAAACATAAAAAAAAAAGAACTATATTATTTTTTGCAAATTGAAACTACTAATACAATATCATGCTCATGTTGCGCATTATAGACCTGTGAAACTATTTGAGAGTGATGGCGTGCGCGAGTGTTAACATTGAAATGACTATATGTGGCTTTTAAATAGTTTCGTATTGAAGGGACTCTTTTCATTTAACAGGTATTTCACTTTCAACTTGCATGCGGCCTGTCTTAAACCGGAGATTCTTTGTACTTTTTAATGAATGAACCTGACAGCAGGATCAGACTTTACATTCCCTTTGTACTCCCTCTAATAGCATGGAAGCTGTCCCCGCACCAGCTCAAAGACCTCATGACAAGGCTTGTCTAAGCCAAGGTGCAAACTGACTGTGAGATTAGCCAGGCATGACATGCCAGGGAAGGTGGAGGAACCGGTGATAATGCCTGAGGCAGGAGTCTGGGTCAGGTTACTGCCAGAATGGGAGTTGGCAGGATTGGCATCCCTTACATTCTACGCTGAGATGCCAGGTACCTGTGGGACAAGTGATGCACGACCAGTGTCATGTCTTCCCGTGTTAAAATTTGCATTCTGCGTGGCCTGTCTATTGTAATCCAGCATGCATGGCTAATTCCAGCTCACATTCACATTATTTATTGTTTGGCATTCGACATTTGTGGCAATAACAGGTTAAAATTAAGAAAAAAATTCTCACTTTCCCAAATGTTTTTAATATACTGTTGCTGTGTGTTTGAGAAGTGAGATACACCACGAACCGCAATCCATTATATTTACTTGTACAGAGCTACACATTCTTGAAGCACAGCTTGTTCGTAGGTTACTGTATATTCAATATCCATCATGTCCAAAAGGTGTTTATTTCTTCCTCTTGTCATGTAAGAGGTAAAAAAAAATAAATAAATAAAAACTGGAATGTGTTCACCTTACTATTGTCAGCACATGTTATGCACTGAGGTTTTTGAGTGCTTTCACGTGAACGTTCTATACCACACAGATGTGTTTACTGGACCGCAGATAATTCAAATGGATGGCACATGGCACGCCAAAGCTCAACTGAGCAGGACTTCATTTTGTAAGCCATTTCACCATATCATTCACTATTATCCTTAACAATGGCTGCATGTGCTGTCCTGTGGCAGGTGCCTTTCAGGCAACTCCACCACATAAATATAGGTGTAAGTGGTAAAATGTTCAAGATGTTGGGAGCGTGTCTCTCATGCAACACACAAACAGTAACGTTGTTCCAGAGTTTTAATCCCCATTAATGTAATGACGAATGTCAGGGTTTTGTATTTTTTCAGCCATTGTTCCTATAGAAGATAAATAGATTATCCTTTTTAATCCTGGAGGGCACAAAGACTGAAGTCACACTCTGCAGTGTGTTTATACATTTGTGGTAATTTATCTGTGCTGACAGGGAGGGAAGCATATATTTTGGAAAAATATAATGAGCAATTGTCTTTTGCTGTCATCACTGTCTAATTCAGAAGCCACTGTCACAAGTAAACCAGCCCATTTAAAGTAAACTTGGTGGCAAATTATGACTTTCTGTTACAAAACCATGTCTTTTACAAAGCTGGAGATAGAAAAATGGGTGAATAATATTGAACTAATGAGCTAAAACAGAACCAAGTTATTGTGTCTTACCTTTAATGCATAAATGAGAAATCAGAATATGATGGATGAAGGGCCATTATAATATTAACACCTGAAAATGAGATTAGATTGGATAGGTACATACTTTATTTATCCCCCTTTGGGTCTTAACAAAAGCCCCGAATTAAAATGCTATCCCAGCTATTAGAAACAATTTATACAGTATGATGTCTGCTGGAGTTAGTGTAATAACAGCTTAGCGACAAATAGTAACAGCCTATAATGCTGTTGAGGCCTTGTATGGGGGAAAATGTATGTTAAATTAAATAAACTCAGCAAGTAAATCAAATTTATAGTAAAGAGGTGACTTCCAGTTTGACTTTGGTAGCTCCAATAATGTCAAGCTAGTTCATGTGACCTCCAGGTTTTGAACAACTCTGTTAAAAAAAAAATACAAATAAGTCTCCATCATCTAAAAAAATCAAGAGTAGAAACATCAGGTTTTTAAAAGCACAACGTCGTTTGAAACAGATTTATTAAACCCTGACATGCCGCCATAGTATTAACATTGAATGTGAAACCCTGTTGCCCAAAGCATGTCATTACCAATTTATTTATTTATTTATTTCTCCCAAAGTAAGTGTTGTACACACATCCAGCCATCCGTCAGATTTAACAGACCAGGCCACTTTCTGTTGCTCAGTGATCTGTTTCTGATGTTCGCCCTGCCTGTATCTAAACAACCCATAAACACAGTAAACTACGAAGCACTGTGTGTTCTGACACCTTTCTGTCAGAACCAGCATCCACTTTTTCAGCAATTTGTTTCACAGTAGCGTGTCTGGTGGATTAGACCACGAAGGCCAACCTCGCTCCCCATGTGCGTTATTGAGCCTTGACCCGCTATGACCCTCTCTGTGATTCACCACTTTTCCTTCCTTGAACCACTTTTAAGAGGCATGGACCACTGCAGACCGCGAACCTCCCACAAAAGTTGCAGTTTTGGAGATGCTCTCATCCAGTTCACAACAAGTCTTTCCCCTGCTTCTAACACATCAACTTTAAGGATAAAATGCTGCACCCATGGTCATATTCAATAAAAACAAGTGTAGTTCACTTTATCTGTCACTGGTTATAATGTTATGGCTGGTCAGTATGCCCAGTCTGTATTAGAATACAGACACTCACTCTCTTTATGCTTCCCCTTGGTAGTTGTTGACCCATGATAGTATCTACATTAGGAAGAAATATCTCTTTTTCTCCTGCCATTGTAGGCGTTTAACTTTATCTGCATGAGAGTTCAAGGGTCACGTGATACATTATGTGGTGTGCTTTCCAATAACAGAGCTCAATCCTCTGTTCCATGTAAAGGTTTAGCCACCGACAGGATAGAAGCTTCTGGGTCAGTGTTTCGGGAAGAGAGGGCAGTAAAAAAAAAACACACACGGACCATACATTATGCATTAAGATCTCACGGGCCTCCTGGAGCGCAACAACCAAAGTCTGAGCAGAAAATTCACTCACAGCTGCAGCATCCTGATCTGCTTTTCTCAAGATGTGAGGCGAGCTAGGTGGCTGCTCGGGTAATGAGACAGATGGACGACACAGATTGCTGACATTAGCCCGCTCTTTATCTAGATCATGATTCCTCATCAAGCTAATCATTTATCAGAAGAAGCCATCTTGTTTTTTTGGAGGGGGTAGAGGACAAGCTGTGCAGCCCTGGCTGCGTCAACATTTGACCGCATGGAAAAAATGGTATCGTGGAGTGTGTTGAAATGATAAAACATAAGGGGTCTGTTGCAAATGCTGTGTTGACTGAACACGTTGCTTGGAAGCTCAAGAAATGTGGGTTCCCATAAGTTACTATTTTTTAAATTTCTCTCTATACCTCATGCATTCATTTATTAAAAAAACAGAAGCAATCATGTATTTAACATATCACCAAGCTTGTATTTAATTAGATAATAAATCTACCACATAGAACCATCAGTCCCTCATAGGGTTTTTGATCAGCTTAGAATTGGTTGGTGCTCGTGCAGCCTTGGTTTTTGGGACTCATAGAATCACTAGTCCTGTAGAAATGGAGGTACGGGTAATGACATTGTTATGGAAAAATCACTCTTCAATCAGAATTCAACACCATCCAACACTGCAGGTTATTGTCAAGGTGGCACTTGGTTTTGATGAAAGGGATGTGATTTTATTTTTCATAATGTCATCACCCAGACCTTAATTTCCAACCAAAATTCAACATCTGTCCAGGTTTGAAGGTTGACGTCACCTATTGTACCATTGGAAATTGTGAGTTTCTCTTCCTGGTTGTTGTTTTTGAATGTATTCATGAGGTACTTCATGTTTAGTTTTCAACATTTTTATATTTTCTCTCAACACTAACAAGAATATCTGCCCTTTCCTTTGTTCATCTGTGAAAAGAATAGAAATCTAGTATTTTGTTTGATACATTTGCTTCATTAGTGTAATCTTTTCTTTTAGAAGATGTTGGATTTTGACCACCAAACCTTGGAACTAAATACTGGGCTTAAGATTTTTAACTTTACCTAACGTATAAAAGTTGTCCTTGCATTGAATTCTGACATAAGCAAAAATTCAAAGAAAAGATCATCACTGACCAGCTGGATAGCTGCAGTTGCTAAGCTATGACTAAATGATTACTGTATTATTCAGAGAGGGGTTTAGCATAGGGTCAGCTGAATTTGTAATATTCATTAGTTTACTAAACTGCATGCCAAATGCGTGTTCATATTTTTCTATGTGAGAACTACAATTTAAAATAGTACAGCTTTGTTGGATTCGATTTCCCATCATGACTGGTAATAACTTTCTGCAGCACGCTTTCATGAACACTTGTTCCCATCAAGTATTTATCAGTCTTCCTGTACTCAGAATAGGTTATGAGTTACCTTATAACAGCGCTTTCAAGGTGATTAATGCAAGTTGAAGCAGATTTTAAGTTTCTGCTGCAAGCCACTTCTATAAATTATAGACTAAACACGGCTTTAACAATATGATGTCTTAAGAATGACATCATTGTGGTTTTATGATTCCAAACTTTGTATAAATAGTAAACACAGTATAATATCAAAGTGGTTACAATGGGCCATAGTCTCTGGATACCTACTGCCTCTTTATTGTGTTTATTGAAACTGAACTGAGTACACCACGGGGCAAAATCTTAATATTTCTTGAAACACACCATCAGGCCTGACATATTGGCCTGCTCCGTGCCACCCATCTGTTCACAGCTGGGCACAGTGGCAACAGCCAGTGATGTCCATAGTCAGTGCCACGGGGGTAGGAGGTGGAAAGGAGTCAGACTGCTCTAATGAGAGGCATACACACAGCCTGGGCGGAAATATAAAAGCGGCCCAGTGTTTTCCCTCTGAGTTTCCCATCTCTTTTCACGACCTAGTGGGAGATGAATGGCTTCATTTCCTTTTGCCCTCGGTTAAAGTGGCATCTCGTCCACTCATTGCCCCCTCTCACCAACTGATGTTGTGGAGAATAAGGAGAAACGCGCTGGTCACATGCCAGGGATTGCTTTTTATATGTCAACAGAAAGACACACGAGCAAAGCAGGCAACATAAAGGCTGCAGGCAAATTAGATTTGAGTAATGACTCACCCTGTCACGGCAGACAGAGACGTGAAATGAGCGCGCAGGACTTCAGCAGACTCTGGCAAACTGCAGCAGAGCACAGTAGTCAAAACAAAGCTGGGTTATTTATTTCAGTATTTGACTGAGTTTACGAAGCCTTGAGCTTGAGGGTAAATGTCTTTACTGTGATGTGTGTTGCATACTCGATGATTAGTTAATGTGAGATAGCACCCTGATTTCATGAGCATTCACACCAGACGTGTTATAAGATAATACAGAAAAAAGCAAATGATATACTATTGTGTTGCTAATTTGTGTTTTTTTTTTTTTTTTTTTCTCCTTGCCCTCAGTGATAATCAGGATCAGGTGTTTTTTAAAAACACCACAGCCCAGGGGAAAAGGTTGAGATCCTGCCAGTGTTAGAAGGACAAACAGAATTTAGGATTAAAGGAACTCTCGAGCCCCAATGTCATGCTGAATAGATGGACTTGTACATCATAGGAGAAAGTAACAAAGACAAACCGTAGCGCGCCACATCAGTTCCAACTCCTCATTTCACAGCTTGGTCTGGCTTGTGTTACTGTAAAATGTAAGACTTAATGGGCAATTCAGCCAAACTGCACAAATAATGTCTCATATCACTGTGCCATCTGGTAAAATAGCTGTGTTTGTAGTGTCTTTGTATAACGACACCAGTTTAGTCTGGAGGTTGACCAAAGTTATTTAGGTAAATGCAGTAACTCACTTTTTTTTAGTGGTATCTACAGCTATATGCTGTTTACAGTGTGGGTACATGAGAACTTAAATATCAACACAAATAATGCCAAATAGTGTCCAATCAGATTGCTGTGAAAAATGAGGAAACTGTTATTTTTCTCAGCTGAAGTTATGTTGCTCAGTACAATGGTACAATCCCCTTAGCAGTTTGATTGGTCAGTAAATGTTTTACTCTTTAAATGGGTGTAAATGGCTGCACTCGTCTCATTCGCCTGATCTCTGATTCTTCCCTCACCCCAGCCTCTTTCAATCAAGTAGCGCTGATGAAGTGGTGGCTATTCTCGTACAGGCAAACCGAGGAACCTCTCGAGATGTTGTAATGGTCTGGGTTATTAAGTATACTAGCACTCCAGAGGAAAACACCAAGATGAATTTTCACATTGATCAGAGAGAAACTCTTTAGCTAAACATTGGGATATTATTGTGGCTTTTTGATGATACAAGGGGCCACCATTCCCCAAACTGATTCCACCTAAGTAAATATTATTCATTCATACGTCACTCTCGGTAGATACTGTGCTCATTTTACCTTGCCACTTCTTATATGATTGAGTACTTGACTCCTGAGAGATCTTGAAATGATATTTGAAGAATAAAGGGTGATAGGGAGTTACATTGTGCTGAAACACTTTAGACTCGGTAAATCCAGAATGGCAACTACTTGAGAAAGGGCTTCATTTTCAACGGCTGCTCCCTGAAACTTGTCAGCATTGATTAGTCATAATCACCTCCAATCCCACAAAAGAGAATAAATGGCAAAAGCTCCTTGCACCATCTCTACTTTTCTGTCTGTACCAGCCTGCCTTCTAATCCAATTATGATCACACAAGGAATCTCGCCTAAGATCAGCCTTTGTTGTTCCGTCCTAATGAAAGCTGCGTTTACCCAATCAATGTTGATACCAAATTTCTAATTTCTCCCACACTTGGTTCGGTTCAGTTCTTTTGTTTGATGGTTGCCAATGATAGATGATTGGTTTCCCTTGGGCTGTCACAGATTGTTGGCATTGTTCAGCTTGTAATGGTGGCAGTCCTGTCTGGGTCTTTGTTATTTTGGTGAAATACACAAGTACATTTGTAACTTTTAGTCTTTTACTTTATGTGGAGGTTTTGAGCAAAGTATGCAGTTTGTTAACTTCATGTGTTGCCCTCTATAAGTACGAGTCTACATACATTTGTTCATTTACAACTGAAGAAGCCAACTGCATGTCTGGTGCAATGTCTTCAAAAGAATTATAATAATTATAATATAACCTGGATATTTGAGAATCTTGAGAGAGAAAAGGATGAATTATTGGCTTTTTTGCCTTTTACTGGATATTATTGTTTAATTAAAACTGACAAAATGTGTTAATGGTGAATTTAGTCTGGTTTAAATAATATAGTTCTCATAGAAGAAAACCTATTTTCTATCTGACATGTTTGAAGGTCTTAATTGACTTGTCAAATGGTAGATGCAAACAGAAAGTAACTTATGCATATGCTGCAATACTCTTACCTTCAAGAGAGGATAAAAGAAATAATTTCCTGTTTAGTTGGCTAATGAGATCTTGTATCTGCATTAAAATCCTACATATCCTACAATATTCAGAGTAAAACAAACTTTAAACATTGCAGATATGGAAAGTTGAATGGATTAAATAAGCAGCGGATTATCCATTGGTACACTCAGTCTTTTTTTTTTTCTTTTTTTTTTTTTGGAGAAATGCATGTATCCAGAGAGACATCAAAAATCATACCACCAACCACTAACTACCAACTACCACACGGCAATCTGTCATACACTAGTAGCTAGTTTGTAGTAGTAGTAGTAGCAGCTAGTACTCTGAATTGTTAACAAACCAATAGATGTTTACATAAATCCCGTACATCACTCAATTTTGGAAAGCAACGTGTTTAAATGTCATATGTAGGCTGAAACATTCCTGTAGGTAGATACACCGACCGAGGCTCCATCCATTTTTAGAGTCAAGAATCTAGGCTCAAGTTAAACATCAAGGTGCAAGTACAACCACAAATAAACAAGAAACATTTAATGCGGGAATAAACTGTAAGTAAAACTACTGCTCCTTCCTCTATCTTCTCCTCCTCTGTATTTTTTTTTCCCTTAGACAAAAAATTCCGTCTGCTCAAAGCTGAATGGTAGCTAATTATTTTTGTTATCTTTCACTATGGCTAGAGGCCCTATCAGACTTATATGCATGCAGTACAGATAAGGGCTTATTGGCAGAGAGAAGCGGACGATTTTTAATCATAAATACGGGCAGCTCTGCTCATCAAAGTACCACTGTCTGTAGTTTGTCTAATCGGGTCTTTCCTAACTCACCCCACTTCCTATGTTTTACCAGCGTGATTGTATTTCTTGTCTATTTCTTGCCCTCCCTCTGTCACTCTTTTCTCCTTTCTTGCCCAGTATTTGTGCGATACTATCGGCACAGATGCTTACAAATGAACTCCCCTCCATTTATGGTCAATTTTTTCAGGTGTAATCCAAATGGTTCTGCTTGTCCAGCGATCTGTTCCGGTACTTGTATAAAACCGAGCTGTACTGCAGTATTTCATTGCACAAAAGGGACAGTGCTACTGATGCAAAATGACATGCTAATTCTTACTTTTAAACATGTTTTTTTTTTCTTTTTTTTGAAGCGTCTTTGCAAATTCAGGGTTCCAGCCGTGTTAATGTGTGCCATGTTCTTCCTGATACAAAATGTCAACGCTTCTGTAGTCTTCTTACATCAGTTCTCCGTGTGGTTACAAGGGATGACACTGGAAAAATGTAGCCGCTTTTTCGCTGTTGTTTTGAAGACGGGTCGGGAGCTGGCGTCAGCATGTTGCTGAGACACACACTGCTTCCACTGACTGTACGCTTTAGTATCAGGTGCTGGCACAGGTTCGCTGTCAAGTTTAGTTGTATTTTAACATTTAACAAATTTTAAACCGCATAGAAGCCCGTTCCGTGTCGACACTGCAAAATGGGAACGTTTCCATGCCACTGAAAATGATTCTGTATAATCTGGTTTTGTTTTGTTATCGCCTGGTAAAATTCAGCGACTTGAATCGAAACTATAGCCGTCCATGTCACTGCAGAGAGCTTACATAGTGACCCTGATTAATTATATATGTATATTTGCCAGCCTAAACTAGGGAACTGTTTTTTGCATGATTTTACACAAGTTGAAAATGCATCTGCTGTGAGTTTTAAAGCCTAAAGCAATAGAAGTTGTTTTGCTCATCACAGAACTTAAAATACTATTTGTATTAAATTCTTATTAAACTAATTTGTCATCAGCACATATTGCAGATCCTAACCACATAACCCTGATTGCTCAAATGAGTGACTGATGATATCTGCAATATGTTTTCCCTCACCTAAATGTAATCAACTGGAGGGAACGCTTCCTCTTTGTTATTAGAAATTAGTCATTGGTGTTCAAATTTACGTTCTCTACTGCTTATTGACTGTAGGTGGAAGGGATAATTTTTCAGTCAGTCTGAGTCTTAAAAAAATGACTGCAGTATTTCATTTCACATCTCATCTTTATAGCTCCGTTGTCTCGTCCCTGGTGGGAAAAGGCATCAAACATAATCATTGGTTGTATGAAATATCTGTGCAATGTTGCGAGCTACAACTTGAAGTTACTAAGCTCTGCTTAGCATATAGTGACACTGAATGTGTGGTGGTTTGGTGTTCTAATGGATAAATGTAGACTCCATCACTAAAGCAAGATACACGATTAATGAAGGTAAGTAAGAAGAGCAGTTTACATCACATTTTATCCTGAGGTAGGCATAAAGAAAAGCCTTGTTTTGTCTTTGTGTTTTAGTGTATTCGAAGGATGCCATGATGTCGCCCACTCCTCCTGTTTTATCTTTGCTTGAGACGTTTCTGGTATAAACTAGGCACTGGTGGCAATCCAGTCAGGCAAATAGACAGGGCGCTGTGAGCCTTTGCATCCTGGGGTGAAAATCTGTCAGGGTGGCTGTTTTCTTTCGTCTCTGCTGATTCTGACATTAGGCTGAACAGAAGAATGCAGACTCTGTTCCATAACTCATACGTGTACAGTGCCATTGTTGCCCTGCTGACTGTCACCATTGTTGTTGACAAGTTCTCACAGCTCGTTGGCTATTACAGGGGAATTCAGCTCTTGTATTATTTTGCTCACGATTCTGAGCAGACCCATCTTATTGGCAATTAATACGTTGGCCAGGATGAGTGATGTGAAGAAATTGCCCATGGTGACATTCCCCTTTGCTTGTGAAACACAATCTATGAGATGCATCACACAGTTTTTCAAAACTAGAACAGGGCCTCTCATCATTAAGGAAATTGTTTCTGGTATCCAAAGCTTGACGCCTAATTGGTCCGGCATAACTTCATCATCATTCTACTTAATTTGAGCCAATGTACTTCTGCACAATTTGTTCCAAGTGATTGTCGTGTCATTTATCTCTGTTGACAAAACGCACGAACTGATTTAGCTGTAACTATTTGTGTCATAGTGCTCCTGAAACAGGGCAGATGAAAGTCTATTTGGTCGACTTTGTCCTAGTTCCATTTTTAGTTCGCCAAGCCGGCCTCTCGGCCTCTCACAATAAAGTTCACAGTCAGGTCCTATTTAACAACACTTGAGTGGGGTACAGCAGGCCAGCTTGGTTCAGACATAAAATATAGTTTCACAATACACACACACTATTATTATTATTATTTATTTTTTTTTTTTTACAAGACCTTTGAAACCACTCTGCAATAAACACTCGAATAAAACGGTCTTTGTAGACGGCTGTGGCTCATGTGGTAGAGTGGGTTGATGGTTGGATCCCCAGCCTCTCCACATGACCAAACAAACTAACCCATCATTACCCCTCATGGAAGGTGAACACCTAGCATGGCGAGGTGGTACTTTGAGTACCACTAAAGTTGACAAATGCTATATAAGTGCACACTATTTACCATACCGTAGTTTGGAAACTCTCTAACTTGATTTACTTTGTTTCATAATCATTTGAAAAGTCTGGAAATGAGAAGGCCTTGGAAACTACTGAGCAGTCATTTCAGCGAGACAAGTAGTTGACATGTTGATGGACAATTCCCGTTGCTGTTGTAAGAAAACTTTGTGCATGAAAGTAGCAATCAATCAATACAACACCTGCCATTGGTTCTGCACATGCTGTGAAGCCTGGAAAGATGAATTGTACTGTAAATCTCATGACATTCCAGCTATTGAGACTTGTAGTTAGTTTCAACTCTTCTCCCAATCAATGGTATGTAGAGATTTTATTTCTGACTCCTTATCCTACCTGCAAAATATTCAGGAAGCTTCAACCTTGGGCACTGAAAAATGTTGAGTTACACACAACGTGATACTGACCTGAGGTTTATTTTGATTTTGCTGACAGAGAGTTAACGACTCTGCACGCTGAAATTCTTCCTATGCCCGACGGTGCTGCGCAGATGATGCAATACTTTTTCATAACTCTCAAGGAAAAAAAATCTGTCTTTCAGTCCTATGTGTTTTAATTTTTATACAAGTATTAACAAAAAAAAGAAGTGGCCTTTTTGGCCTCGTTTGTGGTTACTTACCCAGTTCCGTGGCGAGTGTCCCCATCTTACAGAGCTGATATTTTAATAGGAATATTCAAATGTTGTTCAAAACAAAAGGCCTGTAGTCATCAGAAAGCAATTTCATGCATTCCAAACAAAAAAGTTGTCAGAAATCGTTTGGTTTGGGAACCTCCAGTATGTCTGCATCTGGAGCCGAGCATATTAACAACCATGATGGTAGTGATAGTGCATGAACTCCTGCTCACCTTCCTAGTTGTCACTAAAAACCTATTCATTGGCAGCGGCCGCAGATAGGTTGGACACACACACACACACACACACACTCTCTCACTTATGTATGGCTCCCGTGGATCTGCTGGAATTGGTAATGACACGATCCATCTCTAACCCATTTCCAATTCAGCTCTGGGAAATGAGATAGGATGGTAATGGAATCTCATTGATCTGAGTTTGCTCTCATGTTTATGGTCCATAAGTGTGGAAGTCATTTCTAATGTTCTTTCCCCACGTTAGATTTTTTTGCATGCTATTATATTTGCGGGAGGTTTCATTCGGCTTTAGTGTTGCAGGGAAAACTGGATATGTGAAAAACTGCAGTTTGAGTTATAATTTATAATCGGCCACAAGTAAAATTCTAATTGTCTTCTCTCAGTTAAGTCACCCGTGAAAAGGTAGGTCAGGCTGTGGGGTTATTCACGTTTCCTTTTGTATCACATTTTGTGATACACAATATGATGATGCAGGACTTGAAGCTAAAAGGTTTGAGTTTTCAAGAAAGTCCCTGTGGTGCTGATTATTATTATTTTTTCTTAGAGTGTGTGGCTTTTCAATCAAGATGATATAAGAACAGAATGTGTGACTTACAAAAGCGAAGGAGCGTTTGGCTCTTTGTGATCATTGCAGCGCTTTTCACTCTCTTTTAGTCACAGTCAACAAGTTCTACGGCAGGTTGCTGCGACAACAAGCCGCAACTCTGACGAGCGCAGGCGGGCGCCTATCTAAACTTCCTAAAGCCTAACTTCACTCTTCAAAATGCCACAAAACAAAATGCCAAATCCATGAATGTATATAAGGTTAATGCAAGTATGGAATAGAGCTGGAAAAAAGGGAGGCGTCCACATGACCTGCCTCAAAGTCAGCGGCGGCGCGAGATGAGCTGGCCTTTCAGTCACGAAATCATGCGACTGAACGATAAGGGGAGCCCTATTACTCTGGATGTTTGAGCCTCCCTCCAGATCATCCCAACCACTGTCTTCAAAGAAGCTTGCGCACACACACACACATGCGTGCGCACTCACACACGCAGACAATGCCCTTACCTTATCTACCTTACCCTCTACTTGCCGCAGTCCAAAACTATTATCCTATAGTTCAGTCACTAATTCCAGCAACTCCTTTACAGACTCGCCCGCTTTCACATTCATGGTGAATATGATTGGGCTGACTGCGCAAGACCGCGGCAATATGGCTTACCGTTGCATCACAAAGTATCAAGCCAAGTGTGAAATTAACTGATGAGATGACATGTCAAGATTGTTCCCCGTACATGAGGAGTGAAGAGAATGGTCTGGCCCCAATCCGTTAACAGCACGAACTGCATTATCTATATTAGATGTAGCTTAAAACATCTATGAAAACAGCGTGAATGCAGCTGTTGGTCTTGTGGTGGGTTTCAATAGTGGAAATATATGAATGCTGTCTGGTCGTCCCCCTCTCCTTCTTATACAATTTGTGAAAAATGCCAGTTGGAAGTCTGTTTCATTTTCTGTTGTGTTGCGAGGAGTTGAATTGGGTGTGCTTTTACGCAGATTCCAATGTTTACCCCACTGAGGCCACCTTTTGGCTGCTTGTTAGTTTGCCGATGTTTGGCCGACTGCATTTTACATTCCCACCAATCCGCACTGCAGTAACAGCGCAGCGTTTTGCAAAGCTGCGTAGAAACGGCATTACTCCAGAGAGCTGCATTAAACATAACAAAACCCGAAATGTTGACTGTTGTTTTGTTATGACAAATCAGTTTCACATTCTGCAGAGCAGCGTAATTTAAAATAAACAAAAATCCGCCGGCAGTGTGCACCTGCCACTCAGATATACACATAAGCGCAGCATCCTCTGATAAGTACAATCTGTTGTCCTTTTCTGAATCAAACCAATTTGTATGAAAAGAGATAAGTGTGTTCAAATGGGCTATACTGGCGGATTCGTCTGGGGAAAACACAGACGGCTGAAGTCCTGTGGGATTGCTCATTTATCAAAATTGTAAATTTGAACCAGAATAGTGTCATCGCTAAAATAAATTGTCTCGGTATCTGCTGACTGAGCTTTAGGGCCAATACACACCGGCTCCTTTAATGTCCAAAACACAGACGCATGCACAGCGAGTGAGTAGCAAGGACAAGAGATGGGCGGCTAATGAAATTCATTCAGATGTACCAATGAGAGTACAACCTTGGCAACCTCAGCGTAACCGTCGGCAACACATGGTGGGCTTTTGAATTACACCTTTCAGCCACAACATTAAAACCACTGACAGGAGAAGTAAATAACATTGACCGTCTTGTGACAACACAGTGTTCTGCTGGGAAACGTTTAGACCTGGCATTCATGTAGATGCTACTTAGACATGTAGCACCCACCTAGACCAGACCAGTTAGGAGCAACTCAAACAACATGACCTCGCCTCCAAATTCACTAGTTCCCAAACTGATCAGGTGTATCTGGCATTCACTGGAACAACCCTGATCTACAGAGGGTCCTCCACTAACAACAATCTGTTTTCAGATACCACAGGACACCCTCAGAAAGACCCATGTCCATTCTCCGACCACTCAGAAATGTTTTGGAGACGCAAGGGAGACCTACACAATATTAGGCATGTGGTCATAACGTGTGCTAGATCCGTGGTTTTGTTGTTCTCTTTGTTGAAAGCATTTGGAGTAGGAAATAAGCAAAAGGGTTACCTAGGCAACCAGAGCCTCGAACATTCACTGGTAGTTAAGTGTCGGCTACTATGTGATGGGCAATGAGCAAATCACTATATGTCTACATACTATATATCACTATATATGAATGGGGCTTAAGTGCACAGTGTTCCTTTCTTGTCTTTTCTTGTTACTGTATTTCCCTCGTCTTTGAGGCTGTTAGCTCTCAGTACTTCATTATCCTAACCTTTTTTGCTTCATATCAAAACAGCATTTACTATCTGTGTCATGCGGTTACTAGACAACAGTATGACGCACCGTACGCACACACGGCTGTATGCAGATGCCATCTGTACTGTGTCTGAAAATGTCATATGACCGTGGGTTATTTAGTGACACATGTCAGATCAATCGAATAAACAAGTCAAATATTACAATTTGAAACCATGATGCCTGCATGACCTCCCATCATTTATTTAGATCAAGTTTAATGGAACAGTTAGACGTCCAGACCGTTCCCGTCTGCAACAACGTTGCCACAGTCTTGTGAAGTGAGTTAACTGTGTGAGCGTATTGATCCTGTTACGTCGAGGAGCTAAAGGTTAATGTGTGGTCTATCGATCTGAATAAAACCTTTTACTTAACTCCGCAGACACTGTGTTCAATAAAGCCCTGCAGGTGCTGTTTTACCTTTTGCTCATTTTAGCTTTAACTGCCTTTTTGGATTCAGCACATGGCTGCAGGGGGATGCTGCTGCTGACTTCATTCATTACATCACATTGCTAGATTACTTGAAGCACTCTAGGAATCGTAGCGCTGATGCTTCCGTTGCTTAAGGTTTAAGAATCGTTTAAGGCTTTTATAGGTTACCATCGGGTCTTATTTGACACAGATCTGTGGGCTTTATTTTAAGTACAGTAACAAAGAGCTTAATAAAAATGACATGGCTATAGCTAAGTATACCCAGCTGTTCTAACAAAAGTTGTTTGTAAAATAATGTATTATTCAAGATGGGATGCTTGGTTATTGATAGCAGCTATATTTGTGGGAAGCATCCGAGGGTGCCTCAGGCAAGGCACTGCTATGCTGCTGGACGTCGATGGACAACCCTGTCATCACTCTGACCTCACACTCAATGTGATCCATGACAAGGTGCAAACAAATTATTTAATATGTCTTGTAGTGCTCTGCTGGAATATGTAGAATGTCAATAATCTTTGAATGGATTTCCCGTCTGAAATTTAAAATCGACGCAACCAAAACATCAAGTGGCACGAGAAGCTATAAAATCACTAAATGTACAGAACAGATAAAGGTGCAGGACGCCAAAACTGTTATCACAGAAAACTGTCAAGAATACAACATTCAGATTGAGTTCTCTGTGGACTCTTTTTCCCTATTACAGAAATGAATGGTTTCAATATCTGTGCAATGGTGTGTTAAGAACGAACGGAATATCATTAACAGGAGAAGAGGCTATTAAAACATTTTATTTCTCTGAAGGCTTGGAAGTGAATCCTGCCACTGAGCAGAACTACTTTTGTTTACAGAAGTGACGCCATATTCACACCCCAACAATTGATCATAATTTAGATTATCATATTAAGTACTTGCAGAAATGATTTCATTAAGAAGTGTCTTGGATGAAAGCACAATCTAAATTCTGTTGAATAAGGTGGTAGCTGAACAGCAGCTTTTAGGCTCATCCCCCAATGCAGGTAGTTGTCAGCAGACAGTACTGATGCCTCAGAACCAACAATTTATTAACAGCGACTGCACATCTAGAGGCGGTTTGAAAAGTTAATATTAATAGTCTACTAATCATTAATACAGAAAACACCACACTACATCTCTGTCTTAACTATTCTTTATCTTAACCAGTTGCAACATAAAATTCTGTACATAGTCGTTAGCCTGAACCTCGTCATTCAGAGTCGTAAATCGAAAACTGTTTCGGTAACATCTGGAATAACCACAGAAACAGCAGGCTGAGTTAGAACTACATTTTAATAATACCGTGGAGTTCTGGTGGTGGCAAATGCAGTACAGCTACTTTGTCTGAAACACAACAAAAGAGCAATGCCCATTAAAAGCCCAGCCGGACACTTGCTATTTAACCATTTCAATAAATTCTCCTCTGTAATATTTGAAACTAATTTATAACAAAAATAAATAAAACCTAATTTTGTTGCACTAAAAACAGTGCTCATTTAAAAATCACTGCCCTTATTGCATCAATTGTATGATAGCATGAGAAGGACCATGAGGCTGCTGCCACAGATAAAATTATGCTGGATTACATGCGTGCTTTCTTGTCGATCCTGTGTTCATGTGAAGACAAGAATCCATCCTGAAAATGACACAACTGACAATGATAACAACTGTAAATGGAGGTAATAATTGAATGTAAATAATACACTAAATACAGATTAGCAAAATGTGATCAGAAGTGTGGCTGGATTTAAAGCATTTCTCAAGGATTGTTAAATACAATGAATAAAGAAAAAGCACATTGCTGGCGAGCATTTTACTTAAATCTTTTTTTTTGTGTTTTGCTTCATGTGGGAGGGTAATGGTTAACTGTGAAAATCGCTAAAACTGAACGCATTATCATTCTGAGGAGCTGGTGAAAACCCCTGTCTCTCTTGTTATTATGAGACAGAAGAAAAACACCTGTTGCTGAAATCAGCCAGGCTTGCAATTTAATTTTATCAGCCCACAAACAATCACTCATTAGGTAGCTGGAATGATGATGGAACCCAGTCAGCTGTGAAGCTCTGCATTCTAGGGCCCAACGCATAACAAGAGACCCTCTTTTTTTTTTTTTTTTTAACATGGCGGTCCAACCTGTTCAGCTGGATCCTCTCTGGCAGGGGGACAGTTGTGGCAGCGAGGCTGGGTTTTCACCGCTAATACCGTGGTTTTAAATCCTTTTCTTACTTACTGAAAATCAAGCAAAGTCAACAATTTAAATTAAACAAATGAGCATTTGAAATTATCTCAGCACGCCAACAGTTTTTCAGATAGATATTGTATAAAAACTGTGCTCTCTAGTGTAATACACTTCCTACACCCAGATGGGGATTTGCCGTGGGCTGATTGGCAGATGTTTAACAACTGTGAGACACGGTGGTAATGACAGTATTTTTAGATTTATTTATTTTTTTAGAGAGTGGTGAAGACAAGATGTCCAGAAATAGCAATATTGTTGTGTCCTTTACAAGAAGCTTATCCGAATGCTTACCCAGAGCCTTAGCAACAATATGATGCACAACCAGTCCATGGTTTTATACGTGAATGGGGCTTGATTATAGTGTTCATGTGTGCGACATTAATTCCACTATTAAAAAAGATGGTGTGCTGAAATCTTAAGCAAATACTTCAGCTGAGAAATAAAACAAGTCTAGTTACCTTTCTTTAGCATTTGTCATTAAAATGATCCACGCTCCCCTATAGACGGATCCAACCCTTCCCCAGTGGAACTCATTCAGCGTCTCAAAGTACACGGCCCGCGTCGGTGTAATACCTTCCTGCACTAGACTCTCTCGACGCTCACAAAGAGACAGCTGCATGTCCTTTGAATCCGCTGAAAAACACAAGTGCGCATAAATACTAAAGCGGAGACTGTCGGTTCCCCTTTAGTTACTTGTGACAGCAAAATAAATACATGAGCTCTCTGTAATCTGAGCAGGGCGACTTGCCTGATTTCTCCCCCATACACACAAACACATACAGGCCGCCCTGAAATGAGTCTGCACGTCTTTTTTCCCCACGAAAAAGTGGATTCAGACTGAGCAAACTGTCAGGAATATTTAAACTGTTGATACTGCAGCCTGCAAAAGGCTCCCGATGAAGGAACGTGAAGGCAGTGGAAAATTTCGGTGTGAAAGAAGAGTTACAATAAGTAAACGTAATATTGTTGAACTAGCATTTTGCAATATCAAAATATTTTTTCACTTTAATCAAAATGGACAACGTAAACAACATACTTGCCTCCATGAATGAGTATTTAACACTGAGGGAAATACAAAGAGCAGACGATTCAGTGCCTCATAGGATCATAAATATTCCCATTCACTCCCGATCAGTCATTTTTCACATGGCTACACATGTGTTTACTGTTCATCAGCATTCTCCCCGTGAAGTGGAGACACATTTTTATTAAACACATAAGCCTTTGAAGTCAAGAACCTCGCTCGAATTCAGTCTATGATGCCAATCACAAACAGACACTGCCTGTCCTCCAAAATCCATTGTATTTTCAATTGCGCCCGCTGATCATCACAAAAGAGGTAGACGACAGTGTGGCTGTGCGGTGGCAAATTGAAAGTGTAATTTCTTACAATATGGGGGCCCAGCGGTATAGATGCGATTGCCTTCTCTAGATTTCTGAGCAAATGTGAAATAAAAATGGATGTTCTATTCCAAATAAATAAGATGAGAATAACAGTGGGCAAATAACTTTCGCCTGAGGTTTGGAAGGCCTCATTGGGCACACCATTGGAAAAAGGGACACTTAAACCGTTTGCTGTGTATTGCCTCTCCGTGCTTTGGACATCATGTGCTAGCTCATCTTAAAATTAATAGGAAAATAATGTGCCTTTGATTCAGTATGGTCAGTTTCTCTGAAGGGTGAAGGATTACCTCATCTCACGTAGAAGAATTTTACTTTAAATAATTCAAAAAGCACAAAGGAGGAGAAATAGTGGTCAAGTTGCATTTAATACAACATTGATGCCAGTGTTATAAAGTAAATGTAGCTGGACTGCATCCTTTTGTGAGTGTTGTATGTTCAAATATGAATGTTACTTGCTCAGACTGTTTGCGAGATTAATCTGGACGTCCCAAAGTCATTTACAAACCCAAATGTCTTCTGCAGCCCCCCAAATGTGGTCTTAGCTGATTTCTCTACAAATGGCTGCTGTCAAAATAATGGCATTCAGATTAAGGCGTTCCATTTGTTTTCATGAGTGACTGAGCTAATAAATAGCAGTCTTAGGACGAAGAATTTTTCCTTACCGTTTAAAACGCTGCATAGATTTCTTCCATTTTCATAACCGTGTGCTACACGGTGCCATTATTTACTCCCAGTGTGGACAGTATTCATGTTGTAATAAGTGCATTATTCAATAAAACTCACGACCTTACGTGCAGCCAGGTGCTGGAGTTTGAGCAGCTCTCACAGATAAAGTAAAGGCAATATCACTTAGTGGGAACAGTAACATCCATCTTTATGGTTCCCCTTTTATTTACTTATTTAAGTTCACATAAAATCGACCTTCTACAACCAGATCCTCACGAGCTGTTATTGCTCAAGGATATTATTTCAGATGAAGGGGTCATCTGATTTGAATGAGATTGTTTGAGGGAAGGAACAGTAGTGGGCAACCAGATATCGAACAGTAAGAGCTATTTATACTGTTTGAGTATGATGTAGAGCAAAAAAGAAATGAGGTGCTGTTCTTGAACGTACATCATGAGGACAGCAACATGCTATGCACTATAGCACAAAACAAGACCCCTTTTATTTAGGTTCACTCAAAACTCTCTCCAAGCAATGATTCTGAGCATTTTCTCAAAGCTCCAGCAGAACTCTGTCAGCTAATCATTCCGACTAAAATTCTCCTTTCTTCCTCTGACTGATTGAAAGGTTACCTCCACCAGTGCATAAGACCACATGTAGAGTATGTTCAGCCTGGGGTTATGTGTTCGTGCTGCTGCCTGTTGCATTTCAAGTACAAACTGTTTGTATTATCTGCGCTACCGACCACTGTTAAATCAATGCTTCTTAGATTCTCTGTGTGAGAAATCTGCAGCATTGTTTCAGAATTAAGTTGTGAGTGCAGATTGCTTTAAAAGTCTTTGGTGCATCACTATGCAAAAATACAGAATACCTGCTTCCACTGTCATGTGTCAAGTCAGGCAATAGGAGTTTAGCTAAATCATGCAACGATTCCAATGAAGCTAGCTATGCCAATCACATGTGCCAACTACATTAACTGCTTACAGAATTTGTACAAAGGGTCATACAGAGCTGGCGTTTCCTGAAATGCTCAGTTTGTCAACATGCTGAATTGTCAGTTTTCCCATCAGCAGTGAGGGACACACCACAGAAATTAATACAAAAGACAACTCAACACCAGCAAAGTCTGAGCCTGGTGAGCCATGACTTTTTTTTTTTTTCTAATTCAGACATCAAAAAAATATGTATTACAGTAGTTCAGTAGGGCATATCTAACCATAAAACATTCCTCTCTTTGGTTGTGCAGTGTTTCCTTACACAGCCTTGACAAGGCCTCTGGTGCAGCTGAGATAGATTTTTTTTTTTTTTTTTATTGTAGCTTTGAGGACTCTTTAAGCTACCGCAAGTTCATGGTAACATGATTAAATGCATGGTTTAGTCTCAGGCTACTCATTATTGTAGGTATGTTATTTTCCCGTCATAATGTCTTCATGTAATAACAAAATGTTGAAAAAATAATATCATAAGACATCCATCGAAAACCTAGCGGTATATAGAAGTAAAGTCACATGTCTGGATTTCATCATGGAGATAGAAATCTTTATTATTGGTGAGATCAAGGGCACAAGATCTATTATAGCATTTCTTCTTTAAAGCAATAAACTCAGTAAATTTTTGATAGATTGTTTTAAAGTGATTTCTTTCAGCTGCCAAAACATAGTCTGTGGATTGGAAAAAAAAAAAAAAGATATATATTTTGAAGTTTGATAAAGTGCAGTTATTTCCCAGTGCAATGACCCTTTTTAAAAAAAAAAAGAAAACATCTCAGGGTGTCATTCTCAATTAACATTTGTCCTCCTGATGCCAGTGACAAGTTGTCACCCAAGGGAGAAAAAGTTGGTAAAGGGAGAAAATGGTTCTGTCCTCGCTTGCCCTCAAGGATCAAAAATGCTAGTCTGTATTTTTTTTTCTTCTTTCCTCTTCATAGCAAACACGCACTGTTTCCCTCTCCCTCCCTGTCCTTTTCCAGATAGCCCCGGGGCTGCCAGAAGGGAAGCCATTGATTATTTAGCTCACAAGATGGACTTTGTTCTGAGTGAACATATAGCACAGAAAAAGACCATCTGACTAGAAAGATGCATGTTTACCTCTTGGGTTCGATCCATTAAATATGTTCTTTGATGGTGTCACCTCAACAGCCTCCACTCCATCCCTCCAGGAGTCAATCACAGCAGTTCAGACACAACAGCCGCGGACGTGTAATTCTGTGCTGGAGAGCTGGAGTTGAGATAAATTATAGGCGAGTAAAATTAGAAGGCTTTTCAATAATGCTTATTAACATTTAAACATGGGTAGGGACACGGTTGTTATTCTTGTTTGGGTAAAATACTGTGGACACTTGTAGTATGAGCCACAAGTCTGACAAACACGTGGAGCTTCATTGCATCGCTGCCTAGACACTAGAAACTAGTTATTACCCTAGAGAAAGTATATATTTTTGAGCTTTTTCTGCTCTCAGCCATTACACAAGGAAGACTAATTGATCCCTGCAGATGCAAGACAAGGCAATAGGTCATAAAGCCCGGCCACTTTGCTATCTCACAACTTGCTATCACTTTCCTCCCAAAGTGCCATCAGCAACAGCTACAGAAAAACTCTGGACATAATTTGAAGCAATACATCTTGGCAGACGGCTGCTTTTGTCATCTTAAGTGGACGAAAGAAAAGGAAGAAAACACCAAGAGCCAGTTGTGATGTTCCGACTGAGAGCAGCCCCCTCGGAGCCGATGTGAAAATGTTCAAGGTGCAACCTAGGAAAAGGGTTCATTTCACCTCTTCAGATAGGACATTATTATTTAATCTTGTGATGTTCATACGTGCAAGACAAACTAAGAATCATTGTCTGGAGTCATATGAGGCGAGGGGAAAGAGGACAAAGTAAAAAAAAAAAAAAATGTTTAATTAGTACTTTCTTCACTAGCAGATAAAATCAGCAGAGTCTTGGCAGTCAGCTGACATATTATCAACATTTCTTGTGAGCACTTCATTTCATACGTTTCATGGCCACGGCTGATAAGGGTTTGGGTTTCAAAGATAACTTAATGACAGGGGGAGAGAAGAAGATTCCCTGGAGATGGAGGCTTCTTGTTATCACACAGAAAAATGTAATCACGATGAGGAGTCGATGTAGATGTCAAGTTCCCAATATGTTACTTTTGCGTCACCATCGGTGTACGCGGGCTAAGAGTCTGCTTGATGCGTTTTTACCTCTTCCACTTCATACATGCTTTGAATTTGTATTGTTACCAGATGAATATGCGACGCACATTTCAATTCCTTGGACTTGCCCAAGTTGCGTGGGACTCAAGAAATCCAAGGGAACTAATTGGTTTGGTTTAAAACCAACATTTTGACTATGACGTCTCACATGTTCTCTTGAGCCTTGCAGTGCAATTATATCTCCCATTACTGTATATAAAATCATTTCCATAGAAACCAGATTCCTTCCACTTAGGCTTTTGGGACAATATGACTAAAGGCCAACCATAATTGTAGGTTGTGGTCACTAACTGCTCTGACACTGTGGGATTTTTCAAATTGCACCTCAGTGCGCTGTCTGAGGTAAGAGCTTGGCTTTTTAACTGTAGGAAAAAGATGCGACATCTTTTATGAATTCTCTTCAAATGCATAGATATTAAAACACAGCAGGACGAAGCAGGACGCGTGATAGATTGTAGGGTGGAAACGAGGACATTTTCTTCCATTTGAGCGCCTCGTCTCTGGAATGTCAAAAGCTGGCAATGCACTAACAATTCTTTACTACCAGTTCTAATATAGTGATAATGTCACCGTAGGGTTTAAATATTATCGAGTAATGAAAGTGGCCAAAAATCAATAATTGCATGCTTGCATGATGACAGGAGCTGGGGAATATGGCAGTTTGTGCTCTACCTCGAGATATACTTAGGAAACTGAATGCTGTTTCCGGTGTTGAGCCATCGCTAAGCGGCTGTTGCTCTCGTTTTTCTGGTACATCCCGCACCGTTGGCTTGTTGCACTTGTCGGACCCCCGTTGTTGGCTTTTCAGCCGATGCAGCACGTTGAATTGGCAGCAACACAAGTCACAGAGAGATCTGTTTGATTGGCTATTCTGCTCAGTGCAGGAGAAGAGGAATGAAAGTGAAGCTTAAAAGACACACAGGTTTTACATCTTTAACTCATCTGAACATGCAAGTAAATAAATATTTTCACAACTATGTAATGATCTGGAATCATTAATCTGTTGGCCAACTATGAACATGGTTCAGGGGAGGCGACGTCACAGTCTGCTTTGATGTCATTTTGTGTGTCTGTACCTTGACTAAAACAATATTTCTTCCCTGTTCTAACTCGCGCTGCCTGAAAAGGGATGAATAAGTATGGGATTTATATATTTTTCTTTTTTTTCTCCGTGCTTTCAAAGAACAATATCAAGACTGCTGTGTAGAAGCGCTTCTCTGTTGAAACGTCAACTACAATTCAGAGCAGCAGTCGACTGTGCTGTTGAACTCTGATAATTCAGTCGTCGCTTCCCTCTCCTTATTCTCTCCGTGAGTCTCATCCTTTCCCTGCCTTGTGCACTGTTTCTCTCTCCACCCATGCCTCTGCCTCTCGCCCTCGCCGGCTCCCTCTTTCTTTCAGCGAGGCCTTGGAGGGTTCTGCAATTACGTTTGGGGCGCTGAGAAAAGGGGGATCACTCCAGTGAAATAAATCGCTCCATAACAGCTGCGGTGAAATGGCGCTAATTGCCGATTGATTTGAAGCAGAGGCAGCAGATATCTGCAATGCAGAGCCGCATCTGCCACACTCTCCTCATCATTCCTCTCTCTGATTATCTATTGTTCAGGCTGTTTACTTTGTAGTGATGAGTGGTAAATGGCAGGTTAAGGAAGCTAAGGGGGCCAGACACCAAATTGGGTCCCTCTCAAAAAGACGGAGTGTAAAATTAGACATAATTAACACACCCCTTAGGCAGATTCTCCAAACCTCGTGGAGATGGCAGAGATGCAAATTAGCTGTAAAGATACACACTTTATATACAAAAACAGTGATTAAGCTGCCTTTGCTGTACAGAGGCTACAGCCTGTCTTGATTGAGAGCGAATCAACCGCTGAGCAACTCGTTTTAGTTTTCAGGACTCAGGATGTTTTGTTGCATTAGCCACCATACCAACAGAGAAGAAAGAAAACACTAAGTTGAAAGCGCTGCCTTTGTAATCAAAGTGAGTAGCACAGCTCTTTATTTTCAACTTTATACTTTGTATTTGTTGTTGAGAATGAATGTGCTTCCCTGCAAAAACAGAATGCGGTCCAGTTATATGTTCAAAGGGTTCCAAAAAAAATAAAAAATCATCTTCTCACGGAAAGAACTGATTTGACTTGATGGGACATGTCACAGTATTGCCCAGTTCTGCACCTGAAACAAATAGTGTGTGACACATGTATGAGCCGGCTGAATTAATGGTCTGCTGTTCACTTGAAACTTCAGGGTCTGTGGGTGTCACTCTGTTACTCTGCACAAGAAATGTTGCTGTCAAATAACTGATCGAAGGGCTTTCTCATCAAGTAAATTTCACAACATGGATGTCCATTCTTCAGTAACTCTTCAGATACCCTTTGAACCAATATACATGTCACAACAGAATTATCTGAAACTTTTGTTTCTATGTCTTTCCAGAACAAATAACACTGATTTTATATTCCGTATGCAGCCTTTGTTTCAAGCAGGGTTACATCACGGGCATTTATTCCTAATTCACTATGTTTGATGTTGAAGTATCGTTTTGATCTGCTCCCATTTGTAGCTGATGCTGTCCATAGAAACACTTCCTGTCATTTCAAATTAAAAGCCCTCCAGAGGTCCACTGACCTGAAATTAGAGATCGACTGATATGGAATACCGATTTTTTTTTTACATCAGCATTGGCCGATGGCCGATGCATGCTGCCCTCCCTCCATTTACATGATAAAAGTGACACAATGATAACTATTGTTACAAGTCTCAATTTAACCAAAAATATAAACATTTAATGCGATGATTGACAGCCTGCGCTATTGGCTTGCCATAGAGAGAGAAAAACATCAGCTAGCAAACTCCTACTTAACAAAAGCAGTAAAAGTTAGGACTGTTGCTAATGACTGCAATGTGTTGGTGCTAGGTGATAAAGTAAACAGAGCTTTGTTTGGTAACAAACACGCCTATGAGTACAAGCATATACCTACACTTACTCTGCTAGTGGGGGAGGAGCAATGTATGGGCTGCACAGGTGCACAGTGTCTTCAACAGCACAGTGCTGTCTGTTGAAGTGCCTGTCTGTAAATATTGCTGGGGGGGAGTATATATGTATGTATCAGTGAATGCACCCACGTATCGGCTGGTACCAGTAAAAAAAAAAAAAAAAAAACACAAATATTGGCCGCAAGTATCGGCCCTTTACCTGAAATCCTCCAGTTGTTTTATTGTGAGCCATGCCATAATGCAAGAATAGTTGCACAAAAGGTACATAACCACACTATGACAGAAAAATGACACTAATCCAGAGCAACAAAGCGCTGAAAATAGCATGAGTACACAGTTGAATTTATTTCATTGAAGCATTACACATGTACACCAGCATGTTTCTCCCTGGTCTTTATTCATTTGTCAATCACACAACCGGCCATTTTCTGAGACCTCACTTTCAATTGACAAGGGATTTTTTATTTGAGGACATACAATAAAATCATAGGCCGACATCCACTTTCACCAGGGATGGAAATTTATACCATACACCTATGTAGCAATTTTATCAAAGTTTCAGCAACAAAGAGAACCATACTTTTCTGCTCGATGTAGGTTTACTACTCTTGGCCTGGTGAAGAATACTATATTTTCAGAACAAACGTTTCATGACCCTTATCTGTTTTTTGGTAATTGTCAATACCTGAGTAAAGTATTATCTTAAGGCAAACTTAGTTAGCTCAAAGACGTTTAATCGTACTGTAGTGACACTTAACACGCATGATAGTTGCACACACGTTGTCAATGAAGGTGTATATTTACAATGAATGTGCCAGATATTACTGTCCTGTGAAACTGAGTGTGAAGAACACAGACACACAAGATAGGAACATAATCCAGGTCCAGCCCTAGAAATACTGCGAGGAAGAAATAAACGCACAACATATTTATCATTTTATCAGTGCTATTATCATTTATCAATCATAGGTCACTTCAAACTTATGAACCATGGAACGGCAAAGGAGCGCAGCCCGTAACTGCTGGTGGTACACACAGTATGCTCCCGCCTGACATTAAATAGATTAAATCGTATGCTTAACAATGAGGTGAGAAAACTCTTAGAAATTGGTTCAGTTCATCTGAAGTTGATTGGCAAATGCTGTCAGCCTCAGAGTGTTGATTATACATTACCATTTTTATATTGAAATTCCATCATAAAAATGTGTTTTGTTAAGTGTGCTCATAATAGAGTGCATTGTGGATCTTAGCCCCCCGCTGAACAGATTGTCTCTTCACAGCAGGTGGACTGCCATTTGCTACAAACTCTTGGAATTGACATCATTACACCTCAATTTTGTGATTCATGTTTGCTCGTAGGCGGTGAAATATCTTATTTCCAGAGAATTGGATACTGTCTCCCCAAAAGATTTTTTTTTTTTTTACTGATCTTTTTTATGATTCACATTGTCATCTTCATTTAAAGTGTAATGTCGCCTCATCAGCGACTTAGGCAAAGAGGAATTTCTTCAGTGCTGTTTTCCTGCTTTGAGTAAAGAAGTTTATCTGTGGAAAAAAAAAAAAAGCAAAGCAACAAAGCTGTTGTGGGGAAAAGAAAAAAGTGTGTTGGCGCTCGTCACTTTGACAGACTGTAGGTATGCATCCCACACCCGCTTCAAAAATAACATAATTCCTGCAATCCAGGTAGACAATTAGGTGAAATTATGCCAATTATAATAAGTGAGGGTGTCGTGTATTGTGTTATGTTGTGAGCCTGTGAATACTTTTAGAAAAGAAATGAAACTTTTAAACCACTGCATTTGACCATGAACAGAGTATTTAATTTTTCATTCAAATTCCTATGAATTCTTGGAGAAAAAAATAAAAAAATTAAGAATTTTTCTCCTTTCTTGGTGAGTTATAGTCTGACCCAAATGCGTAGATTGAAACAAATTGTAGTTTTACTGCAATTATTCGATTATATTCTATTTATTTCAGCTAAGAATGCTACCAGGTAGCCTGCACTGTGGCCAGTTGATAAATTAACGGATAAATCCATTTTTTTTCTCACTGACTACAGCCTGACTGCCTCAAGTCCATAACTTGTAATTTTGACACACATTTTGAATAGAGATGTACAGAACCTGCATTAGATATTTTTTTACAGACGTGCGGTTTCCCTCAGATGAGCTGTCTTTGTGCAACACTAATTGCCTTAAATTGTGTTTACTTAACAAAACACTCTGTATTCCCTCAATTCAAATTGTGTAATTGATCTTCTACAACTTGACTATGATGACAGACAACATTGTCTATCATAAGCATCCTCTTTTTTTTGTTTTTTGTTTTGATCGGAAGAAGTGCCTTTCTACGGCCTCCGCTGGTTTCCTGGCGTCAGTGTCAACGCGGAGCACACAACGCTAACCTGCTGAACCGCAAATCGACTTTGTCTTTCTTTTTACATTTACAGTTTGGTTGTTGGCGAGCTTCAGCCCTGATGTCTTTTCTCACCAGCTGCCAGTGTGTGTGTGCTAAGTAAATTAACAGCCTCTCGCTGCAGCGAAATATTTGATGAATAGACATCTCAGGAATAAAAGCAAGTAAACAATTCATTCAAAACAAGATAAAGAAACATGCATCACACACTTACAAATCACTGTTCAAATTGCCAGCCTGTCATTTGCATGCTGTAAATACTTACACCCTATCTGAAGCACTCAAGACACAGTAAATGCTGAGCAGCAAGGACTTCATTTCATTTTGCCACCCTGGCACCGAATGATTCATTTTTTCCCGGTTGCCAAAGCAGCCCTGGATCCAAGTTTGATCCCACACAGCTTCTCCCATTACGTAAGTGTGTCCCTACCACTGGCCAAGTTCGAGGACAGTGTGGTCAGGCAATAATAGTCCCTCATATAACCCAAGTGCTATGATGTCAACATAATCACATTGTTTGTACAGTAACCACCATTTGGAGAGCTGCACTGTTAGGTTAGTCCTTCCCTGTTTATGCGACTTTATGTGTGAGGAAAATGAATGATGGCACGCTATGTCCTTTATGCTGCCAAATGGTTCTCACTGCAATACACACACACACACCCCCCCTTAGCCTAATGACCTCATGGTCAATTTTCTACTTGTTCCATCTTCCTCAAATAGGATAATTTCAGACCACCCACGAAGGGTACACACTGGCACCCTCAGAAGCAAAATGCCCACCAGACATGCGGCGCATCTGCAGAAGTGAACGCGAGAATCGTGCGAATTCATTCTCACAGTATGCTAACGGCCCAAGTTTTCACCCTTTACAATTTTGAGTGTGACACTCTGATGGCTCACGAGGGGCAGAGCCGCTGAGTTGGTGCAGCGCTTATGAGAAAAAGACAAACGTCCTGCGGAGAGCATTGAGATTGGAGCTCCTGTTTTCATTACTTTGGTTTATCGGCTCAATAGTCACCCCCTTTCTCCCAGTGCTAAATGTCCCCTTGATTTGCTCTTCTCGTGCCTGCACCTGAAACAATTCATTAAAAATGAATGAGAAGAAAGCAAAACACTGAGGTCTGGGAGATGAGAGTGAGTGGTAGGAAATAAGATGGAGAGAAAAAGACTGTAACGCCTGCAGTTCCAATACAGATAAAGTCAGAGGATTTCAGAATCTTTCTAGGCGTCGTTGTTCTTACCGAATTGGACTTTTGTGGTTTCAACTGTGAAAATCTTACTTGGATATTATTATGCATTTTAAATTCAATCCGAGTGTGTACATATTGGATTTTATACACCGATCAGGCGGAGTAAATAACTATGATCATCTAGTGACCATGCAGCGTTCTGCTCGGAAACCTTTGGACCTGGCATTTGTTCCTTGGATGTAACTTAGACATGTAGCATCCGCCTAGACAAGACCAGCGCACAAAAACAGTTTAGGAACAACTCAGACAATATGAAAATGTGTTGATCTGAATCCCAAACTGATCAAGTATCTGTGGAATACACTGGAACAAGGCTGATCCACAGTGACATCCAGTTACCAGACGCCACAGGACACCCTCAGAAGACACATGTCCACTCTCTCTTGAGTCACAACTGTTGTGGAGGCACAAGGGAGACCTATACAGTATTAGTCAGGCGGTCATAATCTCATGCCTGATCTGTGTATGTACCATGTCTGCAGCTGGAGGCAAACCTAACTTGGTGTTTATCATTTCCAACAGCTGTTTCTGTCGTTGAAAGCCTGGCTTTATTTTCTGAAAAGCAGAAAATCTCGAGTACATTTTCAGAGAGAGGCAATTACCGTTTTCAAGTGACAGGATCTCTCTGGTTAGTTCATAACTTCCTTCTCTGTCAAAAAAAAAACAAAAACCCCTATATTTAATAGTTCCACAATGAATTTTTGATACGTATGTACCATTAAAAAAAAAATCACAGTGGGTGTTTTGAGAATTTATGGTTCCATATAAGTGCTTTTCAGTACTGCTGGGGTATTATGGTTTACAAGCATTATTGCAGAGAGGATGATTCATGGAAAAAGCTGAGGAAAAAATGAAACTTTCTCACTTTGATGTTGGCTTTCCATGTTATTGCACTCCTGAACTTGTAGCAGAAAGTGTTTACTTTTAAAATGCCAAGTTGTTGATTTTGTGTAATGCTTTTTTTAAACGTGCTTTGTCTCGGTTCCCACCGACAAAACCTTGAAAGAAACCACAAAAGTAGTTATTTCTATGCCATGAGAGTCCACAATGAAACATTTTCTTTGCTGTTTAACTTTGATCAAACATGCGTAAATAGTTAAGGATACCACATATGGACAGTGTTTATTTCAGTGACACTAAGTCAGCCATACCAAAACACAATCCGCTGTCTTTACATGAATAAGCCTGCAATTTCATGAGAGTACAATGCATTTCCAGCTCTATCAGATCTGTTTTTGTTTTGTTTATCTTTCCCCATTTGCATCATTATGAGGGCGAAAAAATTCCATGGCGGAGTTTGAATAGCTCCGTAATGAGGAGGAGGAATCAATCATCCTTTCAAAGTAGGCCCGCTGCAGCAATGAGAATATAAATTCACACTCATAAATTCCACACTTTTAGGTCCCCACATCCTTCTTAATGTCTCTAGAGTTTACAGCGGCCTTGTGGGCGATACTCCACCGTAGATGGCCCGGTTGATTTACGAGTGGTCCCCCCCCCCCCTTCCTATTGGGAGGTAATGGTAGAGATGTCCAAGTTAGCCTTCCCTGTGCGAGCTATAAAAGTGCTGTAATTGCCGCGTTAATTTTGGGCCAGGCACAAAAGGATGTTCTGCCGATCCATCCAACTGCCAATCTACCTATCATCTCAACATTTGGTGCGTCTGCTCCATTATTACATATGCCACATAATTGGGCATAATTAAAAGGAAATACAAGTACTGTAATTAATGTCAGTTGTCAAGCGCCAACAGGCAGGCAGAGGATCGCTTTTCCTTGTGGCTCGAGCGAGAAAAACCTTTGAAAGCGGCAGGCTCACTTGACCTTTTGCCGTGCATAAATGATGCAGATATTGATTGAAATTAAATAAACACTGTAGATTATTTTTGTCTTACTAACTGCCATGTGTTAAAGGCAGAGAAGAGTAGAGGAATAACAGTGTACCGTCAGAGGCATAACAAAGCAAGCCTCTCAAGCTTTTGATTTCCCCCACATGCTGTAGCCATGTGCAGTTTCTCCGAGATCAAGTGTCAAACTACTGTTATTCTTGGTTCTTTGATAAGCTGCAAACTCTGTCCGTTCGAGTACCTTATTATACAGTAGTCGGGTTGCATTACTGCCAAGGAGCATTCGTGGAGAAATGCATAATTTTGTTCGGATACCACTTTAGATATTCAGGGTACACGATACACTCGCAGTGGTACCCACACATCCTGCAGAGTTTTGAGCGTGAGCCAAGGGTGCCACAAGATTTATTTGCATTGTGTACAGTCTGTTTTTAATGAAATTTCATCGCCTAAAGAGAAAAAGCAGCATTTACATTAATCACATTCTCAGTCCTTCTGTGTAAAAGTGAGGGCTACATCCTGTGTCTGTGTCACTATATTAAAAACACCTGTTAGGCCACGACTACCACTGTGCTACAGCGGGCGCAGCAGTTTTAAGTAAGAGGGATATGGTGCTCGGGAGAAAGCTAGGTTGACATGTCTTCTTTGATTAAAGCAACCTTATCTTAAACAGAGTGGCTCCCACGACTGTTAATCTCAGCCACTCTGGCAGTTTTTTTAGAAAAGGTTACAAAAGGCATAAAATTAAGCGTCTGCCAATTCATGTGTTCTTCCAACTACGTCTTAGGTAACTTACTCCAATTGTGAAAATTCAAAGCTGGAGAAAAAAACTTGTAAGCACACACACACGCACACACACATGCACGGTGCCTGTTATTTGTATTCATGGCCTTGACCTACAGGAGGCCAAAGCCAATAGAAGGCCATGAAATATGCAGGTGCCAGGAATAAGTAGGGAAGAAGCAGCAGGAAATCTGTTTACTCTGGAACCTGCTTTCAGCACTGTTTTTTAATTTCACCTCTTGAACCTTGCCTTTTTAGGAGATGCGAAACGGGATCAATGACTTTGAGTTAACAGGCGTCAAAAGTTTCAAGCGTATCTTAACTTGGTTATGAGGGAGATAATATTATTGATGTACATTTTCCAGCAAAAGCCTGAGGACTGCCTAATTTGATGCAGGCAATAATATTTTGATACTTCAGGCCAGTTAGTATTCGACCACATGAAGGGAATCCATACTGAATAGTTCGGGATTTGTCATAGTTACCTTATGGTTCTTGTGGCCATTGATAGGTAGCTTTGTAATATATTCAGGTGCAGAGAAATTTTAAAGAACAAAATAAACCTGAAACTTTACCTGCATTAATGGACGGTTTTAGAAGTTGATGATGAAATGTTTCTATACCACTTTCCCACCATAGTTCAGTTGCCTCATTCAGTGAGGAAATTCAGTACTGCAGAGTATTTTGACTGTACTACGAAGCTGCCACAGTGGTAAATCAGGTGGTGACCTAATGCAGGATGAGAAAAGGCAACATCCCTTTTCTCCACCGTACCACATGGGATCTATTTCCTCTCAACATTAATAACACTCTGGAGCATTAAGGCATGCAGCAAAAGCAGATGTATTCTTCCCCAGGCTGATTCAACTTGTAAGCATTTCCTCTCCCAAACCACCCCTCCCCCTGTCTCCCCCCTCTCTAGTCCTGAGGCAAAGCATGATTACCCGATTTTAATGAGATTTTTAATGTGATTTTTTTTTCCAATTCCTGCAAGACAATCCAGCTCTCAGTTATGTACATACAATGGTTAATGTTTGCAGTTTGATGATATGCAGAAAAAAAGTCTTGTTGACATTCTTTCTTCCCACGCTTCTTTCTTTTTGATGGTGTTGGACAGACTTCTGCTAACTACCTTTTGTGTTTGCACATCGCTGATCATCAGTGAGTTGGGGAAAGGGAAAGGGAAGTGTACTGTCTCATAAGGGCACCAGAAGACTGTTCGTTCACCATGTATTGCAGGTTGTTACTCCATGCATATTTGAACCGTGCGGTTGGTGTGATCGGTACTTAGAGTCATAAACATCCACTGCAATTAACATATTAAGGGGCAGTAGAAGAGGTGTTTATAAGAACTGTTCTGTAAATTCATTCTACACTGCATTATTTGTCTGTCTGCCTTAAGGGGCTTTTAGTATGGTACTCACATTTTAGAATATTGTATTATCTTAGATAACATGTATGTTTCATACATTTAAAACCATAAATGATCAATAATTTACACATTCCTTGAGTGTACTCTTGAGAATGGCAATCCGCGTCCTTTTAGTGTCGTACCCTCTGAGAGCGGCAAGAACTATGTGCCACTGCAAATTTTATAATGTGTGTTTCGTACTCAAGACTGTGTCCAGTCGTATCTTGTAAATGTTCTCTAGTGCAGCAGAAGTCGAGAGACTTGCTTGCATTAGCCATAATGAAATGTGCACAGATACAAATCTTACGTTTATCGATCAGGCAAAATCCCTTAGATATATAGCACCTAATGAAGTTGAAAACAGTGGGGCTTTGTTGCAAAATGCCCAGAAAATCCTTTGAATGCATTCAATCTGTCTGGTCTTTTAACCTTTGTTATCCAGCTTGGCTCCCAAAAGCCCAAAGGGGTATACGAGTCTAAAATAAAATAAAATTTCTACAAACTTATAGTGCATACCCTGCTCATGTCGTTTATAGACCCAGGGTGATGAAAATCTGTTGGCCTGACACACCAGATAGTTTGTTGCACAGAAAAGACTAGGGTCTTTCAAAAATTCTTGAGAAGTGATCAGACAAAATATTGCCTATCATCGTCTTTCAAGCCAATCAGGTGACTGTTGTATTTGAATAACCTGTAGCTTCTCACTGCGGTTTCTATAGACAGTAAGTAAAGCACGCCTGTGGCTGTCAGTAGTTCTTCGTAGGTTTTTGTCTAAAATGTGTAGAGACAGTTTACGTTTACTTTATATGAATGCAGCTCTAATATGACTCATTGTAAACAACCAATGATGAAGATGTACATATTAGTAATCTGGCCGATGTATCGGGCTGATATTTGTGTATCAGTATTGGCTGATACGTGGGTGCGTTCGTCAGTACATATATATTTTTTCCCCCCGGCAAGATTTACAGACAGACATATTAACAGGCAGCCCTGTCCTGCGGACGCTATCAACCTGTGCAGCCCATACATTGCCCCACCGCCGTTAGCAGAGTAAGTGCAGCTGAAAGTGATAAACGGTTACCAAACAAACAAAGCTCTATTTACTTTATCACTCAGCACCAACACGTTACAGTCATTACCAACAGTTTTGACTTTTACTGCTGTTGTTAAGAGGAGTTTGCTAGCGGACGTTTTTTTCTCTATCTGGCAAGGTAATAGCTGGCAAACTTCAGTCCCCCACAATAAATGTTTATGTTTTTGGTTTAATTGAGACTTGTAATATTTGTTATCATTGTGTCGTTTTTCTCATGTAAATGGAGGGAGACAAAACAGTATCTGCTCCAAATAATGGCTCAGAAAAGTCGGCAGCATGTATTGGCTATCGGCCAATGTTGACGTAAAAAAAAAAAAGTATCGACCCTACAAGATCCATATCAGTCGATCTCTTGTACATATAATCATGTAGAGTTCATGTCCTGAAACACAACCCTTGTACAGACAGTTGTCTTAAAACGAGAACACCATCTTTGCGTAAAGTGAATCCTTGTGCAACAGGAACTGATGAGCTGCCACTATTTTTCTACTCCACGGCTGCTCTGAGGTTAGCCTTCCTTTGATTCCTCAGCTGTTGACCTCACTTTTACTCCCCTCTTTCTTTCTCTCCCAGTCTCCATTCTTCGACAGTGGGGTCATGCTGCACTGGTAAGCACGTGTCATCCCAAATAATGGTGAGAGATGACAGACCCTTGGCTTCCTACTCACATGCTCCCCTTATATTTGGCCGGGACCATGACATCATAGGGCGCAATGCCTAGTTTCCGCACTAAACTTGTCCTCCGTCTGAGTTTACCTTAATTTCCCACTGCGTACTCAGCAGCTGTTCTCAGTCCTTTTTTGAATGAAACCCAGGATTTCCTGTATTTCTTTTTAGACTGATGGTGACCATATGCTTGGACAACAACCAGAGCAATAAATGTCAGAGGATTTGAATTTATTTCCTTAAGATACTTCATCAATCAACGCTAAAGTGGAGAGTTAGAGAAAGTGCTAAAAGTATACCACAATAGAATACATCATGCTGTAAGCCTGAACAAACAACACATGAGCCTGTGTCATAATCACCAACATCAGTAACACCTCATTAGTAAGTTATTTAATATTTCTCTCAAAAGAGAGAGCTTGCCATATGATGTTGCCATTTTGTGCTCGCATTCTTTTTTAATTAGGTGTTTTATTGAAACCCCTCTATTAGATCATTCACACGGTTTTATCTGGTCCAACTTGCACTCATCTAAATTGGGTAGCAGGTTGGCTTTCAATAAATCAGGACTGAGTATTTGAGCCAAATTAAGCAAGTAACACTCGTATGGGTTTCCTTTAAATACAGATGTGACAGGCAAACTAATTTAAAATATGATAGCTATTCGTTAATATTTAGGCTATATGGATCTTATTGCAACCCCTCTGATCTGACAAAGGGGTTGCAATGAAATACCTAATTAGAAAAGGGATGTGAGCAGAAACTGATTACTGATGTCGGTGTTTATTACAGAGGCTTGTGTGTTTGGCATGATGTGTTCTGTTATGGTATTTATTTAGCACTTGCTTTATATATAGCTTATGTATCGTATATTTTGGTCGAATTATCTGTCGTAGTAACAAATTGACTGCCGCAGCTCTAGCTGGGTTTACATGGAGACAAATATTCCAATTACAATCGGTTTAGAAGCCCAAACTGAATGAAAATGCTCCATATAAACACCTCAGTCAGAATAAACAGGCCCAAACTGAATGAAATTTCATTCAGTTTCACAGGGGTAGAATATTCCTTTTCCTAAACCGATCAAAAGTCATGTAAACAGTGAACTGGAATGAAGCCATGCTCCGTTCTGTCTTCACCTAAATGTTCGAGTGACGTTTCCTCAACAGGTGTATGGCTCCACGAAGAGTTTGTTAAAAAAAAAGGCCCATTAAAAATTAACTGAAGCCGAGATGGACCGAACTGTGGAACAATTTCGTAACTGTTGGAAAACCTTGAAGATTGCCTACTATAAGTCTAACACAAAAGGCAACGCAAATATGACCCCACAAACGTTCTGAATCAACCTGTTGCTTTAAGAGTAAAAATGTAAGAACAGTAGCAACTGCTAAGCTAATTAGACAATAGATCCGTCACACAGTTATTTTCTAGGATTTAGATTATCAGGATCCACACTCTGCAAAAGATGAAGAACGGGATGTTTTCATCGATGTGCGCATGTCACACGTTACGTTAAATGTAGTGGTACATGTAATCCGATCAGAATAGATCACCTCACATGTAAACAGCTGACCTGAAACCTTCAGTCGCAATGGTTTCAATAAGAATGAGAAAAAAAATCTCCATGTACACCCAGGTACTAACATTACCAAAGAACCCTGACGAGACACACTGATTTCTTCTGTCCACTTGCAAATTGGTTGATGGTCCCTTCTATTCCTCTAATCAAGATGGCATCCACTATTGCTAAGATCAGATACTAGGTCTAGATACTCTTAATTAACTGCATTTGGTCCAAATTACAGTCGTCAGAACAATATGTTTTGAAATAAAATATCCCCAGTAAAAAGAATAACCTGGTTAAGTTCTAGAGATATTTCCAAAGTTTTTGAAAGTCATAGAGGAGGAAGGGAAATGACGGGGATTGTGATGACGCCTGAGCACGAATTTGACATGTTACACAGAGGATGGGTTTCCCTGTCTGGAGCTGAGAGACACTGTAGCAAATGAACTGAAAAGCCTCCATTTATTTTCCATCTAAATTCCACTTACTGTTTCTTCTCCATTAACTTTCACCTCCCGCATAAAATACATACATATGTACATAGCATGTTTGTAAGTCTTAGAATAATATATTTACAGTATCATTAAGCATCGGGGGGTATGCTGAATTATGGTCATGTAGAACTGCATGGGAGCATTATTAAATGGCTTGGCTAGGAATCTGCATACAAAAAGCAGGTTTAGGTGCATAAGGATTTTTCTGGCCTATCCCACTCTGAGCTTGGGGAGGAATTTTTTTTTTTCTCTTTTTTTGCCACAGAGGATTTCCGGGAGCTGTCATTGTAGCTGTGAGACAGCTCTGAATTTATCTGCAGGCTGTCAGTGGAATTAATACAGATAAGGTAAAAATATGACAAAAGTTGGAAAGTCTGTAGTCGAAAGGAAGCTCTCTCACCGCCTCGTTATATTAAAGAGTAAGGCCAAAAGGGGGGAAATATATCTCTAATGGGTTGCAGTTGGAGGCTTACAGAGTTTGGACGGCACCCAAAGCCAATTATATCTGTGCTTCGTCCAAGCTTAATCGGCACCACAAGCTCTTTGGGCTTTTACATTTCATATTGTAACGCACTAAGGCAAGTGTTTGTCACGACACATTATTCCTTTTTCTGCTTTTCATGTGATTGGACGAGATGCTGGACTTTTTTCTTTCTTTTTTTCTCCGTCTTTGTTTTGTTCAACTTGAGGCTCTTCACAGTTTAATAGCTGTAATAAAAATGAGTGTCAAGTGAAGGGGTGAGAGCCTTCCACTTTAAATGGCAAAGCCAATATCTCATTCTCAAAAATGATTACCCAGGTGTGATTTGTTGGTTGAAATTAGACTGCGCCACAAAGGAGTCTTGAGAAATGGGGAGCAAGACAAGTGTCTTGAACTATTTACATTTAATTTTAAGTGGGAGTCCTCCTACCGCCTGTTCATCTACTCAAATAAGTAGCAGAATATTTGAACGTGTAGCTCACAGCAGACTGTCAACACTGCTCCTGCGGGGAGTTTTTGGTGTGTTTTCCTTAGCACATAATCCAAACATCCCTGTGATGACACCTGGTTGTTCTAGATAAATAGGATTTTTCAGTTTAAAGCCTGAAGCTTTTTACTAATGTGTACGCTGGGACAGTTTGGGGAATTTTGGACCAGACTGGCCCACCACATTCCCTCACACACACCTTTTTTTTAGTCTTTGTCTTGGATTCTCTGATGAACAGACATGCAGCTGCATTGGCATTACACTGGCAATGAACAAAATGATGTCCTTTCATTGTAGCCTATATTGTCTTTAGCCACCGAGGCAACATAAAAACTGGCCCAAAATCACTTTTTTTCAAGGCCTAAAAAGTAGCTTAGTCTAGGTCTAGTAGTTAAACACTTAGTAGCCTAATAATGAAATCCAAGTGCTGCAACCTGACTCATTTTTCATGTTGGTGATGGTTGAGCAATAGACAAAATGCTATAATTTTTAAAAGTGTTATTTTCTTTCACTTTCGTACATTGTCCCTAACCACCTACATAAGGAGGAAGACTTAGAAGTACTGACCTACTCATCCAGTCCGTGTACACGATGTCTTATAAATGGACATTAGCTAATTTCACCTGCGTTTAAAATACAAACTAACGTGGCCATAGAACATTAGCCAGTGTCCACCGCTGTCATCAGCCACAGGAGCTTGTGAATGCTCTTTTTTGATTCACTCACAGTTTCTCTAGCTTTAGCCACATGGGAGAGGTTTTTCATGATACGATTGATTCCTTTGTCTTTTTCTGTAAATTTTGATTCAGACATGTCCCGGGTTGTGCTCTGCAGTGGCTGCTACAGGATGGACCGATGGAGAAATAGTTGCTCTAAGTCCAAGTGTGACAGGTGCTCGGTTCACTGAAGCTTTTTACAGCACAGCTTTGCAAAGTGTTGACTTTTCCTGCAGCTGCTATTCTTTAGATCCTTCTGGAAACACTTAACTGACTCATCTGTTCTGGGAGTAACATAATCCAATATCTGGGTGGAATTGCTACTGTAATCTTCACAGTGTTGTGCTAAGAAGACATGACATCACTTTCAAGTTCTCATTGTCAGCAATAATTCACTTCCTAAAAGATCATCCGATAGTCCTTGTTCGTCCGGGGGTGTATATTAGCGTGAAGACATTCTTTTTTTGGCTCAAATTTCCTACATACTCTGTCATATATATCTACTTTAAAGGCAGGATAATATTTTCCAGAAGCAAATGAACGGACACGTTTTCTCAAAGAAGGCATTTCTTAATCCATATTATATATCTCTCAGCCCTCAGATGGTGTGTTCGGAGGAGGAGGAATTGCCAAAAAAATCTATAAAATCAAATCCTATTAAAGCGCAATAAACAAGAAGACACTAATCCTTCCCACGCATGCCTCTGCCAACTCTGAGCCCAGCTCTCTCCGTAAGACACTGGCTACAGTTGCACTGAGTATTTACCAGTTGCTTGCCCACTCTTTCTCATCAGCGTAAATTAACTGTAATTTAGGTGTTAACCTACTGCAAAGTGGGCTTGATGTTTGCGGATAAGGCTGCTAAATGTGCTTGATTTTTAGTGTCTTATCGCTGGACGTTATTGGAGGTTAATCAGCTTTGTTACGGATGGCACGCAGGCCATCAGTTTGCTTTAGCATGCACACAGGTCCGTAGTTGTGACACTAGAATACAACTTACTATAGATAGATGTTAATGTCACAGTAAAATGCAACATGGGGGTTTTTCCAACGTCTGATTTTCCTTGACACGCACACGCGGTGAGCTGACATGAGTTGCAGAAGGACTCACAGAGGTCTTTACCTTGACGGCAGCACCTTTCAGTGAGACCGCCATCGGTTCCAGATCCTGACGGCAGCATTTAGCGCTGACCTCATCTTCCGGATCGAATGACTCAGCGATATTAAACTGCAAGGTGGTCCTCCAGTGGGGTAACCCCACAGTGGACTCGAGCACAGCTAGCAATTCCATCTCACACGCATTAAGTTAATTAACTTATCAAGAGAGACCCTTATCCATATTGCGTTGCATCATACCTATACATAAAGCTAAGAGGGGTTCTTTAGAATGACCGTGACCGAGTGATCAAACCGCTTTCTCAGAAGGTGTTTGGCTGTAAACAAGGGTTTTATTTAAAACTACAGACTTTACCGTGCTGGCTTCCTTCGCAGTCAGCTAGAATACTTTTTTTTTTTCTCCTGATAACACATGTTTGGCCACACATCTATATAAAGAGTACATAGTATAGGGTTGCAATCTCAGATAATTGCATCTGTCATAGTGTCTTAAACGGTTTCATCTATATCTCGTCTTGACACTTAAATTGTTGGGGTGATGGCATCCATTCCATTTTGTGGTGTCTGCCGAGATGCCACGTGAACTCCATTAAGGAAGCCTAAAGAAATGTTGTGTTGCTCCGTTATTCTGAGATCCTGTGCCTGGGCAACATGTCCAGAAAACTGACAAATGGCTATTTCTCTTTCTCAATTAATTAATCTAGATTTGATTACAGACTGAGGCACAGGTTTTGTCACCTGAAAGACGTTAATTACATATTACATTTGGCAGCACTGGGACAAAATGCATTTCCAACAGAAAATACCTCTGGGAGTCTCTGTTTTAATATTTTAGATTTAAAGGAGTGCCGCTGACGATAAAGCTAATCCATTTCCACAACTAATATTTACCACTTCTGTGTGTTAGACTGTTTTTCGTTAAGTAAACTGGAAGCCAAGCGTCGTGTGCAGTTACATATTGGTATTTGTTTTAAAAAAAAAAAAACGGGTTACTGCTTTGTGCTGTTAAGGAAACAGATGTTTGTTCTGTTCTGGGCTGTTTATTCCCGCTAAACGTCTAGCGAAAGTATGAAATCACCCCGTGTCACATGTGCGGTATGTGCTGTGAAAACGGCGAGAGCCGCTTTGAGGTAGTCATTTCAGTTCCATGCCTCGACACGGCAATAATGGCTCCTGTGTGCGATGAACAAAATGCGTTTGCTCCATCAGTGTGGCTTTGGTGCGGCTTTTTATTTCCCTTTCTGAGGTTCAGCGTTAATTCACGGTTATCTCTGTCACACTGACACATTTCAATTACAGTGACAATTACACTGATAGAAACAGAGGGAGAGAGCGAGAAATACAGGCGCCGCACAATTCAACTCGCACCACCTCGGTGCGGAGCGTTACGAAAGGCTAACGCGCGTGTTCATCAGTTTGTCCGCAAGTTTGCCCGTAAATTTAATTAATCAAGACTGTTGCTGTTTTTAATTGTGAATTCTTAATGCTCTGGCCCATTGGTGGGAAGTAATTATACAGCCAACATCTCCCACCTTGCTGTCTCAGCATCATAAACATACTAGATGGTAGCTTTTACAATTAACATCACCCCAGGTCGGCGTCCACGCACGCACACACACACACGCATGCATACACAATCAAATGAGGCCTGCAATGATGGTCAAATTCTCCATCATCGCTGAGATGAGTGAAGCTTCTGCTATACCCAGACATTAACCCGCACGTATCCACAATTTTCTCAGGCTGACACTTCAATTAGGCTAATCCTGCCTGCATGCGAAATGCTGCAGTCCTCCTCTCTGAAACAGCGTTGCTGGAGACATGCCATATTTCTGTGCTGCTTTTTTTTTTTTCTTTTTCCTCCCCTCTCATGCTCTGCATCACAAGTAGAGGAGCTTTTTCAGCGATGGGTGAGAGAATCCAGAGTGATCGGTTCCACTTCCAGGCAGAAACAGGAGAAAGATTCGGGGAAGCAGAGGGAAAAAGAAAGACGAGGGAGGGGGAGAGAAGAGTGAGGAAGGGAAAGTGGTAGGCGGTTGAGGGGGGGCCAAAAACTAGCAGCAGGGATGCTAAAAGTACCCCCGCTGTGCGTTTTCTGCATTCATATATTCTACTGGCACAAGGAAGACATGTGGGAAGACTACAGTGCAAGCTGTTGATACAATAAACAACTCAGTGGTGTTCCTATAGAGGCATCCACTGAACTGGTTGGGGGTCTTAATTGTTTCAGTTGCTGAAAGACGCTGAAAAGCTCTTTAAGAATAATATAGCCCCAATTACACCTTCAACATGTCATTAACTGCCAGAAGATGCTAATGTCATACTTCATTGATTTGCAGACATGTTGATCTTCTGGCATTATTGCGTCAAAAAAAAAAAAAAAAATTAGAAAAAAGGAAATTGGAAAATGTTTTCCTGCTTATTTGGGTTCGCTTCCGTAATTTCTTGTCTGGCGGCTGATTTTCAGAATTAACTTAAGAATCCCAGAGAAGCTACGTATCAGAGATTTTTTGTTATTGGGTCGGCTAACTGGCATCTGGATATGTGTGAGTGATTTGAGTGATACGTAACAGACAGTATCCACCACATGAGCGCCGGTGGGTAAGACTCTGATGTTATGAATGCTAACAAGCCGTGGCCTGAGAAAACGTCACAGATGGATCAAGAACAGTCGCATGAATTTTCTACAAACATGTCTGCGTGAGCAACAGCAACCGCTTCTGTCTTCAGGCAAAGACGAGACACTGAAAATGAGAGACAGTTTTCAGGAGGGAATAAATTGACTTGTGAACACAGCTGCTGCATTTTATTTTCTTTTTTTTTAAAGAAAAGTTTCTACAAAAAATGAACTCCCGGAGTTCTGGGAAAATAGACGTATTGCGCTGTTCCTTTTTTTTACGACTATACTCAATACACAGAAACAGCATTATCACCCACCAGGACTGAATCGAATCGTGATTTGGTTACAGTGTCATGAGATATTAAACACGATAAACTAATCACAACTTGCGACGCAAAAGGCCAAAAAAAAACAACGGAGGCGGAGAGGCCATTTTTGTTTTTTATCACCTGTCACTCTGCGCTCGTATATGAACAAAGCTGTCAGCGCTACACGGACACGCCGCCCCCACCGCCCCGTCCTTTCAGCCCCTCCACCGCTCCCACACTGGTATCTCTCCTCCCCGAGGCAGTACACTAGGACATCTAGGCCACCAGTGGGAATACAGTAGTTAATCTCTGCTAGTTAAATGCTCTTGTATGGCCCTGAGCAGTAGCAGCCAACCATCCCCTCTGTTCTGCTTTACTTGCTCTCTGGGGAATATATCCAGCCCTGTATTAATGTATTACATGAGGAAAAAGTTATTTTTTTGTTTTTTTCTTAAGCCCACAGTATTGAGCCGATTTCTGATTTCTGCACTGATCTGATATATTTAAATTGTTTGTCAGTCTGTAGATTGAGAACACTTTTCAGCATGTTGTCTGTCACCATCACCACCAACGGGCGCGCACATCATTTCTTCCAACTTCGCAATTTAGCAGGGTTCCCTTACGCTTGTCATATTGCGCTGAGCACCCACACATACATCAAGGAGCCGCTGTATTGTTTTTAAATGACAACATTTTCCGTGTCTCAGTAGCTTGCAGGTCGAATCCACCCCCTCAGTGTAGAAAATGGAATATGCCACCGGCAGCACTGAAGGCAGCTCTTAGGCTTGGCCTTTAACACTTGCGTTAATAACCCTCCTGGTGTAGGGTTAAAGAACTGTTGCGAAAGCAGCTGTAACAGATGAAAGGTGGACTCTGTAATCCTCTTGAAGCAGTACAGTTAAAATAACTGCATTCTGTCCACTTTTCACAGTGCTCAGAACTGACAATGAAGTAAATAAAAATAAAAATTGGGTTGTGTATCTAAGGTCCGTTGCAGAGCTTCACGTGAACCCTTGCTTGACATCAACTAAATGCCCCGTGCTTATATATAATCTTGAAAACAAATGGACTGGTTCCAGTTATGTGTGGTGTTATCACAATATTTTACCTCCTCTTTAGTTTGAACATGTTTTATACACTCGCTGGCCACTTTACTAGCTACACCTTGCTAGTAAAAGGTTGGACCCCCTTTGCCTTCAGAACTGCCTTAATTCTTGGTGTCATACTTTCAACAAGGTGTTGGAAACATTCCTCAGAGGTTTTGGTCCATATTGACATGATAGCATCACACAGTTGTTGCAGATTTGTTGGCTGCACATCTATGGTGAGAATCTCCCGTTCCACCACATCCCAAAGGTGATGGTCTACTGGATTGAGATCTGGTGATTGTGGAGGCCATTGGAGTACAGTGAAGTCATTGTCATGTTCCAGAAACCAGTTTGAGATGATATGACATATGACATGGTGCATTATCCTGCTGGAAGTAGCCGTCAGAAGATGGTCCACTGTGGTCATAAAGGGATGGACATGGTCAGCAACAATACTCAGGTAGACTGTGGCATTTAAACCATGCTCAGTTTGTACTAAGGGCCCAAAGTGTGCCAAGAAAATATCATCCGCACCATTACACCCCCACCACCAGCCTGAACCGTTGATACAGCTCTACATGCCTAAATGCAGTGAATTGCAGCCATGCGATTGGCTGATTAGCTATTTATGTTAACAAGCAATTGAACAATTGAATAAATCCAGTGAACTTTGCTCTCAGAGTTGTAGCCTCCATCATGTTTTGGATCTCCCTCACATTGTCTGTGAAACCAGATGAAGGGCATATATTACAAAAATGTCATTCTGGGAGAATTTTATGAATCAGTATTGAACCTTTCACAAGGAAATGGTTTTGAACTGTAAAAAAAAACAAAAAACCTAGCCCTCATTATTCCAGGGCTTGTCAGTTGAATGATTGCTAATATAAAGTTATGGATACGGGACAGCGTTAGCATAAGGTTGCCAAAGTGTTGCTTGGAGCATTTATTTATTTATGGTAAACTGGCTTCTTAGCAAGCATTGTCGCTAAGTAACTTAAAAATATTTCGCTATTCATTTTCATTATATTTCAGCATTGACAAAATTGCCTTGATGTAGCTGGCATCTGTGACGGCGTCCTGTACAGTCTCTCTGGTCAAATCATTTACAAATGTCAAATTTCATCATCCCATTTAATCGCAGTCATAGAGCAGTTGTGAACATGGATGTTATTTCTTTTTTGATGGCTTTTATTTTCCATTTCAGTCGAGTAGGATTGCTGATGAGGCAAGTCAACTTGCCCAGGGGCAGTTATACACCACTGGAGTATAAATTATCTCAAATACTTAGTCATTTTTAATTACATGTTTTTAATTACATGGGGTTCCACAAATTCACTTGCACAACAAATGGTGTACATTGGTGTATTTATGCATCTCGTTTGGTAATGCACATGTTTATCAGTACACTACGCCTTCTGATGCCCAGTATCTAAGGTACACTTTATCCTCTTTTTATATATTTTTTGTATACTTCTTTATTGTTAGATTTTCCAAACTTCTGTTTATTCTTCTAACCACCACAGCACATTCGTCATGTGTGCCACCGCACGTGGCGCTTAAGGAGAATTCTCCCTTGAGCATATCATTGACTGACTTTTAAAACTTCTCCACAGGGACATGACAGCATCATATTTTCCCCGCTGTGGTTTTATCTCATGTCAAAAAAGCGAAACGACTGTGAACGAGACATTAGGAGGAAGATGGACAATATGAAAGCCTTGTTTTGTTTTAAAAGCACTCTTGCCGTGAACAAAACAGTGCTCTCGAGCTAAACTGCCTTCACCGTGAACCGAAATTATACACGCCCTGACAGTGAAATGAGTACCAGCTGGTGAAGAAAAAAGTGTGCAGGAAAAAAAACCAAAACATTTAATTTCATGACAGCTGATTTTAATGACATCCCCTCCCTCCGCCACCTCCAGCCCCTCACCCCTCCACCAATTGCTTTAGAGCACATTAAGCTACAGTATTGCATTAAAGTTTGAACTTACACTTCGTCCACATTTTCCCATTATAGGCGGGAAGCTGAATTTTCCCATTACTGAGAGTTAGTCACAGCCACTTTCAGTTAGCGGAGCTGCCATACGCAGAAGAGTTTTATCATCAGAATGCATTATGTAAGATTGACTGCAGGGTGGTATGCAAGGGAAACAGAAGCTCCCGCTATCAACCTCTGTGGCTAAAATGGAAGGATCCCATGCAGGGGTGGTCATGGGGCTAGAAACATTCAAATGGGCAAAGAGTGCTGATGTGTCCTATTTACCTTGTGGTAATGGATTTGTTTGTGGCTCAAACCCCGCTCCTGTCTCGAAGGAGTATCGGAGGCTTAGCTCCATTCACTTTCTGCTGGCCTGGCCATTTATTTTGATTAGGGAATGAAGTCCTCCACGGGGCCTTACCTAGAATAATTGACACTGTGTCCTCTGAGGTCACAAAAAATATACCCTTAGTACTTATCCCCTTGGTGAAGTGGCAGTATATGAAAAGATTGCAGCTGAGCACTGAACTGAAGGTGTATTATTGCTTTAGGTTGCAACAAAAGCCTGTCAAGGAACTCGTAAATTATATTTCCTGTTTTTTTTTTTGTTTTTTTTTCCTCCCAAGCTTGACAGGATAATTGATGTGTGCTGTGAACTTCCAATTGGCTTCAACTAGCCTATATATTGTATGTTTTTATTTTGTTGTCAGTCAGATATAAAATGCCACAGGGGATGTTGACAGTTTGAATTTAGGTCACACGAGGAATTACTTGAACTCACAGTTCACCATCGAAGAAACGCTGATTTTTGCAGAGCAATATGAAATCAATTTGGGCTCATTGAAAGCATCCGTTATTGCCTGTGGCCCTATTCAGTATTTAATATTAAATGTACTGAGTTTTCTGGAGTGTTTTTGGGAAACGTTTGAATGGCCAACCCCTCCCTCCCCTCCCCTCCCGTGTTTCCACATGCAGACGTTATTTCCTAAAAGTACCCTGATGCATGTCCCACTCCCACACGAAGCCAACTAGGAATCAGTAGTGCAGGCAGAGAGGGAAGGGGAAGCAGATGGCCGGCCTACAGAGGTTCTGATCGCAGGGATATTGGCAAGATGCTGAGCTGGAGAAATTAACCTTCAGAGGTTTATACACTGCGGCAACTGTTGGCTCACGCTGGATTGCTCTCCAGCCCTCTCTCGCAGCCTCTGTCGTTTCTCCAGTCAACCATTTCTCCGAAGTTGTCTCTGCCTTATCCCTCTCCATTTTCATCATTTATCTTCTTATTTTCTCCCCCTCTTGTTTTGCGCGGTCACTCGGTCGAGGAAACCCAAAACCGGCGCTATCTGGTAACAATCTGCTCCTCGAGACAAACAACAGTTTTCGCGGCCTTTTGTCTCCCTTTCTTCTCGTTCTCGTTACAGTCGTAGCCAAAGGTCAAACCTTCCCTTTTTGTTTCCGAAGCGGCCTTAATGCGGTGCGCGTCCGAAGTCAATGTAGCGTTGGCAGCGGTGTCGGCTTTTATCTGGACTCGTCATCGTTGAGCTGAGAGCCCCGCTCCGCTGAGGATCCCCATATGGATCATCATCATCAGTCTGCTGCAGGGCACGGTGCCTGTCTAGCTGCTGCACAACAGCAGCCTTCACCATTCTGCCGGCGAAAGGCCCCTGGGTTCTGCTGCTCACAGACCCGTGGCTGTCTATTTCATTTGCAGCGCGCAGTCGCTTCACTTATTCTGCATTGTGCATTTAGTCCAGTCAAGCCAAGAATCCAAGAAGTGCGATGTCTGTTTACTCAGCTGCTCTCAAGTTTAATATTAGCTTCACTGGCAGCCAGCTGTGACAGTGAATCGGTGTGAGCTCTGCCCTTTACAAGTATATAAACTTCACTGTTGAGGTTTTTGCACTTGACATTGTAAACTCCAAAGTGACACAATCATAATTAAACTGCAGTCCAAATTACAGGGTGTGTTGGGAAGCTGTTTTCTATTATATTCGCTCTGGTCATTGTCAGTTTTTTTTGAGGGGGGGCAGCTATTTTTAAAACGCGGTAGAGAGGGTTTGAAAAGATGAAGCCAGACACTCTCGTGTTATCTAACGAATTCCAAAGATGTAACATCAAACTGTTTTAAAAAGGGTAACATTTTACAACATTTGTTGGAAGCGTAAATGTGTTTGATGCCAAATCCCACGAAAAGGTTAGAGATGAGATAAGGCGCTGCAACAATACAAGAGTACGCATGCGGAGAAAAAAAAAGAATCTAATCACTTCAAGTTTCAAAAATACTGGGGATGCTACGTTGATGAGGAAAAACAACGGAGTTTAACCATGAGGTCACTGCAGTGTTCTTCCAGTGTAGCTACTGTTCACACACACAATCTTATAGATTATCTTTGAAGGTGAGTAATTATTGTTTTTGGTGGACCAAATCAGGGCTCTCGTTATACTCTCGGGTAATTTATTCCTTGTGATAGTGTATAATTTTCTATAGACCCTTTTTAAATTGAAAAAAGTCTCGAATATGTTTTTCTGCCACTGAACCGTTCCAGTCAGAACGGACTACAAGAACAGTTATTTTTCAGTCAGTTAAACTTTGATTAATGTTTTGATTAGTAATCAATATTACCCTATTAATAACCATTTAGTTTTATACGCATATATGTACAGAAACAAACTGCAAGTGCACAAGATAGCTGCACTTTCATGATGCTCATTAGCATCTGCTCTAAAGAGTCTTGGTTGATCGACAAACAACAGATGAGGACACAACTGATAGAACAAGAACCCAACAAACAGTCGGGCAAAACTCGTTGTAATAGTCCAAATACTGGCGCTACTGTCTTGTCGTTTTGAGGTCAGGAGCTGATGGATCTTCTCTATAGAGGTGCTTGCATGTCCCAGCTGTGCTATAGTGGTGGGTTGTTTTAGTTTTAGTGAGAATGCAACTGGAGGATTTCCTCACTTTCCATCCATAGTCCTGAGTGTATTGTTTCACATTTCTTGATGTGCCGACGTATTCCATGCAAATAGACATATTTAGGAAGCCAGTGATATCAATGAGTCATTTCAGACCCCATCGTAAGGATACGAGCACCTAATAACCACCAGAACTGAACCCACCGCTTCTTTCTGGTGTGAACTAGTACATTCATTCTATGCGTGTTGGTTTCACATGAGGAAAATATCAGGTGACTTTAGGTCTCTGATGGTTTCTAGTCAGAAACATGGTGGTAGCAAAACGAGTTCAAACAAGTGGTGGAAAAGATAAATATAGCTGGTACTGATTGAACCTGTGAGTCCGTCTCAGTCTGTCATAGTTGTAGTAACATTGGATGAATTCAGTGTTGTCCCTGAAGTTGTTGGTCGTTATATTTCTGCCTGATTTGATGCTGTTTAGTTTGCAGACTCACTTTTCATAGAAATTCCATAGTGACTGATGTTTTGAGGCATTTCTTCGCGTACTATATATATCCATACTAAACTGATATTATGGAAATGAAAGGATTTTAACTGAATCAAAGAAATGTTTTAAAAGCCAGAGCCAGTGATTTTCTTCAGGACCGGTACGCTTAACACTGCTTTGCATTTCGTATTGCAAGTGGGCTGAAAGCAAACACATGATTTCACACAGTCCACACAGTGAAGAAACCCCTCAATCATAGTCACAGAGTTACATTTCATTGCACCAAAAATAATTTCTAAATTAAATCAAAGCACCAACCTTGAAAAACCCAAGGATTCCCGAAGTTTTTTTTTTTTTGATTGTTTTTGTTTTTGCTCTAAAATGCACCTGCAGTTATATTTAATTGGATTTAATTCACTGTTAATATGAAAATGGAAGCATGCTGAACAATTTTTTTTCCAAATGTGTCTTATTATTGAAAATTAGACTAAAAACGAGTTACGAAACACTTGAGCTGATGAAGTGGTAACAGGTGATTGTTTATCAACACAGGAACGGAGCATCAAGAAACCACCGGGTGGTGGATGCGGAGTGTCTGACTTCTGCATCAAAGTGCCCATATAATTGAATTCTTTGAACGCGCGGTTGTGTAATTTTTTGCCGCGGTACAATTGGGCACAGAAGGTTTTCTTCTTTTCAAATTGAGAGAATGAAAAGGAAATGTCTCATTCTTAAATCCCACTCTGTACTTTCCGACAACAAAGCCGCACAGCTCCCAAGACTTCATTTGGGGGATGTTGAAAATAATTCACTTGGGGAGTGAGGCAAGCTGTCGTTGTTAAAAGAGGGGGTGGCAGGTGGGGTGGTGGGGGGGGGATAAATGAGAAATGACTTGTGCATAGTGTTGTGAGTGGCTGGTTGGTTTCATAATTCTACAGAAAAGTGCTGAGAGACAAAGACGGAACATCTGCTCTACACATCTGAAGTGCAGTCTCCGGTAAAATCTAAAACCTGATGACAGTAGAAGTTCCTTATTTTGCTGTGTTCCTGTCTGGTGTGAAGCAGACATCTGTGCCGGCCTGATTGCTCAAGAAATCCTGGGATTCGTTTTAAACACTCGCCATCAAATTGTCAGAAACAAGGTGGAGAAATAATTGGTCTTGCCATGCTGTAATCTGTGAACATTTTCCCGCATGTCATATGCAGTTCTCTATGTGGTGTAATAAGCTACTCGGAGCAGCCTGTCTGTTCAAGCTACCATTTTGTTATCTTGGTCTAGAGAGTAATGTCCTAAATGTATGTGGGGGTGTTGCAGTTGAAATGGATGTAAATTGATGCAATTTTGACGCTTCATAATGCGGAAAGAAACATCCAGCGTCGGTACGCGGTGCATCATGACGGCTTTATGTTTTATACTTGAGTCACATTTCATGTTCGGTTTGAGGCGCGATCTAAAGAAAACAAAGAGCAAAGGCAAAAAAAAAAAAAAAAATCACTGCTGCACATCATCTCTGTATTTCTTGCTGTATGTCATTGTCTTTGACACATAATCTCCGCAACAACATTTTCTAAGACAGGTACTTGTTTTTATTTATTACGTTTCAACATGGCTATGATCCGAGGATTTTTCAATCAGCGAAACTTTCCGTCATGTACTCGGGAATAATGTTTGTCAAGCTCGCTGCCGTACCTGACGGCGTCTGTCGTTTGTTATCGCGTAGAATGATGTTTTCTAATTGAGTGCACGGACAGGTTTCTGAGTCCTGAATAACTTCTCTAGGCAAGCAGTTATTGACTGTTCTCCTGTTTAATACCACGCAAAAACATCTCTTTTTTTTAGCTCATGCACTTCTCTTGCTTCAGGTTATTGCTTCTTTATTGTACTTTTCTAGTTCTGAGTTCTTAGTATTAGTAAAATGTAGCCTGACTGTACATGAATGCATTATTTAACATTATATATGTCTGAAGACATTTTTACCAGCAGCAACTTCCAATTAGCACATGTGGAATTACTAGCTGGGTTTTAGGTGTATCCTTTGGACCTGCATGCATCGCATTTGGCGGCTGCACCTTAATTGGGGTTTTAGCCCAATTTACTTCACACTCTGCCTCTCTGTGTGCTGTAAACAAGTTGTTAACCGTTCGCAAAGCTTGAGAGAGAGAGGAGATGCATGCCCAAAAGATTAGCCCACATTCCTTGTCAGAAGGCAATGCACACCTACTTTTAAATATTATCAAGAACTTGGATGTCAGAGTTTTGGATACGCTCATCTAAAACAGGGCCAACATTTTCCAGGAATTTGTTGAATGTATGTATATACGCCAGAAAAAAATGTTGCCACCAAAATGTTTCGCTGGAGCGCCTTTAGCTTCGATAACAGCACACATTGGTTGTGGGTTTGCTTCTGGAACGTGACAAAATTTATTTCCATTCAGTGTTGCGTTAATCTTTACCCAAAATCTTATATTAATGATTAAGGCGAGTCTGACCAAAGATTCTCAGTGGGATTAAGGTGAAACTGATGTCCCATGCTCCCTGAACCACTCTTTCCCAATGTGAGCCCCATGAAACCTGGCATTGTCATCTTGGAATATGCCCATGTCATCAGCAAAGAGAAAATAACCTGGTCATTCAGTATATCCAGGTAGTCAGCTGATATCATTCTTTGGGCATAATGTTTCTGAACTGCAACTGCAGCAAACCCTGATTATAGCACTGCCCCCACAGGGGGCCCACTGATACAGTAGACACTAGACATGATGGGTTCATCAGTTCATCTGCCTCTCTTCTTACCCTGATGCCCCATCACTCTGAAACAGGGTAAATCATCAGACCACATGACCTTCTTTCATTAATCCAAAGTCCGATCTTTATGCTCTTCAGCAGATTGAAGCCTTTTTTTTCCCTGTTAGCCTCGCTGATAGTAGTGTTTTTTTTTAAGGCTAGTCAGCTGTTCAGTCCCAATCATTGAGTTCCTTTCGCACTGTACATGTGGAAATGCTCTTACTTTCACTATTAAACGTGGCACTGAGTTCTACTGTTTTTCTTCGATTTGATTTCACCAAACGTTTAAGTGATCACCGATTACCATCAATCAGGATTTTGCTCTGACCACATTTCCCCCTCAAAGACGATGGTTCCCCACCATCCTTCCAGCTTTTAATAATGCGTTGGACAGCTCTTAACCCAATTTTAGTAGTTTCTGCTTCAATCTCCTTAGATGTTTTCTCTGCTTGGTGCATGCCAGTGATCTGACCCTTCTCAAACAGATGTACGAACGTATTTTCCAGCACCACGGGATGTGTCTTTCAACATGGTTGTTTAAGTAATGAGAAGCTACTCATTGCCTCAGTTGGAGTTAAATAACTTGTTGCCAGCTGAAAGATAATCATCCATGCAGTAATTATCCAACAGGATGCCTATTTGCTTAAATCAAGGTGGCGACTGTTTTTTGGCCCGGCGGCGTATATTCTCCCCTCGGCTCCTCTCGATCCAGGGAATGTGCCTCCTCTGCTTTTTGACAAAAAGTCCACATTTTATGCAGTGTTAAACAAGAAAATAAGCATTGCAAGAATAGTCACATTCAAAAGCCATGTAACTCTTAGTAGGAACTCACGCTGCCTTCAGATGGGGTCATGTCCGTTTGAATCACTCATTCGTGGTGTATTCACAAACTCGTAACAGGGAATTATTTTTGTAAGGGTCGGCCTTCACGACACTTTTCAGAAAAAAAGATGCCGGTGGATGGTGATTTAAAATATTGGCACAGCCTCATTATTTGCCTTGCTGCCTTTGGTTAACCGATAATTAACAAACCGTTCGCCTCAATGGCCTCTAAACTCCCAACAGTTGCCAAGTAGCAGTGTTCTCATGATTTAAGTGTGATGCTACCCCTTGCAACACCAAGCATATTGCGTAAATGACTTACAACCAAAATCTCACAACCTCCATTTGAAGGCAGCATCTTTTTAAAAAAAAAAAAATAAATAAAAAATAAGCAATAAAACCAGGATATTCTTGAAATGGTTATTAAAAGAAGCATTCTCATTACTAGTATTGTCGGTTTACTTCAGCCCTCGTCTGGTGTGTACAGACGATGCATTCAGGCACAGTAGTACTGTGTAAGCAGCACTCAGAGCCCATTACAAAAATTTAAGATGAATTTAAACCTGTAAATTTGGGGTTTCAAAATAGCACTATATGTAAATCCCCATCTTCAAGATCCCTTTTAGTTTGGTGTATTAATTAAAATCACATGCCCTTGTTTTGTGAGATGGATGCTGTTATGGATATTTAAAAATCACCAGTTGTATATATTACTCATATATTTATTGAGCCTCCGCAGGCATATGTTTTATTAGCACTCACAAACATCCCAGCTGAAAATACATTCCTTCGACTAGATTTAATGCAGACCTCTGCATGTCTAATCTGCGCACTGAATCACAACGTTAAGGGCAAGATGTCAGTCACTGCTTTTACTCCACCTATGCTTTTAAGTGAAGACACATAAGCAAGAAACTAAAACGCAGGGCCACACAGCGAAATACTTACAGTGCTGATGAATGAACCGAGCTTCTAATTCACAAACCGCACAGCTGTGTCGCTGGGGTGAACAAAATGTGCGTTAAAAAACAAAGCGGCTTTCGAAAACATCGCACTTCATCTGTCAAACGTTCCCCTGATGATTCATTGTGGCTGACATCAGTGACAGAAAAAACAGAGCGATGGAAATCTATTCAAATGTGGTGAGGCTCAATTTCCCCTTTCATGAGAGAGCTGTGGATAATATGTTGGACCCAGACCAGTAGGGGGTAAAATAGCTTCATCAGTCTTTCCAAGTCAGAGTGAGGTGGAGGGAAACAAGTGAAACGCCGATGCATAACACTGACATTTTTTAATAGAATTCATTTATAACAAATGGAACTTGTGTCAGCAAAGAACTGAATTTCATACAGACTTCTTTCGCCACCAATGTAACCTAAGTAAGAAAATAAAAAGCACTCCTTTCATTCAGAAAAAGAAACAGTTTACGCTTACAACTAATCAGAGGTAATTGTATGATCTTTTTAACAAGCCATTTTTTTTTTTTTTTTTTTTTTTTTTTTTTTTTTTTTTTTTACAATTTCATTATTTAATTTTTCAGTCTATGCATCCAGACGAGAGATAGATAGAGAGAGCAGAGAACACAACGTTTATTTCTGTTAATGACACTCCAAGCTTGAATGGCAAAGCCACAAGAACAGATGGTTGGGGGCAGATTTTTTCTGAAGTCATCTGCTGGAGTAACCATGGCATCAGAATGGATGCTCTTTTTCGCCACAAACTTTTTTTTTTTTGTCTTTTTCAAGAGTTGATACCTTTTTTGTGTTATTTACATACACACAAAGTGAACGTTTAAGGAGAATTATTATTATTTTTTTTTTTTCTGATGGGTTCAAGTAATATATTATTGGGTTTAGAATCAATAGGGCAGTGCATAGTACAAAGATAGAGAAAGTGCAAGTCTTCCTACCAGGCCAGCTTTGGCCATTCTGCAATGTATCACCATGCATCTGAAAAATTAATAATAATAATAAAAAAAAGAGAAAAGCTCACATGAGAAAATCAACAAGTGACCATAAAATAACATTAGCCACCATGAGGTTAAATAATAGCACTTTTATATGTCAGAATTATGACAAACGTAATCAGTTGACAGAGATAAAACAAACAAACAAAAAAAAAAAAACGCATAGCTGCTTGAGTTAAGAAGGGAAAGAAAGCACCTGGAATGCACATCCACAAAGCCATGAGAGAGGGTACGGAGAAGATGCTGCTCAACACGACGACTGAAACGTAACTAAACCCCCTGTCTCTAACTGCGATGTCACAAAGAAACACACCAGTTTAGGATTGTCAGGATAACAGAACTGAAATTGCGTTTGTATTTCTCTAATCTGCTCTCCGAAGCTGAAACCTAAGGCATGAAGAAGAAATCCTTCGGTGATGACCTGTGCATTAAGCAACTTTCTTAAATAAATGGGAATAAGTCATGCTTAATGTTGTCAAATAGCTAGAAGTTAACTTTATGTCGGGCCTTCTGACGTGGACTGTTACTTCGTCCTGTTTAATTCTGAGACCACTGTTCCCTCACTATGCCTGAAAGATTTAAATATACTGTATGTGTTTTAACTATTTTCTCTTGAGGTCAGTGATATATAAACTGTTTTATTCACTCAGCCACAATAAGGCCACTGAAAATGAAAAATGACCTTTGAAATGTTCTTATTTGCATATATAATCTCATCATGTGACAAATGAATACCAAAGGTAAATAAACTATACATTTACATTTACACTAAATGCCTAGAATAATCAAAGGATACATTAATATGTTAAATGAAACATTATAAAACAGGCATAAATATAAGGCACTCTAAATGCAAAATGACCAAAAAAAAAAAAAACAACAGCCTTTGAATGGTTTTAAAGAATCACAAGGAGGTGACGTCTTAGTACCTTGCCCTATTGTGTGGAACGGTGAGTGCGGCTGTGTGACCCCCCCTCCCCTCTGCCTCTTAATTGCAAACCGTAAGCGAGCCCGGAAAAAAATGCACCAGTGTTGCTTTGCCTGGCACCTGACGTTCCCCCGCTCCCACACTTCACTTGCACGTGGAGGGGACGGGCGGGGCGACAATGTCATGAGCGAACAACATATCCACATAAAAACCCCTATCTAAAAACACACAAATATTTATTGCACAAGAAAAGATGCACTGAATCAGAATACAGTTTTGTCCTACTGATGTGCATTCCAGTGAAAAATATCTTCATTTCCCCCATAGCACACAACTCTCATAGACAATCCATATTTCATTTTAACTCATAGATTCTTTTCTTTATCAATATATTTAGAATGATATATTTATACTTATATATATATATTTAACCATCTGTACCATATATTTATATATTCATATATCTAATTCATCAGATTCTCTCTTATCATTGTAACATGGAAGAACTAAGATAATCGGTAGCAGCAACTTCATACTTTGCTCATCCCTGTTGATTCCACAAAGCCCCAGTTTATCTTATGGGAGTAATTAAGTTACCATGTACGTGATCATGGACAGAAACAACAAAAAAAAAAAAAAGTCAAATCCAGACCAAAAAATAACTCTTGAACAAAGTTACATTTTGGTAGTGTGAATTCTGTTCTGTGCACTAAGTGCAGCAAAATGAGGGAACAAAACAAAACGGAAAAAAAGAAAAGAAAAGGGGTTTCAATGCAAAATAGCACATACGTTAGAACAGTTCTACAGCTTTAAAAAAAAAAAAAACATTTACGTAAGTACGTTTTATCACTTTTTTCCCCAAGCGATAAATTTGTGTAAAAAAAGGAAATTCACACAGTTCAAAAAAAGCACATCAGCTGTATAATAAAGTACTAAAAAACTAAATCAATAATTTTTATTTGTTTCATAGATCCTTTTAGCCTCACCCTCGCCCCAAAATTTAGACAATGAACATTGTGAAAGGAAAAGGGATATTTATTCATTATTACTTTAAGTCTGTCCTGCTCTTGTGGACCAAGCATTGTCTTCTTTTGCGATGGTTTGTCTGTGTGTACTTGATTGTGAAATAGATTTTTTTTTTCTTTACAATGTGCATCAAGTTTTTCCCCCCCAGCAATTCTGTGTGCCTCCGATGCCTCTCGTAATGGTTCATAATCACTGATGCATTTCTGACGACGTCATTATTGTTCATTTACTTTTTTCTTGTGTTGGTTTCATTCAGTTTTATGAGCCCCAAAATGAATCCTTGAAGCAAAAGAAAAGGTAATTCCGTATGATGCTTCAACAGTCAGGATTCCCTCACTTTGTGTCAAGGCAAGGTTTATTGAGGTTGGGAAATACTTGGTCCTCCGGGAATCATCTTTTTCATTTTTTGACAAGTCATGTCGCACATCCAACACATAATGAGTTGTTAGCAAGGAGTTAAGGAGTACTTTCTCAAGCAGGAATTTATGGCTCAGAAGAGAGGCTCACTGGGATTTCTTTTTCCAAAGGGCCCTCTGCTTTTATCCTCCGATCCTGGGTCTTTTACGTTGCATAGTGATCAAAGCTTCCCAAGTACTCCAAGCCAGCTCTGTAGCAGAACTGGTATTGATCCTGGAACCAAAGAAGAGAAGACTTTAGAGTCTGTTGAAGATGATTACACCAAATCTGGATACTAAAATGAGTAACCCCTCTGTTCCCTCACCTTCCAGGCATCTCTACATAATATAATAATCTCGATAAAAACTCCCTCTAGCTCTTCCTAGAGCCAGTGTTTGTCCATGCAAGGCTACTGTAGAAATAAGGCGGTGAAACACAGCAGAATGCTGTATTTTTCTATATGTACGCTCTTTAATCCTATTTACTGGTCTTTTAATACAGGTTGACATGTTCGGCCAATTGCACTGTCACGATGAGATAAATGTAAACTTTGGGTTCAGCTACAGTTATAGAAAATCTGACAATGGCAATTTTGCTTTTTATGATTTGTGACAAAAGAAAAAGACCTCACCTCTGTCTGCACCATAGCTGGTCTTTGTGTCCGTAGCATTTTCACTGTCTGAAAGATGTCTACTACGCCCTCGTATCTCATTCGTTCCAAGACGATGCTGAGGGTGATGAAGACTCCAGTTCTACCAACACCCGCGCTGGTAAAAAACACATCGACAGGACAAAGAGGGTGAAGTCGTAGCCAGAGGATCTACATTATTCCACAAGTAGATTGGCCACCAGTATGCTAAAGTAATGGTTTGCATGTAGCATATAACAGTCCGTTGACGTGGTTTGGTGGAGGCTTGGTCACTTACCTACAGTGGACCGAGATAGGACCATCTTGGCCAAACTGCTCTTTTGTTTTATGTACTTGGCCGATGAAGTCGATGAAACCCTCTCCTGATTTTGGCACTCCTTGTTCAGGCCAGTCTGTGAACTGAAACTGCCTTACTGTCCGTGACTGTCCATCCTGAGAAGAGAGAGTGAAAACTGTGAAACCGGAAGCCAGTTTGGGTTATTTCGCTGCCAGGCAACTGATGGCACTTAATTCCATGACCCTCTCCATCATAATGATCCACGTCTTGTTCAGTTTTACAGTGCAAAGCTTCTTTCTTGAAGAAAATCCAGCATGTGTGCCACGTTTAAGGCATCAGAGAAAACGTTTTGTTATTAAAGATGAATTTTACCTGAATGCATTTTTATTTAACACTAAAGATGCTAATTCCTTTGATGTGCTACCCCCTGACAGGATGCTTGCAAAATCGACTTTGAGGGTGTGCATTACTTAAGTGATGTTGTATCCCCATGATAAGGAAAGCAATCCCATTGACGAGACAGTGTAACAGGCTCTACAAAGAGGGAGTCTGCACCATTTATCTGTGTAAGCCTTTGATGGAATTAAAAACTCTGGCAGCTCACTGCTGCCGGCACCACATTTGTTTTTTCACACATTGACATATGTCATAATTTCCACAATTTTTATATTTGTGCTACACTTAAGGCCATAGTTGGGTATAAACAAATATTTGATACAGTGCCAAAACATTGAGCTAATGACTGCTGCAGAAAAATGTGTTTTAATTACAGTCAGTCTTGACCATGCGGCATGTTCATCCCTTTTATTTCGATTGATTTTCTCGCTAAATAAAATCATTTGATTAAGAAACTGCATTATGAATAAAACATGTAATTAGATTACTTGAATATCCTAAATTTCACCATAAATTAAAGTGCATTGTGACTTTTTTAAACGTATTCGTGACCCAGTCAGTGTCCTTCATGACCTACTGGTAGGTTATGACACAGACCTGAAACACAATACCACTACGCTAAACTCTAAACAACTGCACTGATTTTAGAATTCCATTCCCACAATGCCGAATTCTGATCTTTAAATTGTGTTATATGAGACACCCTCTGCTTACCCTGGCATCAGTCACTTTAAACTCCCTCAGGATATACTGGGGCATGTTATACTCGGCCATGGGGTCCACCACAAAGTACTGGTATCTGGCCGACCTCTCCGCTGGCCAGTACTGGTGGCATTTTTCCTGTAGGGAGTGAAAAACAGAATACCACAGTGAGCCACAACATTCTCTTCATAGACTAGCGTTGCCATGTCCATCCCATATGTTTACTCACAGTGTATTTGCTGCTTATTCCTGAATCTATGTACGGTATTTCATATAAGGCTGCCAGAACAAAATGGGGAAATAAAATAAAAAATAAACCGATGCATACCCTGCCCATTTCTCTAAGTTTGGTGAGCATAACGACAATAGTAGAGTTGTGCTCCCAGAGCATTCTCCAGAAGTCCTCCGTTGTCTCTGCCAGTGGTCCCTGCGTTGCAATGTAAGCTTTCTGTTGCCTGTGGGAGCAAATCACAAAGTGATGAAATGTATAACCAATATATGTAACGACTTAACAAATGGGTAAAAATTAGCCAGCTGCCGTATTTTAGCACTTACCTGTACCCATCAATGAAACTGGCATTGATGTAGTCAGAGCCCTCAACTCCTCGAATGGGCTGAAGACACACTCGTGTGGACTCGTATGGCATAATGTTAACAAGGCGGTTCTTGAACTTGTTGCAGGGGAGATTGGCGCTGATGAATCGTGATGTATGAGCTTTAGTGTTGGCTAAACGCTGTGTAGGGGAAAAAAAACACGAGAAAAGCTCATTTTAAATGGGTAGAACCACTGACATTTCCTCATTTCCCTTGTGACTGCGTCTGACACCAAATGTATGTTGTACATGATAAATATCTCAGCAACTGTCTTGGGAGTGGTGAGCAACCCAAAGCATAATATGCGGCGCATAACTGGTTCATGCCAACAATATGAGAAAAAGGCATCAAAGTGATTATCACAGCTTGCCTTTCTCTGAAAAAAAAACATGTTAGAATAAAAAGACTGGGAAATTGATAAATAAGTGAACCTTGAGTGGACAGCAGTGAGGTGTAATCTAACCTGTTTATCATCTCTTGGTGGAATCAGCATCCATCACACAGCAAGAGAGTAGGTGCGTGACAAGCAAGGCAATACCATGCATTCAGCTACACCACAGACAGCAAAGCACTGGAAAAGGTTGGTTGAGCATTTCACTGAAAATCCGGAGTATATTGCTCAAGTCCTTCTGCCAACTGTTCTGTGGTGGTGCAAACCTGTGTTTGGCGTTTTCATGTAAACCAAGACGCCTGTTACTCAGGGAAGGGAAGTCATGGAAGGAGATGGAGGGATTTATTGTATGTTGGGTTACACAAGTGAGTCAACTAATTGGAATAGGGAGGAAACCACAGGCCCCACATTGTCTAGGGTGGCTAATGGGACCTGGAAAAGAACTGGGGGTTAGTACTGAGAATGGCCAGTCAAGGACATTAAGGCCTGAAAGTGACTTTGGACACAAGGTGCCAAGGAGATACGGGGGAAAGCTTTTGTAGAAAAACCTGTCAGGTGTTGGTCAGAATGGTCCGTAGAAATCTAAAGAAACGCTGCTTTTTCAAGTAATTGTTGATCTAAATTCATTTGCCTAGAGATTTCCCCTCTGTAAACAGTTTGTACCTTGAACTCAAGTTCCATGCCAGTGACATTCTCTCCACCCTCTATCTGGGTCAGTTTCTGGATGTAGGCGTATAGGTTTCTGGCGGGCACTTCGGTGGTGCCGCAGTTGACGGCCTCCTGGAGTGCATCGTGTATGAAGACGTACTGGTCCTCTGTCTGCACCATGTAGTTGCGCTGGGCACGCATTAGCGTTACGTGCCCGTAGATGTCCACAGTCTTCTCGTGCTTGATACGTTCCAGCATGGCATCAATCACGATGAAGCAGCCTGTGCGTCCCACCCCAGCACTGTAGTCGCAAGCAACACAAAGAGGAAAGAATATTAGCTCATGAATTGCATCGTATCAGTCCTGGTAACACGATGCATTGGGTTGTCTGATCTCCGGTCAAACAAATGATCATCAGTCCAGAGGAAGGAGACATGTGTTTTCAAAGCATGTACAGGAACGTGAAGTTTCTTTCTACCGGCAATGAGGCCAAAGAGTAAGTCTTTGTGCCAAGTTTACCACTTTAGGAGGAACCATTTGGCTTTGAGTGTAATTAATTTGAAGTGGCACTGTGTGGAGAAGGGTGTTTGGCACTCACTGCCGTTATTGGGCTCAACGTCTTTCCTCTCTGAATCCACCTGTGCTCTCCAACTGATCAGTACTAATCACTTATGCAACAGCCACATTTAAAATTTATCTCACAGCTCTGAAAAGTGCCACTGAGGCAACTGTGAACACAAATGTGGATGCGCAATTTTTTGACAGCTTTGTTAATGCGGTGGGCGTCTTCTGGGTTGTGTGCAGCTGACTACAATTAATGCTGTTGGATTAGCACGGTACACCTCTAAGAGCTTTAAAAGAGGTACTGACTAGCAGGTCTCTTCATTAGGACTTTGGCACATTTTTTACATTAGTATATGAAATGCACAAGTGAAAAGGCACTCTGGGGACAACTGGGGGAAATGTTTTACTGTTTCACTTTGACCTATCCTTGCAGGCCAGCTCGAGACACGCGGTTTAAATGCAGCACCTTGTGCAGGCTGCTGGCAATTTTAAAGTGCTCACCCTTGCGCATTACATTACGATTTAATAGCGCTTGTCTCAGCACCAAAGATGTTTTCTGATGACAGTTTATTTACTGTGGGGTTAAAGGGTAGAGTTAAATCTTGTTTGTTAACTCTCCTCCCCCTTCCGCAAAGCTCAACATTGACCAGACAAGAGCCTTACACGTGGCACGCCAAAGTATATAGGTTATTCCATTCATTAAGCTGACATGCCTACGAGGTTTGTGCCTCCTCCTTCAGATGATGCATTTGTTTTTCATTTGCTCTGAGGAGCAGGGAAAGGGTTGAGAAGGACACCCGAGAGGGAGAAAAGTTAGTCCCCTGGGGCCAAGTTTGGTTAATGTGCCATGCTGCACTGGAACTGTGCTACAAATGGAATAAAGACACGTATGGGAGCCATTGGCTTTAACAAATGATCTGGTGATCACTTTCAAAATGGCTGACATTGGCTGAATGAGCCTGAACTTTTGTGACAAACTCCTCACAGCTCGAGGGAGCATAAAAGAAAAAAAATTGAGCATGGGAGTGAAAGACAGAACTGGGCTGCAAAGAAATGGGAAAGTGTCTCAGGGATGTTTGAAGAATGAATCACTTCCAGGCCCGAGAACACCTCAGCCCTTGAGCAGGGCAACAGAAACTAGAGGAGATTTCTCCCTTTACCCCAGCTGTTTCCAATCTGGAAACATTTTACAGTGTAGACCTGAGTGTGGGAGAGTGATGACCTGCAGGAGGGTAAGTGACAGAGTGACAGCACAGAGCGAGACAGACACAGAGGAAGATGAGTAATGGGGGAGGGAAGTGAGGAGAAGGAGGGTCCAGTCGTGTTCTGCAGCTAGAGATACTGCCAGTTATATTAAAGCTGTGCGGTTCCCAGATTAGTTTTCTAAAAAGCTGTACTGTGGGAATACATATAAACCCTTTTTTAATAAATGTAAGAATTGGAAACGCTAAGAACATGAATAATATTCCTTTATTGACAAGTGATGGCGTGTGTGGGTGATGGGGTGAGATGGTGCAGAAAGCTGTCGGTATATTTGGCAGTTGAAGGAAAACTGGCGGACTGACTGCACTAATGACCTGACACTGCCTTTTCAGCCAGTCAAAACCAGCTGCTTTGGACGTCGGCACACATTAAGTGTCAGACTAATATTTTTTCCAGGAGTTTAGGGAGTAAGGGATGTGCGAGAGCGCAGTGTAAAATACAGCTGCAACAAATCCCGTGAAGATAAAGCGCGAGCAGCGGTGAAAGCAATTACACATGTATTGTTACAAAATCTCTAGCTGTCGGCTAACCTGTCACCATTCTGCTACTCTGCCTATAAAACACACAAATTGAAACTCACAAGGATCGCTTGATGGCTGTTAATAGAGTCTGTCGTTTTAGTCCTGTGTGAACACTTTGCAAAATGTGAAATGTAAATGAAAAGAGTTGCCCATTCTGAGCCGTGGAATTTAGTTCATTCAAACAGATGATGGCTGCGAACTTTATGTTTCTAAGTTTATCCACCACCCACTGGAGAGGGATAGCTGTTGGCTTCTCACCATGGACGAAAAACAGCAGTTATGTGTTTTTAGGCTTTCCATTTGTCTGACTGTACTGGAACCACTTCTGTTGTTTAAACCATCGCCACCTTGGCAGTTTTTGACTGCACCTAACTAACGGCTAATTCCAAAATATGGAAAGAGGTACACTGTAAGAGGACAGCTGACACCTTGGCAGATAGCTAGCCACCTGTACAGACACCCACCTGTCACTCAAAGCAGTCCCACTCTTACTATGCAGGACGAAAAGCCTGAATACTGTACACTTATTGGGAACAGCAAAATGAACTATTTTACCTGGCTGTAGCATTTTAACATTAAGGTCTTAAGGGAGTGACTTGCTTTCAATCAAGGAAAGACAGATTTTGGCAATTCTACCCTGGCTCAGACGGTTATAGTTTAGCCCAATCACAGGCTTTGATTGCTTCTGTCTAACAAACCACTTGACTTACTTAACCTAAACCAAACCTGCAGCATAAACCTGGCTTTCAGCTGTACGTACACGAACAGGTTAAATACACAACTTCAGCTTGCAGTTGTTTTTCACAACCAAGTGATTGTAAATGAAAGCACTTTGGTGAGGAGACTACATATTACAGCATTCCTGGATACCATTATTTACAGTCATGGAGAGGAAAAAAATGTGAAAATGGCTAGGTTGTCAGTCGAGCCCTTTGAAGCTGGGTTGTTCTATGAAACATTTCCCTTCTGAGTCACTGGGTGAGGCCTGTGATCTCTGCTCTGTGACATTCAATCTTGTCCTTTCGACCTCTTCTTTGACCTCAGAATGCCTGGGTAACACTTAAGCTACAAGAGCATGACAGTCCCTGACCCATGGGTTAGTAAAAACAGCAGACACTAGGGGAGCAGGGAACATGGTACGACGTAAGAGAAGATTTCTCAAGACCCTACCTTGCCTAAAAACACATGAAGGCATTTTGATTGATACTTAAATTCTCCTGCAGGAGATCCATTAGCCACCCACTAAACCCATTGTAATTATGTTGCATAAGCATGTGCAACAGAAAATAAGCTCTACTTCAGTTACCATTTCTTTACCTTACTATTTTATACATGTCATGTTCTTTATTTTAAAGTTTAAAAATCTCTTTCTTCTGGTGTTTGTGGTGATTCATACAGATGCAATCACTGGGTGGTTAAATCTGAGGAAATGTTAGACATGAGTTACTGACAGTTAATGCCTTTAATTAGTGACTTGTGAGGAAGGAAACCATGTATAATTTATTTTAAAAGGTTCTAAACATTTCCTCTTAAACTGTCATTCATTCTGTTATACAAACAAATCAAAAGCCGCTGATTGCTTATTTTTCCGGCTTTATGGTCTTCACATAAGGCGTCTTAGCACGTACATTCATGGCAAGCTGCAATTTTTTGATGCAGCAATTAATCAAATCATTGACAGATTAAAATTTTCAAGAACCAAAGTCTTTTTCCCGTAAGCTTTTATTTAGGAATTTCACTTCAACAGCTTCAACAAAATCCCCCCAAAAAATCTGCACTGATTTTTTTTTTTTTTTTTTTTTTTACACAACCAGATATTTAATATATCTGAAGTATGACTGCGAAACCACAAAGCACTCATCAAATCATTTTACAGGTCTTTAAGAGTAAAAGATGGGTCTATTTAAAAATTATGGTCAGACATGAAGTTAAAGGATTTGGAGCTCACACATGACTGTATCAGATAGGGAGCCAGAGGAATTAAATAAATCTGCAGAGTGACATTAATTCCTGCGTTCTGGTTTATCGTAAAAAGTCAGGGTTTTCAATTTGAAGCGATTCAGCAACTAGCACTAATTAACTTCAGCGTGCGGTGATCCTGATTCTTCTGTAATCCCCCTTCCCTTTTTATTTTTTTTTTGTCACTTTCTGACAAAAAGTTTGTATCTGTTACACTCACTATCTCTGCGTCTTAATTTTCACTTTCTTCTTTTTTTTTTCTCTTTTGGTGTGCGGAGGGCTCTGACGAGTTCCTCAGTTAAGAGCTGCCAGAAGTCTGTTATGCCTTTGTGCTCTCTTTGGGGATGCTGGCCTCTTGTGTCGCCGAGCGAAGGGAAGTTGCCGTTGAAGTTATTCGTTTCGGATGCGGTAACCCAAGGCATAAGCCAAGGACTTGTGGGCTGTTGATGTGCGACATGTTAGTACTATAGCGAGCAAGTCGACAGGTCTGCTTGTATCTGTGTGTCAGTGCGTGGGAGGAGATGTTTAAGTTTGCTGAGGGCAATGACACCCGTACTCTTAGTGCTGGGTTTGCTGAAAAGACCTCCTGATTTAAAGTGCCCTCTGTGAAAGCTAGTGGGCTGATTTGTTTGGGCTACTTTATATCAAATACTCTCACAAATATGGTTTTCTTATGAGGTCTGTTTAACATATCAGTACCCAAGAGATGCACGTATCAACCTCTAAATAACCATGGCTATGTTGTTTTGTGTTATTGTGCTTGAATACGCTGTGGGTTCTTTTTTTTTTTTTTGTTTTGTCATATGTATTCATATATTCATTCTACCGAATGGAAAGAAGGGGGAGAAAAAAAAAACATTTTATGCTTCAGGATGTATTTAAGAAACCATGTTGTTTCTTACCTGCAGTGAACCACCATGGGCCCTGCATCTGGAGGATTGCAAGCTTTCACCCGCCTCAGGAAGGCCAGGAACGGAGTGGGGTGCTCGGGTACCCCGTGGTCTGGCCAGGCCGTGAACTGGAACTGCCGCACCTCTCTCTTCTCGCTGGAGCCATTCTGAACGCGGGGATGGAGACGGGTTAGTGGCCGACACGACTCGCGTCAAATGCAGTTATCGTGGGATTTAAGTAGCTAAGGACAAATCCTTACTTTAAAAAGTGCAAATGTCCTGACACAGTATGTGGCCAGCTCTACTGTGTCTAGCAGTGTCACTTGGATAAGACCGTATGTCTCCGTCCCTCTTGTAGGCCAGTATTGGTCGCATTTAACCTGGATGGGAGAGAAATGCTGCATTAGATAAGGTCCCAGGAGGCACTTTCTGTTCTATAGTTTGAACATGTCGCCTGCTTCTCAGTTGCACAGTCCTACAAGTCCACATAGTTAAATTAAAGCAAAATAACAAACTCCCCCTATTCCTGCTGACTAGGTTTGATTTTCCAATCAATGAAATGGCCTGAGATATTTGTGTAGAGCAAACAGCGCTATTAATTGTCATGGCACACTCCATAATTACAAAGGTAAGCACAGTTTCCAGTCATATTATCGCCTCAGCTTTATAGCTATTCGACTCTACCGCTTTGTTTCCCAGTAAACGGCCAATAAAACACTGTTCTATTAAAGCATTACTGCTTAGTTGACAAAGACAAGCACGCCTGGTGTTGTGGAGGAAATAGGTGGGTTCCCACTCAGCTGTTTTTCTTCATATTGTCCTTCGCCACGAGGAGCATGTGAAGCGCGAGTCAACTGAAAGCGTCCTCTTCAACATAGTTCTGTGCGCTTATTGAATAACACAACAATTGGACACCAGCCTGGAATACCGTATAACAAGTGAACCATCCACTAATTCCATTTCCTAAGCAGCTGTTGTAACACTGACACAAAGAGCGATGGAGTGTTTGCGACACTAGGAGTAATGACATGACTCATAATAGCGTTTACTTGCAAATAGTCGATCTTTGCAAAACATACAAAGGCAGCCTGAGTGCTTCCCAGTGAATGATATGACTGATTAATATGAAAGGCACGGGCTGTTGCAAGTAACAAAAGTGCATTATGTGCTACAAATGTCAAACAATATAATCATATACAAGGATCTGGGTGGTGGAGGGGGGGGTGGGGGCTCCAAGGACAAAGCGAAGCTCATCTCTCCACTAAAACAGACACCTGGCGTCATGAATCAAATTTAACTAACAAATCACGACAAAGGAGTATATTTGCTTTGCATATTGTATGGATAATGAGTGAAACCTACAGTCCAGACTGAATCCTCCCCCCCACCCGTTAACATGAGGCCAGGCTCTTGAAAAAGGACGCTCAGTATTTAATGGACTCTGGACTTTAATGGAGGATTTCATGTGCTTTGTCAAACACTGTAAAAATGTTTGAGGGAAAGAAATTGTGGCGTTTGGTCGTGTCACTCCGCGAGGATTAGGAAGTGCATACAGCTGGCCAATGTGGCTTTACAGCCTTGTCTCTTTATCGCTGATTGTAATCCAGTGCCTTCAGCAGTAGGAGTCCAATGAAGTCCGGCCACTAATCAGTCGATTCTAAACTACGCCAGCGCGTGAGCATTTCTTTGGTCCTTTCATATTTTGGAGGATAAAAACGTAGTATAGTCATTTTTTTCATAGGCTTTCATAGGCGTTGTTGTGCCTTACCCTCGACCTCTCCTCCAGTTTGGTCATCATGACGATGATGGCGCTCCGTTGCTCCCAGATCATCCTCCAGAATTCACCGAACGTCTCCGGCAGAGATCCTTGCGTGGCAATATAGGCGTTCTGCTTCCTGTAGCCGTCTATGTAGTTGGCGTTGATATAGTCACTTCCAGGGATGCCTATGAAGAGAAGGTGTGACATTAGTTGCTAAGAGAAGCAAGGGATATTACTTAATTTTTAGATGGTAATTTTGTTTGTCTAACAGAACGGTGAAAAACACAATGAATGTCACAAAACTGTGGCATTTGGTTCTTTTTAAGACGTCCTTTCTCCTGCACTTTGTTGAAAGTATTGTCAGATTCCCGCCCACGCAGATAACACTGTATGAGGCTATTCTCTGCTTTTCCTCTTTCAACAACGCCAGTGTTTTTTGCAGGAAATGTAGCATAAAATACTGACTTTCGGAACCAGTGACACAGCCAAAAAGGATTTGTATTCGTTATCAACAACACATTTAAATTGACCATTATTTTCCACCTCTTCCATATCTGCAACTGACTTGCAGATAAAGCTTGATCTCTAGAAGTCTCTATCACCTCACACGGAGAAAAACAAACCTGAAAAAAAAAAAAACTAGCAAAACAATTTTCCCCCACCTCTCCTCACTCCTCCTTCCCTTTGCTTATATTAAATGAAAGGCACTGCAGCCTTGTCGAATCCAGGGGAAAGAGACAGAGCTGACAGCTAGTCAATGCTTTAGGACTGGCAGTTTAGGGGCTCCGTGCACACATGGCCGACCAAGATAAGTCTCATCTGCATGGGCGCCACGTCTCAGAGAATCCCCTCACTCCAACTGCTTCCCCTCCCCTCTCTCCCCCCCAAGACTCCCTTTTACTCCCAGGTAACTTATTCAACAGGAAAAAAAAGCAAAAAGAAATGGAATATGAACACATTCAAAAACCCACACACGCATTATTTTTTATGTTTTTTTTTTTCTTCCTCCAACTGTCCCCCGCCCTCTCATTTTGCTGTTGAAGTTGTCCACACAGCCGGGCGGCTGTGCATTTCTGTGATGGAAAAGGGATAAGTACAATTAAGCCCAGTGTGTTTTCAGTTTGAAAAGAAAAAAAAAAAAAAATCAAAAAGAGACATTACTGTGGTTTAATGAGAATAAGGCCAGTTGTTTAATTCACATTTGCAAATGGATTTTGCCTTTATGCTTTCTGTCACTCAGGATTTGTATAAATTCTGCTATTTTCTCCGTCAATATGGCTATTAAGAAATAAACACAGCGACCGTGCTGTTCAGCACTCAGTCGTCGCTAGAGAAAGGCAAAAAGAATCTCAAAAGAAAATCAGAAAGCTTTTAGGGTGCATCGCTGCAAGAATTGTTCTCAGAAGAAGTAATACGTTCATTTTAGACTGGGCAGTTTGAATAGACCCATTCTAACACAGGACAGATTCATACGTTTTCATTCGTTCGTTTTCATGTTTAGATTTTCTTTCAAAGTCGGGAGACCGGTGACACAAAAACATCTGTTGTCTTTTTCTTTTGACGGCTTCCGCACTAAATATAGACCAAAAGGAGCGAGCTCTAGAGCGGAAAACTTGGATTTTATCAAAATCGCGCACACAGACAATGATACATAGGGGCTGAATATGAACTGGACAATTTTGCCAAATCGAGGGTAGGAAAAGTATTGGGGATTAACTTTATTTACCAGTTTAATCCTCCTAAGTGCTTGCTTTTGTACGGTCAAGGCAACTTGTCAAGAGGTGCTTTGTCAGCTGTCAAAAGTAGAGCAAATTCAATCAGCGAATGTGCTCAAGGCGCCTGTTTGCCAAAGATTCTGTGGGTCCATCCCCGCATCAATAAATTGTGTCTTCAAACTCTGATGTCAAATCCCAAATCCCTTTTTTATTCAAAGAACTCAATCAGGGTAAACAATGGACACATCGCTTGCCAGAGGGCTTTGTTTTAGCTTCAGATGGAAAAGAGGAAGTCCCTCATGTCCCCCTGACTGAGAAACCCTCACTTCCTACAGCACAAAGACTCCAATGTGGTCGCAGAGATGTGTTTATATGCACGGCTAATGGAGCCCCATCAACACCCCAACCGTTTCTGAGAGACTGCAAATAGGGCTCTCTCGGTCTTTATCTATCTGTTTTTGTCACATCGTCCATTTACTACTTTGTTTATTTTCCTCCGTGGGAGCAGTTGAATGGAAATGGTTAATTAATAACAGTGTCTACGCGCAATTGTGTTTAATCCAATAAACTGGTGAAGGAGTCGGCACTTCAAAATTCCCTTTCATTCGGGTAGAAGCTGGAGCTCCCTTTTAATGTAACAAACGCTCTTTTTGGACTGGTTCAAGCCAGGTCTGTAATGGGCTCGGGTGGAAATGGTGAAAGCAGTAATGTATTCAGAAAATCTGATGTTTACAGAACTGCTGCCATGTCTTTTCATGAGCGACACACGCTCACCAACAGGATCTTTATCTTGTGTGTGGCTTAGTGTTGTCAAGTTCAGGTACAAAATCAAATCAGCAGACCTGTATTTTTCACGTGTTATTTTTCTACAGACCTACCACAATGTTGGTAAGACGTTCCACAACTGTAGTCATTTATTAATGCTTCCCTGCATATTCTTTTTTTTCTTCGGAAAAACCCGAGATATCAAAGTAGCATTCTGACATGTTTGTGCAGGAATAGAATTTATAAGTACGGGGTAGCTGAGCTGAGCCTGTGGTCTCGAGGACATGGTTGCACAGGCTATCTGCAGAATCAATACGGCAGTTAGTGGGCGGCATACCATCAATAGCGGAGAGCAGGACTCTGGAATGGTCGTAAGCAATCACGTTGGCATATCTGTTCTTTGGTTTGTTGACCTCCAGGTTGGAGTGCTCCCATGTGAACTGCTGACCAGGGTCGATGGACTGTAAGAGAGGAGAAAATTCACCATTACTACGATGTGATGTTTCGCTCCATAGGAACGTAGACGAGTGGATCTCTTTTTAATCTCATCTTTTACTGCATTTATTTACCGCATGTATTGCGTTTAAGTAGATCGCCTCTTCAAGAGTGTGTTTATATACCTGGGCCAGTCGGTTGTCTGCCTTTAGACTTTAATCAGTGGCTCTGTTTGCCAAGGTTTGGACAAATGCTTTTGAAAGTGAAAGCTCTGATCATTGTGTCTTGTCTGCTTAGTGTGTCTTTTCCTTTCATTCTTTATTTTTTTTCTACACACAAGGCACATTTGCTGGAGAGGAAAGGCTGAAAAGTCTAAATTTTGTTACTGTCATACAGAATATTGATTTTTTTTTTGCACCGCTTAACTTCAAGTGTGATGCAGAAAGGTTGTCAAGTATCGACAGAACATTGCTTCATCTCTATCTTTTCATGAATACCATTTCCTCTTAATGTCAAATAAGTTTGACTGGTCATTTAATCACAAAACTGTCACACAAACGCACATAGCTTTGAGTTTTGGCACGGTGTGTGAGAGAAAGACTTGCAGTATCAAGAAAAAGAATAATCTCTGCGTTAACGTAATCATTTGTTTCGTCATGGCATACTATAACAGCCACTTTACACAAACCAAAAAAAAATTATTTGTTACTACAGACTTTATCTTGTTCGGATTTGCTAATTTAGATCATGATTTGTGTAATCCAGACATTTAATCTGCACAATTTATTTTGGTTTCTCAGTAACAATGAGAATGAGTTTTCCTTCCTGGTCTGGAAATCTTAAAATATAAGTGGGGAAGAACAATTTGTACACGAAAACTTCCACTTCTGAACACCACGTGCACTGCGTGTCGTTCGTACCGAAATAAATTCCACATAAAAATGATGAGACTGACGAAATGCATGCACTCTGAATTGGTCACAAAGGAAATGCTTGCGGTCCACAAGCTTTGCTCATTTGATTCGCAGGACTTTATGGCTCATAGTAGAATACGGCACTTGAGACTTGTTCAGTTTGATATCCAATCCCACTCTCAGCTTTGTAAAGAAGGAATAATGGTCCCTCATCACTGATAAATGAGCTATAAAATATACTGGGTTAAAGGGAAAATACAGAGACATGAAAGAAATTCCATTTCATATTGCAGGTAAAATATGTGGGGTTTTTTCGTTATTTTTTTTTGCAAGTGTGTTTTCATGAGTTTGTTAAACTGGCTTTGTTAAAATATATGGTCATTCGTTTATGACTTATTTAGAGAATGTATATGAACAATAAAAACATGTAATCCAGCTTTATTATACATTTTTAGACCAATGCAATGATGGCAAACATCATATTATATCTACTGTGACCATAGAAGGAAATAGTAAATGGTCATTAAAAGCAGCAATATGTGGAGACCAACCTCTAGCTAAGCCTGATATTTTATCAAAATACGTTGAAACAGTGGACTGCAACGTTGCTCATAATATAAATCTTTATTTCATTGTGCTCGCAAAATTGCTTTCCACTGCTCTTGAGTAAGCGGTATGAAATTGGAATTCAATGTACTTAAGCTGCAATAATGATTGGGCAGCTTGGCATGCACCCACACGGTGACTTCATAGATTTTGGAGTTGTTGGAGGACCTGGAGGGAAAAGGTGGTCGTTTCTTATCTCATTCAGAAAGGACCACCTTTGCTTGCATCGTTTTTTATTTATTTATTTTTTTTTTTCAGGCTGCATGACGGTTTCGCAAATGCAGGTTTCGGCTTCGCAGCACTGCTTATATTTAGGAAGCATTTCCACTGTCTGCAGAGAGATTTCAACCTTGTTCTTTAACAGTAAATGCAAGAGTGACATACATCTTTTATGTGTCAGTAAACCATAGCCTTTAAAATGCCCTTGATTTATTTTAGTGCATTAATTGCTCCATTTTACTTAAGCTTTTTTTTCAGATTCCATGTAATGTTTCTTATGCAACCCTTTCAAATGTGGCTCTAACTACAACATGGCAACATTGATCTATTATATATCATATAAGCCTTTGTTGTAGCATATGCTCTCCAGTAAAGCACAGATGTTACTGACATCATTAATAATAGCCTCTGTTCAATTCCGGTGTCTCAGGAAATCATGTCATTAACAAGGCGTGCACTAAACCGGGGTCCTGAAATTGACAATATAATCCAGCCATTATTATTGTTAATAATTACACCTGAGTCTTTCCTGCTGTGAAACTTAAATTGGCCTGCAAAAGCATGCGGGCTGATTTCTTATCTTGGTCTGGTGACGGCATTAATCCCAGATCAAATAAGTGACATGCTGTTGATATGCATGAACTGTTGAGCAGTTTGCATGTTTACGCTCGCTGAAACGAGCCATCATCTGGCATTATTCCTCTTTCTTCCGAATCGGTCACAAATCGGACCCTCACCTCATATTCCTGTGAGAACTTGAGGTTGTCGTTGGCTTTCAGGCGCTCCAGATGATCTGCCAGGTCCATGATGGGGATTGGAGGGTGGCTTGCCATACCTGCCAATCAGACGCACCGGAGGTGAGTCACCGGTTTTGTCGGAGGGCATCACCCACCACAAGCAAACAGTGAATCATTAGATAAGCAGCATGTAGTTATAACAGGGAGAATGGAAGAGTGGATCTTGTTAGGCTAGTTTGTACACTCAAAGCAGTGACCATGCTCGTAAAGAGAATATGGACACAGAAGCCAATGAGAAGTCATCGAGCACACTTGCCCCACTAGGACTCTCCCTACCGAGAGAGAAGAACGTTATTCCCTCAAAATGCTGCAGCGGATAGTTAGCATGACAGTAAGGCACGGACACGAACAAACATCCCAAAAAACAAACGAACGAAAAGACAGTCAATGTTAGGCCAGATGTTGACGTCTGCTTTGAGTGATGACATGTGTTCAGGCTGTCATTTCAAACTCCGCCTCCTGTGATGACATAGCATTAACACCAGATGGATTAGAATGGGATGGGAATTACAAGACTTGGCAGGAAATAAAAGGAAAAGGAGGGAATTGAAGCTGAAAAAACAAGTCATGTCAAATGGATAATCGAGACCAACTAACTTGACAAATGGAGGTTACTGTGGTGACTGGGCGGACCTGAACCTGTGGAGGAAACGGCGGTGGAATTAAGTACATTGCAGACGCCATAGCAATGTGATGACTATTCTCTTCACAAACAGAAGGTAGAAATTGAAATGTGACAAGAAGTAGCAGAATGATTATGTGTATTCTACATGGGACATTCATTAGTAACAAACAAATCGTCATGCTAGAAGCTTTGCTATGCCATCGAGCTTATTTCATGGAAATAAGACGGCAGTACGGGGAATTAAAATCTCAGCATTACAAAGCAGAATTAAGCGTGTGTTAAGGTTGCTTCACTTTGAGAATGTTGAACAAACACCTGACCACAGGATCGTTGCCTGGATATACAGTAGGTGCTGAGGGAAACGTTCAAACAGATGTTGACCACGACACGCTGTCACAATCCAGCCTGTGGTCAAAAATCGACACCTTAAGAATTCCAGTGCCACTTTGACACGCCGGTTGGGTGAGAGACTTTTCTCTGCAACACAGAGGTGATGTCTCATTTTGGTTTCTGGCACAAGTGGGCATTAGCTAATGGAAGCCGCGATGTTTTCCCACCCACTCTCACATCTCTCTGAAAGACGGCAAAGGCTGTTTCTATTGCAGCCCACTACTCAAAATCCATTTCCACCACAGGGGGACAATGAAAGTACCTTTTCCAACGCACCGTCGCTCAAACATCAAGCATCCTTAAGATGAAAATGTCCATTGAGGGGGTAAAGAGGTGAAAGGAAGGGTAGAGAGAGGAGGGGAGAGAGGTGGTCTAATGTAGAAGCGCTTCAGGACTTGAGAGAAAGTGGTCGGATGGAGGGGGAAAAAATAAAAAAAAATGTTTGGTCCTTTTCGAGCAGGGAGAGAGCAAAGATGCCAGCTCTCAGAAATTCGGTTGAGGGGTGGGTGGGTGGGGGGGTGATGGCTTGAGAGGCAAGCGAAATAGTGGAAGGATGGCTGAGATCACTCTGTGCCAAAAGGAAAAATACCCCTCTGCTCGGATGAAACGCTCTGTAATGGTCCTAAAATCGTTGAAGAGCTTTCATAAATATGCATAATCTTTTTCAATAATGATCCTGCAGGGATAATTCATCCTCCTTTCATACTAGCTGACCTGAAAAATATGGCTTTGATATTACAACATTATCGCCTCTCTCTGAACACCTGTACCAAAGCGGTCGGTGTCAGAGGAACTCGAACAGCAGTTAGGCGTGTCACTGCGGGTCACGATGAGGGCAAAGATACACACCGCCCTTCCAGGTGATAAATGGACTGCGACTCCCGCCTTTTCCCAAGGCCACATGACTGAGCCGAGGCACGGCCACTGACCACTCACCTCAGCGCTAAAGGTCAAAGCAAGCAAACGCCACTGTTTACTGCTTGACACCGCTTCCTCATCGCCATCAGCTGACTTGTGTACGGAATAAAGCCCTCGTAACATTTCCTTCTGCAACTCTGCATCCCGTGCTGCCCTTCCAGCAGAACGGCGCTAACGTGAGGGAGCGCGGGAAGTGTGGATGACCTGGATAACCCAGGTGCAGAGGAGGATGACAGGTGCCATTAAACTATCAGGCTTGCATTTTCGCCTCTTCATTTTTTCCACCGAGAGGCGTCTCCGGGGAGGACAATGTCAGTTTTGACCCTCGGTGCCTTCTAAAAGCACCTGTCCACTCTATGGGCGAACTGCTCATTTGTGTAGCACCGATCTCGCCGCAGAGATAACTTTTTAGACTGTGAGTTTATTAGGCTTCCCCTGTCGGCAGGGGTTTCAAAAGAATAAGCAATGATTGATATAGAAGCAAGCAATCAGTGGCGTTTTCAGGCTCAAGTTCACTGTGAATAAATAATAAAAAAATAAAAACACACATTTTCTTCATCGGAAACACTTACCGGGTGTTTGGAAGTTGAGACGTCGAAGCTCAACGGGGTCAGTGGGATGATGAAGTGGCATTTCCTTGCTGTTGGGGAGACTACCTTTCCTCGCTTCCGACTCTGCCCTTTTTCTGCAGGACAAGTAGCAAAATGTAATAATTTCTTTTGAATAATATTTCTGTTTTCACTCAATACACTTGTTGTGTAACCCCTAAGCTCGCCTTGTGGTCTCCTGACTAATGGAGGCAGACATGTAATTAAGGAGGTGACAGAACTACATTCTCTCTGCACATAACGCTAGTCGGTGTAAACTAAAGAACATCATCACTTCATCGTATAATGCCATCCGGTACAATAGCCCTTGGCCATTAAATACCACCTTTAGTGAAACTTAATATTCCCTTTCCAAGGGTAGTGTGACAGGGGGAATGTATTCAACTTTATAGTCATTTGAAAGCTGTAGTTAATGGTGGTGCTTAGAGGGCATTATATTGTAACTGTGTCCCGTTACTGCATATTTACCACAAGGCTTTTGTACTGCATTGTATTATGTTGTAGAGAAATTATGTCATTTGTTCTACCTTGTTTTTTTCAGGATTGTAGCGCCCAACCATTGCCTGCTGTTAGAAGCAAGGCAGTTCATTGTGATTAAGCTAACTACACGATTCCACAAATGACATCAACTCCAGTGAGAAAGCATTTTCTACACATTAAGATATCACGTGTACAGAAATAGAAAATTGATTTAAAATGAAATATTGTTTTCAAACTTTTTTTTTCTTTTCTCACTCTTACCTGTCTGGTTTGCTGCTCCATTTGGTTGGCAAAGAAAGAAATATCAACACAACGTTAGGTGGTAAATCCTTTAGCTTTATATACTGGAGATTTCCAGAAAGTGTAGAATAAACGAACGACTGCATGAGAGACAAACGATACCAATCATATCTCGGTTTTGCTTTGCGTGCGAGATTAGTGACGCTTCACTTCAGAGATTATGCTCAATTATCCAGCCTGGGGGCTCTTTGTTTCAAATACTACAGTTTCCCAGGTGCATCCAAGATTCGTACATTGTATCACAGCTTTTTCGAGCAGTTTCAGCTGATTGCTTCTTGTTCAAGCATAAAAGTCATCTCTTTACTTCTAATTTCTGTGGCTGTCTATTCCTGCCTACCGCTGTTACATTTATTAAAACCTTTCAAGACGTTTGGTGTCAGAAATACAGATAACGCATGGGATCGTAATTTAGAATGAATGCGTATCAATTAAACACATAAAGCTTTTGATTTTCGGTTTTATTTACTAAATGAATTCATCGGCCTGGCTGTAGACACGACCTGACTTCATTATTGTGCTTGTAGTTTTGCAATTTAGTCCAGATTTATGCTTCTTTCTAAAGGGAAACACGGTCACACCCATGTCTGTTCTCAGAGTTCAGCTGAACGCTGTTGTTCCCTTTTGCACAGGAGGAGAATTCTGTCACATAAATATTGATCTTGACAAGAGAAATATCTCCTGGTTATGCACTGGATGTTCTCTAACGTGGCGGTGACACCGGCTCGGTGATCGATGTGTAAATCTGCCTGCCACAAATGGAAACGCTGAAGCCCTCTGCATATGCAGTCTTTGTTCACTTTCAATTCACCTTTGTATTAACCCAACCAAAGATTTGATATGAATGGATCCCAAGGGCAATAATGTTGTAAGCAAGAGCCAGAATAAAGCTGTATGCATAAACCACTTCCATTACACACACACACTATTGATGACAGTATTTTTTTTTTGTCTTCAGTAATGGTACTGTTGCTGACTTTAGCTCGTGCTGACTCTTCAGTTCCTAATCGTACCTTTTCCAAAATTACACCTCGAGGACGACTGTGAAAATTATGCTTAGGCCTGGACATTTGATTGAATGAACGCCGCAGAAAGTGCATATTGTAAAACCTGAGAGGAGAAAGGATAGCCAAGGATAAATGTGTGTAGATGTGTGCACGTAAGATGTGAACGTGTGTGTGTGTGTGTGTGTGTGTGTGTGTGTCCTGGCAAAACAAGAAAGCAGCATAAGGTCAAAGTCGGGATCTGGAGCGGAGTTCCCTTGTGGAATCGGTAGTGGTAAAAGAGGAGTGGATGGGGGTTGGCTGGGAAGCTATCCCAGGCTCCAGGCTTTCTAAAGCTGCACACACATGCAGTGACATGCAGCAGATAGTCAAAGCTCTCCCCTCCTACGCTTGACTGATGAGCAGTGACAGCACGAGCTCTGATTACCACTAGGGGGTTTCAGGCGAAAAAAAGAAAGGTTTTGACTCGGTGTGAAAGTGCACTTCTGCGAGTGTTTTCTGCTAGTTTATGTGGGTTTGTGCATGCAGGAGATAGAGGGATGTGTCTGATTAACTTTCAGTCAACGCACATGTGTGAGAAGGACTGTGGGCGCCTCCGCTTGATGGCTTGACAGTTTGGGAAGCTGCATGCGTGGATTCGCTTGTGTGCTTTAACGTGTGTGTGTGTGTGTGTGTCGCTGAGATCATGAACAGAGAAAGTTTCCCAATTCGTGTGCTCATTGAGGCAGTGTGTTGGTTTAAACAGTTCATGGGAATACATAAATGTTGAGTGGCTACACAGGGGGTTCATTTTACGTGAATATGCATGTTTTGTGTTTTTGTCGGGGAAGTTGAACGTCATTTCTTAGCCTCACCTCTTGTAAAGGAGAATGGCGATGACGATGCATATGATGAAGACAACGGCGAGCACTGGGCCCACCACCCAGATGAGGCCTTCCTCCTCATCGATGATCGGCTGGGGATCGATGTCCGCTGAAACAACGGGGTCGGAGTAGGGACTGGTGGCGTACATGATCTGAGCCAAGAAAGAGAAAATCAGTGTTCAGTGCTTTGTCATAATTGCGTTTCAGCCATCTTGTTATAGCTTTCTCAGCCTGACTTTATTGAAGGATATTGTAGATCCAGGAGCTTTAGTGCAAGGCTAGAGCAAATTTATTCCCACTACAGGGCACATCTCATTGAGTACTTCTGGCAACCACAAAAAGCATAACCAACAATGCAAATTAAAAGTTTTTTCTTTAAATTTCTACTAAGCTGACCAATCAGAATTATCCTCGCTATCTCTCCTTTACAGAAGCCTTGATTGAACCATTTCATATTCTAAGTAAAGATAAAAGAGCGGCCTTCTGGGAAGAAAATATATGCTTCAGTGGGCAAATTAGAGATTTCCCTTCGTCCGTCATTATCGTTTTTGCTCCACCTGAACTCCGGGTTAGTGGAGAGCACTATAGACCCTGCAGCTCATCAAATCCATCATCTTGGCCTGCAGCTGCCTAATCATGCGGCTTTCTGGTCTTCCGTCCAGGCAGACACATGCACACGTACACACTAGCTGCAGCGGCGGCGATAAGGTGGACCGCACGTAGGAGACAATTAAAGAGAAGCTCTGTTATCGAGGCTTTCTCGCGATCGGCCAAGGTCTTAAGGGGCTTCTCTCCCTGAAGCAGCAAGGGTCAGCTACTTGGGCTGGCAGCAGCTTTGAGTTTTTAAGTCAGAGCCTCACGAGGGCTCGGAGTAACACATCTGACCAAAAAGCACACTCAGACCCCCTGACAACGTGTAGCGCTTTTAACCGCCTCTATTAACATGTGCACTTTTTCTAGAACAAAGAAGTCACCAATCAGGATGTGTCCCCAGAAGCAGAAACACTCATTTTTGAAGCTTGGGACACATATGGGAAGTTCTGAGAAAAAAGAGCAGACTTACATTTTCAGACATCTCCAGAACAGCAAGCACAAAGAAGATGTATTCCTGGCCGTTCTGGAGTTGCTTGTTTTCAAAGTCCCCATAGATCTTGCCATCTCCCAGGATGAAGTCTTTGGGCAGGTCTTTGAAGAAAGCGGCGATATAAGCTCTGGGTTCTGCCTGCCTCTGGAACCGAAGACCTCTGCTAGTTCGGTTTATCTCCTTTAGCAGCTACAGAGAGGAGTAAAGGCAGACAGTTGATAACACACAGGGACACGTTCCCAGTACACACATGAAAACAAATCCACACAAAACCAGATCTGTCTGTCTAGATTTTTTTTTCCCCCCTCTCTCTCTGATTGCTGAGCTGAAAATGCTGATTGCAAAAAGCAGAACATTACAGAAAAGATCAATGACTTATTTCATCTGTTTTTGGACTACAAAAGACTGTGAGATTAAAAGATTGTGTGGATTTCCAGCATATAAAGCAGCAGAGGATTATCCAACAGCTTCAAACGGTGAAAAAGAAAATGAATTAATTCAACAATTGCACAGCTCAATTATTTTTTCTCGTTGATACAATCAGAATCAATTTTGCTTAAACATGTCGACAAATAGAGTCTGGGAAGAATTTTTACTCAATTTGATGAGCATACAGTTACGTTTCTGAACTCTTTCTACCTAATATGAATGAAAGGGATGATGTTTCATATCAGCAAATGATCTAAAAAGAAAATGGTCAAACGCTATTGTCAGTTCACCCTAAAATCGCATTTTAGCTTAGCTTTGAAAGGGACTTATTACATCAAACCTTTATTTGTTGTATCTCCTTGGGAAATTAATGTTGGAACCTAAAGTACTGCCCTTTGTTTCCCAGTCATCAATAAAAAAGAAACACCGTGTCCTTCATACAACTCTGTACTATCAGACTTTAACATTCCAGTACAAAACGCGGATGATAATTATGCTAATCAAGCCCTGGCTAGTTGTTTCAGTGTCTGAATACATATCTCTGACTTATGTGCATGACTGATTGCGTGCGTGCGCTCCGCGTGCAGCTGTCATTCACATCAGTGTGTGCGTTATTGTGTGTGCTCTGTTTTGGCTGCGGGGCTGTTGGTGCTGCCCGATAATGTCTTCAATCATCTCTCCTGTCAACACGGCTAAATCTAGCTGCCCTTGGGAAAAGTTGGGAAAAGGTGAGTGCCAATATTGACAAACAAATAAATTCAGACAGAGGGGTGACTTTTGGGCAATCGGTCAAGGCTACAGACATGGGCCTGTGGGCATGAGTTGTAAAGCCAATGCCAGATGAGACATGGTGTGTTTTCTTTTAGCCTCCTAGACATGTGATATATTGTGATGTTTCTACCAAGTCTCGCTGAAAGAAAAGAATTCACTCCGCAGAGGGTTTGATTTACAAGTAAGAATTGCCTGAAAGGCAATAAAGTTTTAGAAGTTTCCATTAGGAACTACAACATAAGCGGCGTTGTATATGTCAAACCATTCGTTTTGAGTGCGTGACACTCCATCTAAAGAAATACTTGGAGTGAAATCATCATCTCTCTGTAGATAGTGATAAAAGCTTTCATTTGCTTTCACACTTTTGTCGTGCATGCTATGTATGGAGATCCTGAATTATCAGAACTGGCTAAATATAAAAGTTGTCAAGTGGTTTGTGCACACACAGTATCCTAGCTTTGCATGAAGTGAGAAGAGACGTGAAGTCCTGATGCAGCTCTTCAGGTAATTACCACAGACACAAAGAGGAGGAGGAGGAGGGGGAGGAGGAGGAGGAGGAGGGGATGGCGGTTGAGTTTGCAGTGCACTTGATGGCTACTTCATGTTCGCATTTCCATATGAACAGTGCTCTCTGCAGCTATTTGCGTCAATCAGCGAGACTCATCTCCTATTCCTCCTGCCCTCTTAACTGCCTCGACTTATTTTTTTTTCTCCTATTTTGAGAAAAGAAATATGTGGTGTGCACACACAGTACTGCCATTTTCTGTAGCCAAGTACAAAAACTGGATAATAGAAAAATAACTTGAACGTCATGCGTCACGTCACGTCTTTTCACTTTTCTTTCCTTATCACATGAGTTATTATCACCAGATCATCCGTAGAACCTACCTCCTCCAAATTCATCTCATCGGGATTGTCCCAGGGTTTGAAAAACTTCCCAGTGCGTTGTTTCTTCAGAGGCACTACCACAATATAATAGCCCCTGGAAAATAAAATGTAAAGTATACAGGATTATTCGAGACAAGATAAAAAAAAATAAAAAATAAGTCCCTGCCACTTTTCTGAAGATACCAGTTGTATTTGCTGGTCTGTGGACATGGTTTCCGCAATAAACAAAACCCTGTGCGACAGCGAGAACAAGCGCAGTATTGCTTTGTGTCTCACCACGTCTGGCTGTATTAGAGGGGCTAGTGTGCTGACAGGAAAACTAAACTGACACGTAATTATGCGGTTTGCAATTTGTGTGGTTCTTTATCACGTGATTGCAGACATTGTGTTCTTTTTCAGATTTTAGTCAGGCTGTATGGTTACACCTCACAGAGGCCCCCCGCGGGCTAATTAGTCGACCTCTAGGAACACAGCGAACATACAGAATTTTCATCCCTTCATCAGTGTGGCAAGAGAGATAATGGCCTGCTGCCAGAGCTGTGCTTCCTGGTTGGGCACTGCACTTGCTAGCATTAGCCAGGATGGCAGTGTGGCTGGCTAATGGGAAACTAATTAGCTTAAGCTTTGGCATGGGAGACAGTGGACCAAGTGCATCCAACAAGATCAAAATAACCCAAGATGGGTTTGAAGCTTCAGTCTGCAATCAGATGTGCTCCTTGGCCTTTTGACAACCCTGGGTTTTGTTGAAAGGCTGTAAGAGACTTTATAGGGCTTAGAAGAGTGCACTTAAATGAGTCGGACTGCTCCAGTGTGTAATGACTGAGGTGAAGTGGATATAACACTGAAATGCCGGCATGAATATAAAAGACTGTTTTGGAAGAATTACCTCTGATAAGGTCGGCTAGCTAGTTAACTTGTTTATTTTCTTTCACAGTGCAACAGTAAGAACAAGTTGTCAGTTAGGTAGACATTAGCGATCAACAGAGAAAGACCCACGTCTTCACGGGTCACTTATCCAGCAAAGGAGAGGTTTTTATTAAGTGAAATTGCATTGTTTGAGGCAAGTTGGCTATTACAGGAACACTAGAAACCATTAGAGACATCGGTAGATAACCCAGAGATTTCCTTCCAAGTGGAACCTCATGGCCCAGTTCCAGATTCAAAGCATTAAATATTAGAGTACAGTCTTAATTACAAGCAACACGAAACCACCCTTAATTTGATGGCCTTTGCTTACCTTACTCTCTCAGCTGTCTGCACAGTTGGAAGCTCTACAGTCACCATACCGTCTGAGTTGGTCTTGCCAATTAGGTAGGGTTTGGTGCGCAGGATGTCTGGAGCTGTCATGGTGGACACACGATGTTGCAGCCCCCCAGCACTGTTGCCACGGTTGGTCAACAGGAAGGAGTACTGTGTCTCAGGTTGAAGACCTATGATTAGCTTCTGTGTTAACTTCCCATCCACCTCCACACTCTGCCCATTATCATAGAGGATCTGTAAGGGAATGAGTTGATGGTGAAATTAAATGATCTCTCTTGTATTATACTTACAAGCTGTGCATGTGTTCTGAAATACTTTTCTCTCTATAGATGGACAAGATTGCTATAAATATCGTATTTAGCGGGGCATTGCTCACCGTGAATGGCTGAGCAGGGTTGTAAGTGTCTGGAATCTCCCAAGTCAGCAACACAGATGACTTCATGGCGGCTTTCACGTGAAAATTTTTTGCAAACACTGCTAAAAGGAAGGGGGAGCAGATGATTTAGACACAAGGCAGAATTTTTATTTTCCAGTTATCCCACTCCAGTGCTTACCTGGTAATGTCTCCTTCAAAACCCGACTGAAAGCAGTACTAAGCTGAACTCAACACTCCTCTTACCTTCTTACCAACACCAACTCTTAAAATTAATGACTGACCATTACTCAACTGACGAGACACAAAGAGACATACATACTTACTCCATGACAATGTCTTAATTATTATTATTTTTTTTAAAAAATGAATTAAAAAGACTAAGGACAGGGCAGTATATTACTACCGAGGTCTTTTCGTTGAGTCCATACTTTGTAAACTTCTGCCATTTGAGGATTTTAGAGGAAGTTGTTGAGGTTGAAATGGGCTGAGTAGGGAAAGGTTGATTTTAAAGAGGAAAGGGCAAATAAAGTTCAGGGACTGGTCCTACCTTGATCCACAGGCTGTGTCCTGAATTGGACACTTGGGCTATAGGGACCAGAGCCCTTGCTGGTGAAGGCACACATTTTAATATCATAAGTGGTATCTGCCCTAAGGCCATCCAGGGTGACTGTTGATTCCGGAGCAGTGATGAAGAGTTCGGAGGGACTGCGTGGGCTGTTGATGTCCTTGTACTGCAGAGCGTATTTCACTATTTGACCATTCCGCTCTGCCAGCAAAACAGGCCGCCAGCTAACCTGAATGGTGGAGGTGGTGGCGCCCTCTGCTGTGATGCTTTGAGGGTAGCCGCTTGGGACGTCCTCGTTCGTGGTAACTTCTTTGACCGTCTCTTCGCCAAAGCCCACCTTATTCCGCGCTGAAAGGCGGAAAGTGTACGAGGCTCCCTTGTGGATCTCTTTGGTTGTGTAGTGGTTCTCTCGCTCAGGGAACTCAATGACAGTCAGTGGCTCCACATCTTTGCGGCCAAAGCGAAGGCGATAGCCTTGCAGGGGCCCGTGGGTTACTGCTGGGGGTTGCCATTGGAGGAGAGCTGTGCCCATGTTGGTTGTACTGACCATAAGCCGTGGTTTATCAGGAACTAATGGTAGCAAGGGATAAAGGGAAACTTGTTATAAATATGGAGATCCATCTTTCCTCCTTAAGGTATTTAGAGTAAACAGGCATCTGATATCAGTCGGTGTACTATGTTTCTGTGTATGTCATAACACTGTCAAAAGATGCGAGTACAAAAGTTGAAATAGGGTGTCTTTGTTGTCTTTTGTATCTTTCTTTCTCATTCTATTTTGCATTTTTAAATACTCTCAACCTTGCTATATCATTTCAGCAGCTAAGAGTTATTGCTTTTAATGAGACAGCAATTATCCACATTCACACCTCTCTCACACATTCTCTCTGACAAGTGTGTGTAGTGCTTAGAAATTGGGCATGAGGCTTTTTTTAAAAAAAAAAAAAACTTCATAGGTGCAGTTTCATTCAAGGGAAAACACAGTTCTATATCAACACACATAGGCGATATACCAGCAGATAAACACTGGGGATAGTTTGGTAGTGACAGTTACCTGCGCCAGTGGTGGTGATGAGTTTGGGCTTGCTGCGTGCACCGTCGCCCTTTGTCGTGTAGGCTGCCACGGTAACTGAATACGTGGTCTCAGCCTGCAGCTCTGTGATGATCATTTCCTGTAAAGATGCAGGTCTTAAGTTGCAGGGCACTCATTTGCTGACTTGCAGGAGGTGTAAGCAAACATAGAGAAGGGATAGGTGCGACTGATATTAGCATTGTCATCACAAGCAAACGCATTCTCTCAGCTCACACGTAAAACTGAGGCACACTTTACCCGACGGAGATTGCGTTGATGGGCTTTTGTAAATAATGAACTTGCTAAATAGTATTATTATCCTTGTGTTGTGACTTTGTCAGTAAATGGCTAATTAAATTTAATCCTTTAGGGTCAGCAATGGCAGATTAGTTAGTTTAATTTCCTTTGAACAAAATAAATCTGAGCCAGTGGTTCCATCTGCAGTTTTAAAAGTAAACATAAGACATCAGGCCATTAGTGGAAATCAGACTATAAACAACACTAGATGTGCACAGCATGCCATTCATGCAGAGGATGACAGTATACGGGAAGGCAATATTCATTTTTTTGAGTTTAGCTACTCACATGATCAGTTGTATCATCATATTCCCACTGATTATGACATCAGAATATGCAGAGAAAAGAGACAAGAAATAAGGCCAGGTACAGACACTGATCACTGGTGACAAAATATGCACACACAGTTTGTCTGAAATGGCTATCGCAAACGTATTATTGCTACGTTTGTATATGTGGATACATACAAAACTGTGCAAAGAATTGAATAGCAATTGGTCACAAAATAAGAGGTATTTTTCAACCCTCAATAAAAGACTGTATTAAAGCCCCTTTAAAGGTGATAGAGAAAGCGATTCTGTGTGTCTGAAAGATGAGGTGCCTGGTTGTGGGGGGGTGTTGTACCTGGGCATCATCAATCAGGATGTCCTTGATGACTGGCTGTCCTGTGGGCTCCCCATTAACCATCCTGACATAGTGCACCTGGTACCCTCGGATCTGACCGTGCTGCTTGGTGGGCATCGGTGAACGCCAGATCACTTTAATTGATGAGGAGTTGACAGCCTCCACCTCAACTTTACGAGGTGGCCCACTAGGAACTGGAGGAACACCATGGGATAGAAGAAAAAAGGTCACAATTATAGAGAAACCTCTTCACCCTCTTCTTAAATCTTGTCCAGAGGCGTAGCGCAAAATGCTGCAGTGACGAAAAAAAATCACAAAAGTGCAGGAAACTGCAACAAGCACTGCATGACATCAATATTTCAACAATGGTAAGGGTAAAAAACAACAGCAAAAACAGGTCTGACAACTGACCTAATCTTGAAACATTAAAAATGGGTAGAGTGGATTTTAAAAACATGGAATAAAAATGTGCCAAAATAGAAAAGGGGGAGTGGCTTCAAGACTTTCAAATGCTTGAAGCTCTACAAGAATTTTGGCTATGGAGCAAGGGAAAAAAAATGAATTAAAAATGATTTCATAACATGAGGGGAGAAAAAAGATACGTACAAAAATGGCCTTCAAAAAATTCTTCCATCGTTTGTTGTTCCCACTGTCCAGAACTTGTTTGTTTGGCAAGTTCTTTCAAAAAGTGAATTACATCAAAAAATGCTGCTATTCAAAATAAAATGCAGTTTCAAAAATGACAGATGGGACTGGAAGTTGGAGGCCTTCAGTTGAAAATGCCATACCATGTGTTGAAATTGAGCAGCGTGGGGGCAAAAATGCCCAAAAAACGTGAGTCACAGTTTGTTTTTTTGCAGGGAAAAAATTCAGTGTCCAAAATGGGGCTAAAAGTATCGAGTGCTGACAGTCATATTAGAAGCAGGCAGAAGGGGTAGAAAAGAAGAGGGAATTGAAGATAGAAGCAAGGTTGTTAGTATTTGTTGGGGTAGGTTAAGAGGGATAGGCTGGGTTTCAGCTGGAGCTTTGTTTTAGCGAACACATACCATCCTCCTCCGTGCGAATGAGCTCTGGCTGACTCTCCGGTCCTGCTCCAACATCTGTATGAGCAATGACCGTCACACGGTACTCTGTCCATTTTTCCAAGTTTTCCAAAAGGTACTCTGAGGTTTCCGGAGGAATGCTGGAGATTTGAAGAGTAGTAGTGTCCTCCCCTTCGGTTGCAGCGTAGTTGATGGTGTATTGAGTTATGATCCCATTTTGTAATTCCACTGGAGGTGGCCGCCAACTTACCAGGATGTTGGTGGAGCTGGGGCTATGGCACTTGACGTCCTGAGGTGGGCCCGAGGGTTCTGGTTGGTGGATTTGGAGTAGGTGAAGAATTTTTGTTTTGTTTCGTTTTGTTTGGTGAGGCCATTCATTGAGTTGTTGTTGTATTTTTTTGAAAGGAGTTTCCGTTTTTTGGTTTTATTGGGATGATGATGATGGTAGAATGGACCAAACAAAGGAAAAAGAAGAGGAAAATAAAATGACACAAAATGAGGCAAAGGCACAAGGACTTATGTGGGTGAAATAAACAGTATTCTCAAATCAGGAAAAAATCACAAATAAAGACGAAACAAAAGGCAAAGACAAACACAAAATTTTCCACACATGATGATGAATGGAAGGTGTTGACTGGAGGACAGCTTTACCATATGTAACCTACCTTTATCATGAAAAAATAAATGATAAAAAGAAAGGGAAACAAGAATCACATATCCTAATATACTATCACTTAATTCCCGAAATAAAACACCTATTCCAAAGAACCACTGTAAATAAACCATTCTGAAATAAACATAGTAGTAGCTACGACAAATTTGGCAAGCAGTTACCATCAATCCAAAAACATAAAGGTTGATGCTGCAACTAGTTTAAAAAGAAAAATGTTGTATTTGTCACCAACCTTTCCGAAGCCTGTTGGTTTGTGGTAAAAGCCTGATTGTACAACAGAGAACTTCCCAAGGAGACACGACTGATTTAGTAGATTCTGATAACATTGGCATGCACGTTGGAATTAACTTCGTCATTTACCTCAGAACACACATCTGGGCAGAGTTTGAATAGCAAAGCTGTTATACCCACCTGATCTCTGCCCTTGTCTTTCACAGCCCTCAGATTTATGTCAGATATCAAAGTCAGATCTTTTTTTTTTTCTTTTTTTTTCTTTAATGAATTGATGGGAAATCTATGACTGATAATGAAAATGAGATTACACTGAATTTAGTGTCATTTTGCAGTAAACGTAATCCAATTTTGTTTTCCCTCATAAATCTGAGGTCTTTTGGGTAGAAATTTCCCTAACTTCAAAGACAGTACTTGCTTTGAGCTTTCCATGATAATGTAACTCCAAAATGTCCTTGATAGCAATTTGAATTGAGTGCTAATGGGACAGTTGTTGAGGAAAAGTGGTAAGTCCCTTTGTAATCCTGATAATTGGTTCTTGGCATTGTAGTTACATAGAAAGCTCAGACTCCAAACGTTTCCTTTCTTTTATTCTTTGGCTGACATGCAATGTCATGAGACGAGGCTTCCTAAAGGCCGGCCATGCCCTTTCTTTCATTCACGAAAGAAGAGGCACAGATGTGGGCATCCACATAAATAATTCAGCACTCTACCATTCATTTAAGTTGACTGTTTTTGCACAACAAAGGTGGAGAGTTTTTAGAACCTTGTCTCCTGACTTTACAGGAAAGCCCTGGTGCACTGTCCATGCAACATTTTCAGAGAAAATGAATACTGCATGGCCAACTGGACTTCATAACACTCATTTACTATTTTAAATGTTTACATCCTTGCTTTTTTTTTTTCTTTTTTCAAATGCATCAAACATTTTCAAGAAAAATCTTATTTGCGTTATCTGTGCTTGGTAGGACCCAGCTGACATTTTTGTCGCTCTGTGGATCTCACAGCACACGTAAAAATTGGAATGCATTTGAAAATGTGTTCTCTCCCAGATAGTTTAAACTCTGTCAGATAAGGAGGAAGACCTACGTGTCTGTGGAGTTTCTGCCGAGATCTCACTGGTGTAAGCTCCAACTCCGTGTTTACTACGAGCAGCCAGCCGAAAAGTATAAGTAGTGAAGGGCTTCAAGTCCTTCAGCAGGTATGTTGTTGTCGGCTCAAAGCTGATTCGTTTCTGCAAAAAAAAAAAAAAAAAAAGTTTTGGCACTGTCACTTTTTACATAAAACAGGGAATTTATAAATATAATCCTACTGTACATTAAATAGTACTTGCTAGTACTTCTTCTAAATTTTTAATACACTAGAAAAATCAATAAATTACATACCCACATCCCTTTTGCATTGGTATTAATACAATACTCAGGCAAGAATATTAAAAAAGATATAATAATATTAATCTATATATGTGGTCAATAATATTTGGTCTGAAACATTTCACGTGCTTTTACAAACTTGGGTGAGGAACACTTTTACTTTACCTCCTCTCTGTCATCCTTCTTTTTGTACATAAGTTCATATCCTGTGACTTGGTTTTCTTGTCCAGTCTGTGCTGGGGCAATCCACGACAGTAAAATGCTTGTCTCTGACTTGGCTTCTCCTTTGAAGTCGGTTGGCTGGGCAGGAACTGCAGCGGGAATGAAGAGATATATTCATTACTCCCCACATCCTGCACGATTCATTCTTGTTTCAGCCACACATTTATTTAGTTTTTTACCAAAATATCCACATTGTATTTCAGCTACGTTTGCATTTTTTTTTTTACTTGGTGCAAACACATGGTCCACACCATACTGATGAAAGTTAAAAAAATAAATAAATCCCAGTCAACATTGGCATATGAAACTAATTTTCCTAGTGGAGAAAGCTGACAGCCAGAAGATGTTCCATGTTTACAGCTCTGGTCAGCGACTCTAACACACTAATGAGGATCCGCGGCCAAAAAAATGCAGCTGCACACAAAACTGTTGGTTATACCCCAACTTTAATTGTTGAGGTTGCTCAGTTAGTACTTTAATGAACTGTTCCATTTGTAAGCTGAAAGCACACTCACCTCCGGTCTTGGCAATGATTTGAAGGTCTGGAGAAAGGGGTCCATCACCTACTGAGGTGTAGGCCAAAACCTTGATGTAGTAGGTCTTATTTGGAATGAGGCCCTGGATGGTGACAAAGTTCGTTCCCCGAACAATCTGCTTCTCCCAGAGGTTGACATGCTGGGTGGAATCCATTGTGTAGTACACTCTGTAGCCCATGATCTGCCCGTTGGCCTCCTCGGGTTCATCCCACTGGATGACAGCTGTAGTGGCGCTCATCATGTGACCTCGGACCTGCCTGGGTGCCGTGCTGGGTGCCTGCTCAGCTGTTTTGGCCTCAATGCTCTCGCTGGGTGGCCCTCGCCCGATGTTGTTTACGGCCACCACCCGGAACTCATAGTCAGAGTAGGGGCTGAGGCCTCCCACGCTGTACCGAGTGGTGGCCACACCATCAATCTCCTTGTACGAGTCCTCTGAGTACTTGGACTTGTGCTGGATGATGTAGTAAGACACCGGTTCAGGATTGCCAGAGTCCCAAGTCAATGTTATGCTGGTGGCTGTGCGCTCTGTCACTACAGGAATGCCGGGCGCCTTGGGCAATGCTGTAATGATAATTATTAGATCAATATTAATAAATATGCAAAGTACACAGTTATCCCTCTGCTGAGTCGTTTATTTTGCATTATATAAACTGTGGAGACGTTATTTTAATTTGTTGATGGCGCACTTATATTGATAATGTTCATTTACCAGACCATTGATACTGATGATACACAGTATATCTAAAGCCTTCAGAGACTCATATGCATTCTATTAAGTGCGTGAACAGTTTTAATATTATTTCACTTTTCTAGTTTATATTTGCGTAAAACAGTGTATATGGACTAATGTGCGGGATTAAACGCTTGTATACTCCACGTTCAGCATTTAAAGGTGCCGTCGTCGTTAATCTCGGATTTCCCAGTGTTTATCACATTAATAATTAAACTGGTAAATTTATTGCTTTAATTCCCTGCACGGTGGCACACAGCAAGAAGATATCAGGGCAATAGATTGTCTTTATATGCCATCTGAAGTATGCTACTGGGGGAGAGCTCCTGCCAGACCTTTATATTGTGACTAATATCTCTATGTTATGTCTCAGAAAAACAAAGTTGAGTGTGTACGAGAGTCTGTCCCTTGGGTGCACGTGAACATGGAGACACCAATCTGGGATATCTTTCTGGTACGCTGCAGCATAGATATGATTACACTCAGATAAGTACCATGTCTGCAGAGGACACCAAACAGTACTCGGTACGTTGCCCCCTCCTCCCGACATCTTGCTAGCAGACATGGTGAGTTTGTGGCTCTTTAGCTCTCCAGCTGAGAGATAAGCACTTCACTATATTCTTAGTCTGGCATCTAGTGCTCTGAGGCCTGTGCCAGAGCTTGTCTAAAGCTTTATCCTCTACAGATGACTCATTGTGGCGGTGAGAGGTAAATAAGTTCCTTTAAAACACTGCCAGTAGTCCAATAATAACTGTAATGTGCTCACAGTGAACCAGGTTTGTCGGCTGAAATTGCAGTTTTGGGTAAGAAGAAAAAGAAGCACTTTCACCTTTGACTGTTATCTGCGCCATAGCCTCAATGACCCCGAGAGTTGACATGGCCACGCAGGTATAGTTGGCCGACTGCCTGACATCTGTAAGCTCCAAAACGTTCCGCCCAATGGGCATGTCGTCCTCCGGAGTGAGGTCCTCGGCACCTAGCATCCACTTGACATATGGCATGGGAGAGCCCACCGCCACACAAGTGATATTGACACTACCGCCTGGCATGATCTCATTGTCTGTCGGTGGAATGGAGAATCGAGGTGGCACCCGGCGCACTGAAAAAAGAGCAGAACATAATGTGAGAACACTGTAGATAATGTGCAGTACCTTTTATAGTAAAATGGTGTGTACCCTCCTTAAATATTGTCTGAAAGAAAAGAAAGGGCTGAGTGTTTAATATTTATGCATTACTTAATGGGTGTTAACAGAGTGTTAAAAGTTTAATCATGGCATAAAAATAAAGTCGTACTCTAGGTAAGGTAGGTAAAGTAGTAAACAGTTGACAACACACACACTTGCTCCCTTAAATTTAGTGGTGAATGGGTTAACACCGACACAAGCACCATGCACAAAATACTGCATCACCATCAGTACAGAGAAACAGAATGGCACAAAAGTGCTGGAGAGTCAACAGCACTCCACAGTTGTATGCGAAGAAACAACTTTTTGGCTGCGCACTTCCAGCTGATGTGAGACAATGTGCCGCATCACATTCTCACATCACACAGACATGTAGATAATACACTTGTGAAGTCGCACACGCAACAAAGAGGAATGGTGTTTTTTTTTTTTTGTCAGTGTTTTCAGGCTCAGTCAATATAAAAGCTAGGGCTGTCAAATGTTACACATTCACTCTTTGGATCAACCTTAGAGTTATAGCACTGTTAGACAAAGAAAAAAAAACAAAACAAAGGGATACTCTCACAGGGCTAAACTTCTCTTGTTCAATTTCTTTTATGTGCAAGTCATGGAAGATAAGCCACACTATGCTTTATGCAAGCTTACCTTTATTGCGAAATAATGCCCTAAAGATAGGTAGGAAAGGTAAACTTTTAAAAGTGGCTTTAGAGTTCTAAATGTATGCTAGACAACTTGGGACCGAATACTGTCACTGCCAAGTCTTCAGTGTATTACAACAGGAACTGTTATTCTTTGTCGGATCTGCCCTACATTGTATGACTGTGCAAATGAACCCATGCCTATGAATACACCTAAACTGAACATTAATTGATGCTTATTTTGAATATTTCAAGCTAACTAGATGCGTTTAAGTGCAACATAATAGAAAGGGCTCAGAGAGGTTATTCACATCTATCATTAACATATAAACAACAGTTCCTCAATTTGCTCCACCTCTTTGCAGTCTGTTAAAAATATGCAGAAAATTTCTTACTTATTTCAAAAAAAAAAAAAAATAAAAAATCATTGATTGTGTTGATATTATTTTTGGAGTTTTTAAAGAACGCGTATCATATGACAGCTCTAGTGCATACACATTCCAAAAAAAGGAAACTTAAAAACAAAAATAAAAGGCTACACGATTCAAGAAAAAGTTACACTTTTAAGTGAACTTAAACGTATAACATCCATAATACACATGGACAGAGTATTTGGGAGAGGGAGTAAGCGCCCATCATGCATACAAGGACAATAGGTGACTTTGGGAGGCAACCATGTAAAGGAGTAGAAACAGGGTCAGAGGGAAGACGTGGTGTCACACAGTGTCAGTGGAAGTGTTCCTCTACTGTAAACGAGTCTAGTATAAGCTAATGGTGTTAGGACAAATAAGGGAGGGATGCGGATAAGTGGGAACAAGGTCTTAGGAAAACGAGGGGTTGTATTATTTTGACTCAGCAGGTTTTACAAGTACAAATATTGTGGCCTACCGGGTACTCTCACACAACTTCCAGGGAGTATTTAAAGTGTGTGTTACTGCTTATGGCATTCAGCATAGATTATTGGTAGTCCAAGTTAGACTGCTCATTAAATACTCTAGTGAACCTTGAAGAAAACTGTTAAGGAATATGTCAAATCCAACTACTTTTTATTAATTTTATTGATTTGCCCTCTTTGTAGACAGAGTCTACGATGGTTCCTGTGAATCTTAACTGGGCCTATGTGTTGGTGCCGGCTATATCAGACTGCAACGTAGGCATGCACTTCTTTCTGCCTGCTACCAGTTCACAAAGCCCATTCTGTCGAGCAGACTGCTCCTCTCCAGAGAGGAATTCTAGGGGAACGGCTTGAATTATTAAATACAACGTTTCTTTCGCTCAATATTTAATTAATATCCAATTGGATCACGCTCCCCACAGACATAATATTATCCTGCTCATTTGAATATCATTACATTTGTCAAGTCGTGTGGATAATTCTCTAAATACATCATTCTTTCATGACTTCCTGTGCAGAAACATCCTCATCCAAGGAAGTGTAAAGTCTCTTGAGGGCAAGCTTGCTTTTACAGCTCGACTTTAGTAGCAATTACAACAAAGGATGGATTTTCCCTCAACATATTTTTATCTATGGGAATCTTCAATGGGGGCCAGCACCACAGGGAGTGTCGTGATACTTAAATGGCAATACGCAAAGAAATATTCAACACCTATACGAAGCAGCTGTGCATCTATGCAAAACAGCAGCTGTTATTTTCAGGAATGCACATCAGTCAAACACAATGTTTCTTTTGTCGCCAAGATTTTCTTTTCTCTTTTTTTTGTGCTTTCTAACTCTATTTACCTGCTGCATTGTTAGTCATCAGAGAAAGTAAGCAGGAACACTGACAGGAGTAAGGACTGGGGGAAAGGGATGACTCGCCCAAACATTAACAAGGTGACCATGCAAATAGACCCATCGGACAGATGCAAATATCATCCCTACCGCCCCGCCTCAAAGATGCAAACATGCACCACCTGTTGGACAGTCAAGCATTCTGACAAGGACCGGGAGGGGGCATTCTCAATGGGAACATGAACATTTAATATGTAACAGAGAAAGAACGAAACAAACAAACAAAAAAACTGTAGAAGCAAAAGTAATGGAGAGAACAAAATGCAGGCTGCGGTAGTGAATCTGTGTTTTAAATTGCCCGTAAGAATTTTTGTGGAAGAAAAACTAAAAAAAAAAAAAAGAGAAAGGAGAAAAAAAAAAGAACTTGTTTCTGTGTTGTGTTCGAAAAGTAAAAACACACCAACCTTCTCGGAGCTCTGAGGGATGTAGGGAAATTGATGCAGAACAAAATGAAATAAGGAAAGGAGAAAAACAAGGGAAACACAGAGAGTAAAAAGGCCATGTTTTAGGTGTTCAAATGCCACTTAAACAATTCGAAGGACCTTCAAGGTGCAGAGAGCCCCTTGTATCTCCCTGCAGGTTACAAAGCAAAAGTCGATCCTATGTGAGCTCAAACATTTTATCAGATAGATTTACTTTTAACACACATTATGCCCGAGCCATGTGGTTAGCTTATATTGATAATTAAAATAAGTTTTTTTCTTTAGTATGTGTATTATATTATAACTGTATAGTAATGATTGTAAAAACTAACCATAAGGCTGAAGAGCATTGTAAAATTTATTTAAAAAGAAAATCATAAATTATATGTATTAGATTAAATTATATAGTAGGAACAGAAGGCTCTGGATTATTAAAATGATCGTCGACCTGTTCTTTCTTTTCATGATTTAATTGCCAGCAACAAGCGTAATGAGACTAAAGGTGTCCTTCCAATGTTGATCAATGGGCAGAGAAAGAATCTGTCCAGTGCTGGGAAAAGAGTTGGGACTAATGGAGGGGGGGTAGCACCCACCCGCTACCACCTCCAACAATCAGGTTTTAAAAGCCATTAGTAGATAAACACAGCAAGCAGTCTAGTGTTAGGCTCAGGGTAATCAACAAAGAGGATCAGATACTGGAGGTTCAATTCAGTGCAGGTAAAGTGAAGTGCAAGACAAAAAAAATAATACAGAAATAAACCGAAAATACTTACAATTACCTCACAGGAAATGGCCCCTGTAGACCTAATTTGCTAATTTAAAGATTCCTTATGAATTTCAAAAGAGAGCGTTAGCACGAGTGGTTTAATGGAAGCATGCTCGCGTTGCCGACACGTGTTTCCTACCTCTGACGTATAGATTTGCCGGGGCAGAGTAGCGGGTTCCATCGTTGTTGGTCGCCACACATTCATACTTCCCCTGGTCAGACTCCTCGCTCTGCTCTATCTGGAGGGCTCCTGGTTGGGAATAGGAAATGGGGCGGCCAAGTATGTCTGGTTAAAATGAGGTCGTTGGTTTGAATTTCACAAGTTAAAAACAAAAGGCAACCGACTTGTTTGACCTCAAGGAGGCCAACATCAGACTCCCCTTCATTTCTAGTTTTGTCCTTTCAAGCCTCAGTAGCTTGAGGGAGGTTGTATTTAAACGCTATTTAATAATCTGAATGAGTGAAGTAATACTTTGTACTATAAAGGCTATATTTGATAGTTTCTCCCCAGATCACAGGCCTAAAGTACCAACACGTGAAAATAAAATAAAGACACTGTCAACCAAAATCCAAAGGAAAATAAAAGGAGAACTAACTCAATCCTCTGTCTCTGATACATTTACCTTGTCGAGGACCTCTTTAGAGAAAAAGCCTGATTACTTATTGGGTCTAAAAAGACACTCATCTTATTGCCAATAAAAAAAAAAGAAAAAAAAAGTCATAATTTCTCTAAGACGAATAGGGGCAAGCCCGTCAATATACAACATGTCACTGGACTGGTCAATATGGGGATGAGTGATACTGCTTCAGGGAAACATGGATCAAACAAAAGAGGTTTACAGTATAAGAAAGCAGCATAACAAGGGAAGACAATTGAAAGAAAGAAATTTAGATATGAATTTTAGCATATTCAATCACAGATTAATGTAATAATATTCAGCCTGCTGAATAATTTGGGACTTTGTCTAAGTGAAGTAACTTTCAAAAAAATGCAGCGCTTACAAAAAATAGAAAAATGCTGCTTAGATATCTGGAAAAAATGTAATATCATTAAAAATTTTGGTATTATGTAAGGCAAAACCAACATATAACCCTCTGTAACAAAAGTTTTGACATGCAAATCTTGGCAAGAAATGTATGTCGACACAACTTACAACCTTCTGACAACCCTTAGCTGAAAAATAAAATGCAATGGTATTAGAAGACAAAATTCAAAATATCGGCCTGAGCCGACAAGAAAGTAACCAAACACTGCTTTAGCTTGTGAAAGCTACAAAAGACACCCATAAAAATCCACCAATGGGATCAGCAGTGTGGTGTCACATGACCCAGGGAAAAATGGCTTTTATGCATCAACAACTCTCTCCAGCTCCGTGTCACGCGGCAAAAATGAGCCAATCAGGTCCTCGCCAGACTCTACTGTTTGCCTTTCCCAAACCCTGAAGAAAAAAAGTCAAAAAGTAAAATAGTCTCCAAACCCAAGAAAAGTAAGAAAAATAGGTGAAAGAGAAAAAAAGCACCGTAGAAACTTTATCAAAAAAGTGGTTGTTTGGGCTTTTTTGTAGAGGTACAGGAGAGGAAAGCAAATAGAAGAAATGGAAAAAAAAGTTTGCAAAGATAGAAAGAATTCTTTGGGAGAAAAAAGCAGAGGAGAGACAATGTTGTCTTCAGCATGCCTGCGTGATTCCACAGCATCTGTGCATACTTTTAGTGCTGAACAAGAACAGCTAAGGGGGAAAAATGCTTGGTTGTTTTAGTTGGACAAAAAGAGGGACACATGATTCGCTATGGCCAAAAAGAAAACAAAAATGAACGTAAAAAATATAGTTTAAAAAAATAATTGTCATTGGATATGCTTATTTGAGCCAGGGCAAGCATATCACAACTGAGCTAAACAGGCTCTCGAAACGAGAATACAAAGGAGAAAATAAAGCATAGACAGAAAGATGAAAGACAAATTTAGTCAACGAAACAATAAGGAGGAAGGTCCATATGAACGTAATGGGATTTGGTCTCGGTAAACAGGACAAAAATGGAGGTGATTCAAGTGAATGGATGAGTTGACAGCAAGAATGAATTTGTATTATTTTCATTCTGTGAACGTCAGTTCAGCACTCTTACCTCTTATTGGTGTACCACCTGGGTGGATAATATGAATGCAAATAAGATTAGAAAGAAGAAGCATTAGTACGAGTAGATAGAGGCTGGGGGCTTTGGAAGAAGAATCAAATTAGATTTAACAGGGTACGTAAATAAAGGTACTACAAGAAAGAGAAAGGAGAGAGAAAGAGAATAAGAATTTTCTGTACTCTACTGGCAAAGAAAGACAGGATTCATCATAGAAAAGTCATGGTCAGGTCAGAGAGAAGAACTTTGTACATTGGTGTACCACGGGGGAGGTGCCATTTTGGAAGTGGCAATGACTTCTGAAGATCATCTACTGAAGGGAAAGACTTTCAGGACTTTGCGTAGGAGTTTGAGACCACAGGTATTTAATAAAAATATGGTTCCTTTGCTTGACCTGAGCTAGCCAGAGCTGATCACCTCCCTAAAGGTGCTGGTGTCAAACAGTTAAGTACGTAAGTAAGTAAGTGAGTGGTAGGTGAGTAACAAACATGTGAGGACAAAAATTATTACCCAGGTCAGTATATGACAACGCTAGGCTGAAGTTTGGTGATCGTAACCTCCAGGTAAGGTGATACTATAGCTGCAGTGGTAGGACACCGTGGGGTGAGGGAAGAGTGTGTGTGCCTCTAGTACTAGCCCTCAATCTATCTGTTAGTAAAATGCATGCCATGCATTTTAATAGTTGTTGTAACATGAAAATTAGTGGGGGTGATGTGTGCTTTAGAGCTAAGCACTTACCAAAGGATTCTGTAGATTTAAAAATATAGAGAGAAGAAAGACAGCATAAGAATATGATTATATTCTTTAAGTACGTTTAGTTAACAAGGTTTCGTTAATGCTTTATCAAATCTACGTGAATCAAAGTCGCACGTTAAAAATAAGGGTTAATTCTACACAGTTCTGTTGAAAACAAGTCAGCAAGGAGGTAAGGTTAACACGATGATTTAACAAAGGACAGCTGTGAAATCTGTGAAGACAGGTGGTCAAACATACAAGACTTAAAATTTAAGTAAGTAGTTGCGCTAATGTGTTGTTAGCTGAAACATAAAGCTGCAAGCTTTGATAACAGTTTTAGGAAGTAGAGCAACATCTACCGAGAGACTGAAACCAAAATATTGGGAATATTAGGGCAAATTAAAACAAAGCTGGCAGCTAAACATTAAAGCAGGGACCGTAAAGTTAAAGAATTGAAAGATAAAGGGAAAGCTTTATGAAGTTTTACGCACTACTGTGGCTGATTAGAGACCAGAATTCAATGTTTTTTTAATTAAACAAAGCAAATGATCTATTCAAAGTGAGTTTTAAGGTACCTTTCTTTTTTTTTTGATCGTAAAATTTCAACAAATGCACAAGAGCGATGGTTAATTTGCTTTTCTGCATGTTTTCCTATATTGAAATCATGTGCACTCCTTTGCAGATTCTGAATGAAGCCAAATGTTGAATATTAATTGTTAAAAAAAAGAAAAAAAAAGAAGTAAGTATGAAGAAAATGGCTCTTTAAAAAAAAAAAAAAGAAATACTGCACCAATGCAGTGGAAAGGAACACAAAACGGCAAAAGAATCAGTTGTAAAAAGACACAGCAGTGAGCAATGAGGGCAGAAGTCGGGGCAGAAGCCAGCAAACACAGAGGGGGAACAGTCCCAACAGCCCATGACAACACTGGAAGACAAAGGGAGACGCACATACAGACGACACACACCGGGGCGTACAGAGAGAAGAGGACAGGAAGTAGTAGAAACAATGCCATTACCTACAAAATTAAAAGCCAAATGAGAAGTTAAATTATGGGAGGAAGAAGAGGATGAGAGAACAGAGGATACAATAGGGGAGGCAGATCAGATAGAAGGAGACAAGAAAGAAGACTCCCTGTTTGGTAATTAAGTTTTCAGCGGAGGAAACCTACCTGATCTGAGCTGCTTAATGCGTCCGTTGTTGTTGGTGGTGTTGACAGGGAGGAAGTCTTTGAACCAGGAGATGTCTGGGTCAGGATTGCCGCTGGCAGCACAGAGCATGGTGGCAGTGCGTGTTCGCTCCACCACTTTCAACTGTGGGCCCATGTCTATGGTGGGGAAACCAACGGGCAGCTGGTCCTCTGTAAACAGGGCAGAGACATTGCGGTGGAAGTCAGACTGAATCGAGGGTCTTCGTCAAACCTTGTGCTAGTAAGCAGGGGGGAGCCGTTTTTTTTTTTTGTCAGATGAACAAAGCGAGCAGGAGAGACGGAGGAAAAGAAAGAAATTACATTTTCTGTTGTTGAAGTGATCAGAGAATAGACGTCTTTGCTACACTGCTAAGTCTGTCAACAAAGCAATAATTATTACGAAAACGGTGGCATTCAAAATGTTTTTTTTTTGGTTTTTTTTTCTTTCGCCCACATTCGGTATTGACAGGGACAACAAATGAACAGAAAGCGCCAGTTAATGGAAAAACATTTTGTGACATGGTCTGTGCATCTCTAAGTAATTAAAGGAATAGTTTGCTAAATATGTGTATCGGCTCTTTTGCAGAGAGTTGAATAAGAAAATCAATACCACTCTCATTCCTGCACATTGTGTATGAAGCTATTGCTAGCTGCTGGTTAGCGTAGACCCGCTAAACTTGATATGACTATGGTTGAGCCCTACTAGACTTCATTCCTTGTTTCGTATGCTAAGCTAAACCAGGGGTCTTCAATTCATAAATATACATTATTATCATCATTTTGCATGTTGAAGACCTACGAGCTAAACTGAACCTCTTGGTGTTAACTTTATTCATCTTATCCAAAACTTGGTAAGAAAGCAACTACATTTCTATGATATTAAAATGTGAAACTCCTTCTCCAGCTTTGGAAAGGAAGACCGCACGGTAGTTACACATGTATTCAGCGGAGGTGGAGCTTTGATGCTCTTTGATGGTGGCAGGTGGCTTTGTCGCGTTCTATAAGCTGTCTTGTTCCTGACTGCGTCTCAACTTTCTGACTGAGCAAAGGCGGGCTACACATTGCCGCCGTTCCAGATGTGAGGGGAGATAACTCGCGTTGCACTTTGCTCCAAATACGTCCCTTTAAGAAAACAAAGAACATCAAAGTCTAGGGCGAGTTTTGTCTGAAGCTCGCTGCTCCGAACAGGAAGTGTTTTTGGCTTACAGCGAGTGATCTCTGAAAGGCTGCTAATTGGAACGTTCCCTCCACGCGCCGTAAGATCCCCCCGTACGCAAAATGTCTCCCCCTACGTGTTAACCTGCAAAACAAGACCTTCCTATGATGAGGTTTATGTGCACGTTTAAGTTTTCCTTTCCCCGCTGTGATATGGCTAATTAGTGACTTCTGCTGCTTCCGTAAACGCCACCTTTTTGGAAGCTACTTCTTCATTAAATTTTCATGAGGCGACATCAGTCTGGAAACAGCTTTGAGATGCCGTAGCCTGCGCAGAGCCAAACGACAATTATGGCTGCCTTCCAACAATGCTTTTGGGTATCTGGCATGAGAAACCACCTCCATGGATAAATCTTCTCAGAAATAGACCGTATTACAAATGAGCGACTTCAGACTGAACTGCAAAACTTTCCCATACAACTCCGTGTCCCTGCCTGAACTGATGCATGATGGAAAGGTGGCGCTTGATCCACGTGTAAAAATATTCTGTTTTAAAGTTGGTTTAATCAATTGTACTCCCATATAGTGCATGCACTACCTTTAAAACTACTCCTTTATTGGCAGGTGCATTCCGTTAAGTAAACCAGACATCTTGGCCTTTGCTTCCTTTACATGGTCTCCAATATATATTATCTTTATCCCTTTCAATATCCATTAACGTAATGAGGGATGCTCCGGCAATACTCTTGTTAAAACATTTGCTGATGTCTTGCATTGTGTTTGTTTCTTGTTGGCACAAAATTGCTACTCATTAAAACAACAACCACTTAGTCAATTCCCCTCAGTCCCACAGTAGCCATATTTAATTCACATCATAATTAAAGTAGGGAAGTAAAGCTGAAGGACAGGACCAATTTTAGAATTAAACATTTTAGAGATTCCCATAACTCCCTCTTTTATATTGTGAACTTGTTTCACCATAATTCATATCAGACTGTATTTTTTTAGAAATAATTACGTTTCTGGCATGATTTCCTTTTTTCATAATGCATTCAAAGCACACGATTTATCAAATTATCACAATTTGAGAAGACAGTTTCTTTGTGTATTGACTTGTGTTGAAAGAAAGGCTGAGGAGGCAGACAGGCAAATTAAATATTAAACCTCCTAATATATATTGACACATTTTAAATCAGCCTTAAATGTGCTGAACAATTATTCTGCGACAGGTATACTTTTTGAAGTCCATGCACAAATTTCAGGAAAAAAAAAAATAAAAAGGAGGAACGATTTTCTCCCACAAAAGCACCGCGTTAACACCTATCAAGTAATGAAAGAACAGTTTATTGTGAGAAACCGCGCCGCTCGTTCAAGAGTACAAAGGCAGGGGAGGAGGGGGGAAATGAATTAATTGTACAAGGTAGCTCCTGTCCAAGCTCCCTCCAGCCTGTTCAAGGTCGAACAGACAATTAGTTGATTCTACAGTGAGTCAAAAATATACCTGATCAAACACAATAGCCAGAAGCGAGCCTAGGAGCACAGATGCGTGTTGAATATAGTAATTGGATGTGACAATCCATGCGAACTCGGAAGCAACTCCTGTGAAATTGGAATGTATTCTAAAACAAAGTGCTCAAGAGATCATAATTTAGCTGTCCTTTAAGATGTCAGAATTGCTCTCATGTTGCAGTGTATGCAGTGCTCCTGGTTATTTAGGTCTAAGAAGAAAAGAAGAGGGTGCCGGACAACATTTATTTTAAATTGCAACTGGTGCGGCCCAGGTCAATATGATAGCTTTTCTAAATCATTACCCTATAAATCAAAGTATTTATGCCTGATTTGCTGATGATCAGCATCCCTTGTAAAACTTGCGAAAGGTTACGTGAAAATAAAGCAAGTAAACAAAGGGCACTTTAACCAGAAGCCGTCTTCCCTCTCCCTCTATAGAATAGAGTGTTACATGATGCTAGCCTGTAATTCCAGTGCAGGCAGATGATGTGACTCCAGGCAGCGTGTTTAAAATTAATGACCTGTTACATAGTTTTCTGGCCTTTTGAATGCATTCCTACGTATACCAGAAATGTAATTTACGGCTGCTCCGAGGACTCTTCTACTATGGCCCGACATCAACGGCGAGATATCTAAAAACTTTTCTGGTAGAGAACTTGAGATTTAGAAACAAATAAAAGGAATAATAAACAGCATTTTGATGTTCTCAAGCTGCTTGCAACTCTCTGCTGTAGCCTCATTTATTTCTCAGGGAAGTGAATTACCATTGTGATAATAAATAAAGGGGGGGAGGGGGGATTGAACACATTTGGTAGCTTGCGCTGTGATTAACAGCTCACGTCAACGGGGCTGCGGCAGCATTTTCCTTACAAGGCCAGGAGACCGAAATGAAATCAGATTAATCACTGTTTAATCACACATGTTATAAGTTTTTTTGGAGAAGCTCGGTTATTGACAATGCATTAAAATAAAGATTGAAATAATGAATCAACCTGGGGCTATGCGGTTAACAGTTTTTTTTCCCCCATGTGCTATGTTTGCAGTTTCAGTAACAACTCATGAGGTTTTGACTCAGGTATATCATGAACAACGAGCTGCTTCATTACCCTGAGAGGCATGTTGATAGGAGTGGAAATTAGAAACGCTTGTTGCACATTTGTTAATGAATGCGTGGGTGGAGGTCAATATAGTATATCAGGGGTCCTCAACGTTTTTCAGGCCACGGACCCCCAAAGTCATGGAGAGATTAAGTAGGGACCACCTACCTACTATTTGTGCGTGTGTTCTATATTAAACTAGTGCTATTTAGAAATATACATTATTATCATCATTTTGCATTAAGCTATTCAAATAATACACAGGTTTGAATATTATTTTTTATATTTCAAGTATAGTATAGTAGAGTGGCCATGCAACTGCTGTAAACATAAACATACCTGACATAAACATACATACATGGGATTACACCTGGGAACTGAACAGGCTCTCTTTAAAAAAAAAAAATACAAAAAAATGTCTAATCAACCAAAGCGACCCCCCTGCAGTACCTCCGCGGACCCTCTAGGGGTCACGGACCCCCTGTTGAAGACCTATGTATGACATAGTATATGACTTGAACATACACGCTACACTGTACAATTTTTGAAAGTCAAACCTAAGGTGCATTAACAGGAGAAAAAAAAGAAAAAGGGAAGAGTTTTTACATATTTTCTACGCTTCCCCATTCTACCTCGCTGAGGACTGCAATCTCAAGGACAGTCTAAGACAAGGGCAGTTTCTGCTTTACAGACCCATACTGTATATTCAACAATGGATCTACACACTAAATGAGATGGAAGGGAGAGAAATGCTGAAGTCACCTTCTAAAGAAGTGCTGAGCACTGGTGCTTGATATAAAACGACTCCCAATGACAATTTGCACACATTAGCCACTGCCAGGCTATCAGGCCATATGAGTGTGCCGTGCCAAGTATCGGAGGAGTATAAAAAGGACATTGGCTCAAAAAGTACCTCAGTGAGCAGATTTTTCCAGGAGACATAAGGCCATTGGACATAAACTCACCCCATTAGCAGATTATATCTATTGATCACTCATACAAAATACGAGCATAAGTGGAATCACATTTTCCTTGTATGACAACAGTGGCCATTGCGGTGTGTAAAATGCTGCTCGAGTGCAGCAATGCATTTGGCACAATTTACAGTCATGCTGCGAGATACATGCACTCACAGTAAGACACATACCAGCAATGTTGCAGCAGTCATCCTCCTTTTTAGAGGAGTTAATTAAACGCGCGTAATGGCGTCCTAACACATGACGGCGCCATTCAGTTTTGATCAGCTCACATTACACGTCCGCTTAGTTAGTGCTTCACCAAGATCGTTCTGTGATTGAGTCTGAAGTGATATTTACAAGGTATTACGCAACTAATGCAGTTACGTCTACGGAGTTCATTAGAAAGACGGGGGGAGCTCGGTGGACCTCGCCAGGATGCCTGGTTGAGTTTGACAGCTTAGCGGCTCCGGGTCCGCACATCAGAATTAAAAGTGTGTTTGTTCCCTGCTTAGCACCTGCACAAGGTCCGCAGAAACTTAAGCCTCTCTTTGTTATCGCCGTTTCATTGGGTGAATGTCAAGCCGTACACAGAGCCTCCAACAAAGCGACGCTGCAGTAAGTTGCTGTTTCCAAATATTGACGCTGTGCAAACTTATCTACTTAAACTAACAGCTTAGAACTAGAGAAGGTTTAGCAGTATCTGTGTTGACTATCTTTGTATAAAATAAAATGAGATATTGTACAAATAATGACGTGCTTTTTAGGAAATTAAGGGGATATTTTCCCATGTTAAGACCCCACTGATTTTATGCCACTGAAATCACATTTGCCTCCATAAATTCCCGATGAAATAATATGAGAACAAAGTATTCCTTTACCCTGGACTTTCCAAGTGTAGCCATAAAAAAAAAAAACATAAACCTTTCCGGTCACATTCTGGCTTTAGTTCTGTGGTTGCTGCACAAGGATTGGATTTGGTCCGGCCCTTTTCTTCCCAAGCGGAACAAGACTTTTCACCCCACAGTTGAGGTTATTCTTCAGGGAAAATCCCCGCGGG